>NC_063374.1:4425416-4446503 GCF_021869965.1 Rhincodon typus | reverse complement strand
CGAGAGGATGAACACACTGTCTGCCAGCTTGGAGGGCATTAGATTGCTCTTGATCAACATGAATACATCGTGGGCAGTAATGATGGATATGGAGTCGCCCCCGTCTCCCCTGAAAGGGGAAAAATAAAAGTTTAAATAATCTTAGGCAGGACAGAATTTGGAGCAACAATGCAGCTTCAGAAAAGTAGTTGAATTAATCCATCAAGAGGTCAGACATATTGACAGAACAAAGGAGAAAGGGATTAGAACAAATGATCATGTCCCAGAGTTAGAAAGAATTACGCAGGACAGGGAAATAATATCACTGCCATGTGAACAATGCTAGGCCCAGAAAATAAAACTCTTTTGACAAGAAAAGACTGGACTTGTCATCCCGAGTCATTAAGCCATTATATTGGTGCAATAAACAGATAAAGTGTACCCGTTAGCAAAGATTACATGTTCCTCTAAAACAAGTTAAAGACATAGCAGTTGGTTATCTGTTTATCTCCCTTCCTTTCTGTGCATATGCCCTGGCGGTAATTTACTATTAAATGTCATAGATGGAATTTGACCAGGAACAGATAAATGGAATCACATAAGTCATAAATGATTTGTACATTCAAATAATGTGGTGCATATGTAAAATATATTGTGACAGCTCAAGCAGATCCATTTTTCCCACAGGAAGAGTGTATCTCCAATTCGAGTGCATAAATATCAGTGAAGCTTTCAAATGTCTCCATCAGGTTTTTGAGGCAAACAAAATAAACCTCCTCTTCCAACACCCCCAAAAGTCAATGCACGCCCCACAGGTTCTAGGTCAAGTCAGATGGAGTACTCGTCACTCACCTTGCTGGGGGAGATTTGGAGAAATCCTGTCCGAGGCAAAGCAGTTCCCATGATCAGTGGCACTGCCATTGGATTCCATATCCAATGTATCAGTGCCTACCCCATCATTGATGCTCCATGGCTACAGTGTGTAGCATCTACATGCTGCCCCAGAATAATCAATTGAGGCTTCCTGAGGCTTCCGTCACAGAGGACAAGAGCACCAACAGCATAGGAATGCCACAACATCCTACTTTTCTCCCCGAGATATGTACCATGCCAATTTGGACAGATATCAACCATTACTTCAACATAGCTGGGTCAAACTCCTGGAACTTCATCCCTAACAGTTCTCTGGGAGCATCTTCACAACATCGAACATAGCAGTTCAGGGGAAGACCCACCACTCCCCACCTTCTCAAGGGCAACCAGGGTTAAGCAATGACTGTGGCCAGAAGACAGTTTAAAATGAACTTGTGGAGGCTGCCCTGGACATCTGTGACAACAAACAAGTTTAGTTTTGGCTTCTGTACTGTTTTGGATAATGGGTAGTGCCTGGGTGAACTGAATATCATAGATACAGGAGCAGGTCTTTCAGCCCCTCAAGTCTTCTCCGCCAGAAAAGTAGTTGAATTAATCCATCTAGCGGTCAGATGTATTGACAGAACAATGGAGAAAGGGGTTAAAACAAATGATCATGTCCCAGAGTTAGAAAGAATTGGCTGATCATCCAACTCATTATCCCATTCCAGCTCTCTCTTCATATACTTTTGACCTCTTTAAGCCCTCACAATATAGTTCTTAAAATTCTGTTTCAGCAGAAGATCTAATAATTATATATTTGCAAAGAAACCAAACAATTTGACTGAACATACAATTTTAATGGGGTAGAGTGTGCGGCATAGGGACTGGGAGACATGGGGTGGATGAATGGAATGAATGGAAAGAATGGGAAGAAGGTAGTGGCTCAGGAAGAAGGCATGGGGTTGAGAAGAACAGAAGGAATGAAATGGATACAGCACGAGAGGCATGGAATGGGGAACTAACAATACCTTGGCAGTAAGTTTTCCAATTGCACTGTCAATCAAAATCATGAGGGGTCTCAACAGAGTGGATCAGGCAAAACTGTTCTTACTCATGAAGGAATCAAGAATGAGAGGGTACAGGTTTGAAGTAATTGGCATGTTTTGCCTGATTGCATTAGTGCACTGAAAATCAAGCCCCACTACTCCTGAGTCACCACAAAAGTTAAAGATTTTTAAAAGTATGCAAGTTTTCCCAATTTACCAGTCTTTTAGATCCAGGCTGAAGGAACTATGGACCAGCTTTCTGTACTTGATAAGAATTCCTTTGTATTACAAGTAAATAAGACTCTCGCTATAGGTAAACAACTGAATTGTCAGCATAGTTAAAATGACTAGATAAATACTAATTGAATACTAGTTGAAACTCTAAATCCCTTATAAGTTCCCATTTACACACAAACACACACACAGTCGGACACAGTCAGAAAAAAAAAACACGGGTGATATGGGTAAAGGGGAAGACTGGGGCAGCAGTTCAGTGGTTCCTGTCTACAAGATCTGCTGAGATGGTTCTTGTGCTGATAAGAACACTGCTTCCTGATCTTCTTTCTACAGATACTTTCACTTGTTTGTAGGAGGCACAGTATGACTGGTTCACATTTTAAAGATCTGCGACTTATTAATTAAATGTTACAGCTTATAGCAATTGCTGAAAGTTTTGTTTTGGCTTAAATTGTTTTACTTTTTTACAGCACAGAACATAGCTCAAGAGAGTGTGGAGGACTGATAGCTTTTCCCTATCTTGTTCACAGTGCCAAGCTGTTTAGCTATCTGGGAGCCAATTACATGGGCGTTGACAGGCAGAATGCCTTTCTCATCCATAACTGGTCACTAATCTACAATCTAATCAGATATCTGTTTCTTGCCCCTTCTTCATTTGTATACAGCCCTTGACTCTGCCTCTGCAAACTTCTCTTCAAACATTACTCAACACTAGCAAGTGTTCAAACAGCACTTACAGTGTCAGGTTTAATGCTTTCCAAACACTGCAGCAATCACTCAACAATCTTGTTTCATTTTTAAAACAGTTATTTTTGTATTTCAGTCAAAAGAAAAAGACTATGGTCTTTGCAGGTAAAATAACCAAAATCATATAGCGAGTGGTTAGCATCTGGAAAGCATTGCCTGAGACTATGTTGGAAGCAACTTTGACGTAACCAGAAGGGAATTAGACTGTTAAATGAAAAGGAAATACATGCAGGGTTGTAGGGAGAATGGCAGTGTAAATTGTTCCTTCAGATAGTTTATGCAGCCACAGTGGCCTCCTTCTGTGCTGTCCCTCCCACCTTGTTACTATCTTAAAGTTGTACTTGCAACCCTAATTATCCATTCCACTAGGACCTTGGTCCTAGCCCGAACTGATGTCATAGCTGATTCCTTAGGACAATACTGCTATCAGTGTCCCATGAAATTGGAACTTCTCCATCCCACATCTTTTGAACTTTATAACTTTTATCACTTTTGTATGATCAAGTACTAACCTCAAGACTGGCACCTGCTCTTCAAACTAGCTTTCATTCCCGATACTCTTGAGATGCCCCCTTCCCTAATATTTCCTGTGTTGTTCTAACATGGAGCAGAAGATGAGCATCCCCCATGCCCAGATTCCTTTTCAAGAGATGTTCCTTACCCTGGCATTATAGCCTTCATGATTCCTGATCCAGTC
This sequence comes from Rhincodon typus, assembly GCF_021869965.1. Taxonomy (NCBI): domain Eukaryota; kingdom Metazoa; phylum Chordata; class Chondrichthyes; order Orectolobiformes; family Rhincodontidae; genus Rhincodon; species Rhincodon typus. Next base: position 4,442,942 of record NC_063374.1, on the reverse strand, counting down.
TGAAGGCGTTGACTACTCACAGCAATCAGCCTCTACCAGTTCATGTTCATTAGGCCCAGGCATGAGAAGAAGCAACCTTCAGTGGTGAACTGCTCTGGAAACCATAGGGCATAGGAGCAGAAATAGACCATTTGAATGACCAAAACAATGCACCCGAAGTCAACTGTTCCTCCAGACCATGTTGCACTTATCACATGGCATGGCAAGCCTCCAATGTCTCATTTTGTGTGCTCCAGAATGATGCTCTGTGAAAAGGTCTACAAGTATTTAATTTGCACGCAAACAAATCAATAGCTTCCGAGACAACAAGGTGCAGGGCTGGATGAACACAGCAGGCCAAGCAGCATCATAGGAGCAGAAAGGCTGACGTTTCGGGCCTAAACCCTTCATCAGAAAAGGGGGAGGGGAAGGGGATTCTGAAATAAATAGGGAGAGAGTGGGAAGTGGATAGAAGATGGATAGAGGAGAGGATAGGTGGAGAGGAAACAAACAGGTCGAAGAGGCGGGGATGGAGCCAGTAAAGGTGAGTGTAGGTGGGGAGTTAGGGAGGGGATAGGTCAGTCCAGGGATGATCGACAGGTCAAGGGGGCGGGATGAGGTTAGTCGGTAGGAGATGGGGGTGCGGCTTGAGGTGGGAGGAGGGGATAGGTGGGAGGAAGAACAGGTTAGGGAGGCGGGGACGAGCTGGACTGGTTTTGGGATGCAGTAGGGGGAGGGGAGATTTTGAAGCTTGTGAAATCCACAACGATGCCACCCGAAGGTTGCAGGAACAGCAACTCATATTCCGCTTGGGAACCCTGCAGCCCAATGGTATCAACGTGGACTTTATTTCCCTGTGATATTATTTCCCTGTCCTGCGTAATTCTTTCTAACTCTGGGACATGATCATTTGTTCTAATCCCTTTCTCCTTTGTTCTGTCAATATGTCTGACCTCTTGATGGATTAATTCAACTACTTTTCTGAAGCTGCATTGTTGCTCCAAATTCTGTCCTGCCTAAGATTATTTAAACTTTTATTTTTCCCCTTTCAGGGGAGACGGGGGCGACTCCATATCCATCATTACTGCCCACGATGTATTCATGTTGATCAAGAGCAATCTGATGCCCTCCAAGCTGGCAGACAGTGTGTTCATCCTCTCGCTGAAATAGCATGGAGTATTCACAGGGCTTGTAAGTGTCATCGAAGTCTTCACGATACAAACAGGAAAAGACAGTGTTGATAAAGATAAGCTATGCCTGCTGGTTGGTGATTCTACAGGGGGTGGAGGGGAGAATTTTGTGAAATTAGGGCCAGACTGTTCAAGAGAGATGTTAGGAATCACTTCCAGACAAATAGGATGTTAGGTGTTTGGAACTCTTTTCCACAAATGTCATTTATAGAGTCATGCAGCACAGAAACAAATCCTTTGGTCCAACCAGTCCATGCCATAATTCCAAACTAAGCTCGTCCCACCTGCCTGTGCTTGGCCCATATCACTCCAAGTATTTCTTATTCATGTACTTTACCTAAATGTCTTTTAAACATTGTGACTAGTTGATGCTCGATCAGTTGTTAGTTTTAAATCTGAGGGAGATATAAGTTTGTTCAGCAAAGGTATTAATGAATATGGTCCAAAGGCAAGTATGTGAAGTTAGACTACAGATCAGCCATGGTGTCATTGAATGGCAGAACAGGCTCAAGGACTGAAAGGCCTGTTCCTAATGTTTCTATATTCCTATAGGAGGTGGACAGTATTGATTGTTTGAGTACTTTGAACGCATACAAATAGACACTACTGGGACACTGGGTTAGCAGTTAGGAGGTTGACATATTGTAATGCTACATTCTATAAATAAACTAATTCACACTTCAAGAAAGAGTATGTGCATCTACTTTCATACTTCACCATCCAGCTTGGGATCTCTTTATCATAAGACACGGATAACATGTTACTCTACGCTGGGGTTATGGTGTTCAAAGTCTAAAGCAGGTTGCTGATCATCACAGTTTCACGATTGCGTTGCCTGAGCCTTATCTGTATAAAAATGTCAGGCGGTTGCTAATCGATAACTACAGGTTACATATTAGCCTGATATGACCAATCAGATGAAGCCTTCTGTTGGCACAAGACGGCCAGATCTGCATACGAGCAGAAGGTAGGCTACCTCGCGGATTCGAGCTTGTTGTTACTTTGCTGAGATCCACGGTTGAGGATGAAGACCTGGCACATCGCTCTGATCACTGGAATCACCGGAGCCGTTGCCCTTGCCATAGGACTCCTGATTGGCCACTATGCCATCCCAAAAAACACAGAACAGGGGCATGGCTCCATAGCAGACATTGACGAGTCCCTCATCCAGCACTTCATGAATGAGATTGACAACAAGCGGATCGAGGAAAATTTGAGGTATGGGTGTGGAGGAGGAGAGAATGGGGTAGCTGAAACCAGAGATGTGTCCAATTCTGGCCACCAGACCTTAGGAAGGACATCAAGGTTATGACGAGGGTACAGTAGATATTTACCCGGGATGAGGGCTTTCAGGGGATATGAAGAGATTGGAGAAGCTGGTACTGCTTTCCTTGGAGCAGAGAAGGCTAAGGGGAAGATTTAACAGAGGTGTGTGAAGTCATGAAGAGCGTTGATAGTGAGAAGTCATTGGCAGTGACCACGGAGGATGGATAACCAGAGGGACAAGATCTGAGATAATCAGCAAAAAAAAGCCAATGTGGTTTGGCTATTCACAGAATTATTACAGTACACAAGGAGTCCATTTGATCCATTGTGCCTGCACCAGCTCATTAATTGAATACAATTACCTAGTGCCAATCTCCTGCTTTTATCCCGCACCCTTGTGCACTATCTTTTTGCGATTGTTGTCCAAGGCCTTCTTGAATTCCTCAATTGAATCATCTCCACCACACTTCCAGGCTATTTTGATTTACTACTTTGATTTACTGATTAACTGTTGGTTCAAACAGTGAGTGTGATGTGGAACAATGCCTGAAGGGCCGCTGAAGCAGATTCATTTGGAACTTTCCAAAGGGAGCCATACAAATAAGACTGTAAGACACGGGAGCAGAAGCTTGTCCGTCAGCCCATCGGGTTTGTTCAGCCATTCAATGTTATCGTGGCTGATCTGATAATCCTCAACTCCACTTTCCTGCCTTTTCCCATAACCCTCGATTCCCTTACTGTTTAAAAATCTGTCTCTCGGCCTTGAATATGCCTAATGACCTAGCCTCAACAGCCCTTGTGGTAAAATTCCCTACCCTTTGAAAGAAATTCCTCTTTATCTCTGTCCTAAATGGGTGACCATTACCCTGAGATTATACTGTCTGGCCCTAGACTCTCCCATAAAGGGAAACAACCTTTCTACATCTATCCTGTCATGTCCTCTAAAATTTTGTATGTTTCAATAAAGTTGTCTATCATTCTTCTATATCCCAATGAGCATAGACCCAACCTGCTCAACTGCTCCTCCATAAGACAGTATCTCCATAAATCGTATCAACTATTGCAGGCCTCTGGATAACTAACCTGGTATTACCAATACACTAACATCTCTGCATTCTTTAATGATGAGTATGAAATGATGCAATTTGACAGAAAGGATTGTGAAGAGGCAGTATGAACTCAATGGCATAGTTCTGAAGAGTGTTCAGGAACAAGGAAACCTGACAGGGGAGTGCATAAGTAACATATTGAATGGGTAGTTAGCAAAGTGTCGCACCTCACTTGGGAATCAAGCTCCTGCTGTTCCTAGAGTCATGACAAAAGTTAAAAATGTTAAAAAGTAAGTAAAAGTTCCCCAATTTACCTGTCTTTTAGACCCAGGTTGATATGAAGCAAGGACCAGGTTTCTGTACTTAACAAGAACGACTATTTATTCAAGGTAAATAGACCCTAGCTAAAGATGAACAATTAGAAACCTTCAGCATATAACTCTACCAATTAAAACTCCTTATAAACTCTCTTTTACACATGGATAGACAAGGGAATAAAAAGAAAACTGGTGTTATGGACAGAAGGAAAACAGTTCAGTGGTCATTGTTCACAGGATCTGTTGAGATAGTTCTTGTACCAGTCAGAATGCTGCTTCTCAGTTTTCCTTTTTTAACCAGATACTTTGTAAGAAGCACGTGGTGGCTGGTTCACTTATGAAAAGTCTCTGCTTTACTAATTAAAATTCACAGCTTACAGCAACTTCTGAAGGAAGGATTAATTGGTTTTCTTCAGGCTTAAAGTGGCTTACTGCAGAAAAACAGAGAGAGAGAGCTCCTGAGCTGGTGATGGTCCAAAGGCTTTTCTGTATCTGATTGCAAGCCCAATGTTGTTCAGCTACCTGAGAATCAAGCACACAGTTGTTGACACGCAGGAGAGCTTTATCATTGGTAACTGGTGACTAGGTCCATGAACTGATCTACTCCTTGATGCCAACTAAAACTCCATTTGTACATGATCCCTCAGCTCCAGTTTGTCTGCAAACACTGCTGTAACCCACAGCTGTACAAACAGTATTCACAACAATTATCAGGTTACTGGCTTTCAAACCGTGCAGCAATCCTTGTGAATCCCTGGTTTTTAACTAGTTCCTCTTTCATTTTAATCCACAATTAAAAAAACACAAAAATAAAGATGAGATAGAAGGAACTGCCAATGCTGGAGTCTGAGATAACAAGGTGTGCAGCTGGAGGAACACAGCAGGCCAGGCAGCATTAGAGGAGCAGGAAAGCTGATGTTTCGGGTCTGGACCCTTCTTCAGAAATGGGGGAGGGGAAGGGGGCTCTGAAATAAATAGAGAGAGGACGCGGTGATAGAAGGTGGGTAGTGGAGTGGATAGGTGGGAGAGAAGACGGACAGGTCAAGGAGGCGGGGATGAGAGAGGGTTACTGGTCTTGTGATGAGATCGGGGGTGGGGAGATTTTGAAGCTAGTAAAGTCCACATCGAGACCATTGGGTTGTAGGCATCCAGGGTGGAATATGAGGTGCTGTTCCTCCAGCCTTCAGGTGGCATCGTTGTGACACCCTTAGTGCTAGGGGCTTAGATGGGGCAGAATTTGTTGGGTGCATCCAGGAGAGATTCTGGAAACAATATGGGGTGGCACTGTGGCTCAGTGGTTAGCATTGCTGCCTCATGGCACCAGGGACCCGGGTTCAATTCCACCTTGGGTGTTGTCTGTGTGGAGTTTGCACATTCTCCCTGTGTCTGGGTGGGTTTCCTCCGGGTGCTCAACTTTCCTCCCACAGTCCAAAGATGTGAGATTGGCCATGCTAAATTGCCCATTGTGTCCAGAGATGTGTAGATTAGATAGCTTAACCATAGGGAATGCAGGGTTATATAGATAGGGTATGAGGTGATTCTGGGTTGGATGCTCTTTGGAAGGTCGGTGTGGACCCGATGGGCTGAATAGCCTGCTTCCACACTGTAGGGATTCTATGTATGGACAATCCAGCTAGGGAAGGAGCCATATTAAATCTTGTATTTGGGAATGAGCCAGGCCCGGTGATCGAAGTTTCAGTGGGACAGCATTTAGGAATAGTGATCATAATTCTGTAAGTTTTAAAGTAGTTATGGAAGAGGATAAACCTGGTCCTCAGGTGAAAGGACTAAATTGAGGGAAGGCTAATTATAACAGTATTAGGCAAGAACTGGAAAAATTGGATTGGGCCAGCTGTTTGAAAGTAAATCCACATCTGATATGTGGGAGTCGTTTAAAGGCCAGTTGACCAAAGTTCAGGACCAGCATGTTCCTGTGAGGTAATGTAAGGTTTAGGAAACATAAACAAACAAGGCCCTTGAAGACTATAAAGGAAACGGAAAAGAACTTAGAAAAGAAATTAGGAGGGCCTGAAGGGGCCATGATATGTCCTTGGAAAGTAGGATTAAAGAGAATCCCAAGACATTTTATACATATATTAGGAAAAAATGGGTACCTAGGGAAAGGGTAGGTCCACTCAAGGACAAAGGATGGAATTTATGTGTGGAGCCAGAGGGAGTGGGTGAGGTCCTTAATGAATACATCACATCGGCATTCATCAAGGAGAAAGACATGGATGATGGTAAGTCTCGAGAGACGTTTGTTTATTCTTCTAGGGTATATCAGTATTGAGGAGGATATGGTTTTGGGTATCTTGAAAAAATTAAGCTAGATAAGTCCTCAGTGGCTGAGGGGATCTGTACCAGGATACTGAAGGAGGCAAGGGAAGAGATTGCTCGGGCCTTGACAGAAATCTTTTACCCGTTTTAGCCACAGGCAAGGTCACAGGAGACTGGCCAATGTTGTTTTTCCTTTGTTCAAGAAGGGCAACAGGGATAATCCAGGAAATTATAGGCCTTTTTAGGGATAGTCAGCATGGCTTAATGCTGGGGAGGCCTTGTCTCATAAACTTAATGGAGTTTTGGAATGGAGTTTTGGAATGGAATTGACGATGATGATTGATTAGGTTAAGGCAGTGGATGCTTTCTACCTAGACTTTTCTAAAGAATTCGACATGGTGGGCTGGTCCAGAAAATCAAATCGCATGGAATCCATAGTGAGTTGGCAAGTGGATACAAAACTGGCTTGGCCATAGAAGATAGAGGATAGTTGTTTTCTGACACGAAATCTGTGACCAATGGTGTTTTTAATGTATAGATAAATGATTTAGATGAAAATGTTGATGGTCTGGTTAGTAAATTTGCAGATGACATGAAAATTAATAATGTGGTGGATAGTGAGGAAGGATTTTGATGGATGCTGCAGGATATGCAGCTGGAAAATTGGGTGGAGAAAAGGCAAATGGAGTTTAATCCAGACAAGTGTGAGGTGATGCAGTTTGCGAGGTCAAATGCAAGAGGAAGGTACGCTGTAAATGGCCAGACCCTTAGGACCATTGACATAGAGAGGGATCTTGGGGTCTAAGGCCATACCTCCCTGAAAGTGGCAACACAAGTGGATAAGATGGGGAAAATTTTGTACAGGATCCTTGCCTTCGTCAGTTGGGGCATTGTGTTTAGAATTTGGCAAGTCATGTTGCAACTATATAAGACTTTGGTCAGGCCACATTTGGGGTACTGTGGGTAGTTCTGATTGCCACACAATAAGAAAGATGTGGAGGCTTTGGAGAGGGTGCAATAGAGGTATACCAGGATGTTGCCTGGATTGAAGTGTATTTGCTATAAGGAGAGGAATGACAAACTTGGATTGTTGGAGGCTCAGTGGGCAACCTGATAGCAATATATAAAATTGTGAGAGGCATGGATGGGGTGGATAGTTGGAATCGTTTTCCCAGGGTGCAAATGTCAAATACTAGGGGGCATAGGTTTAAGGTGACGGAGGTAAAGGAGATGTGTGAGGAAAGTGTTTTACAGGGTAGTAGGTACCTGGAATGTGCTGCCAGGGGAGGTGGTAGAAGCAAATACAATAGCAAAATTTAAGAGGCATTTAGACAGACACGTGAGTAGGCAGAGAAAAACAGAATACGGATCATGTGCAGGTGAATGGGATTAATTTAGGATAGCATCATGGTTGGTACAGACATGGTGGGCCAAAGGGCCTGTTCCTGTGCTGTACTGTTCTATGCACTATTTATTAAAGTGATTAGCCTCTAGTTGTCCATGCAATGTGTCTATTTATGTGATTTAAGTTTTGTCACTTTAGGACAGGTCATGTTGCATACAGATCCTTATTGAGAAAGAAGTTGGATTATGTGAAATGGGGAATCATTTGGCGATTTGAAAACGGCAGCAAATGCACTGACTCACAATGCCACAAGATATCTATTCAATTATTGTATGTATGTATTTGGATTGATGCTCTGGGCATTCATGTGCTGTATTGAATTTTCCTGACATAGGGAACTATCTAAAAAGCCACATATGGCTACAACTGAAGGGGATATTGAACTGGTCAACTTGATGTTAGACAGATGGCGGAACAAAGAGACGGGTTTGGATGAAGCAAACAACGTGACGTACAATGTGTGGTTGTCTTTTCCGCAGAAGAACAAACCTAACAGTGTAACTGTAGGTAAGAACATCCTCTTCAGCAACCACATCAAACATCCCAGCACAGATTAGACTCAGTAAAGCTTTCCCTGCACTGTCTAGTCACGCAAATCTGCAGGAATTGGATTTAGTGTAAAGCTCTCTCTATACTGTCCCCATCGAACACTCCCAGAACAGGGACAGCACGGGGTTAGATACAGAGTAAAACTGTCTCTACACTGATGCCATCAAACACTCCCAGTACAAGGACAGCACGGTATTAGCTACAGAGTAAAGCTCTCTCTAAACTGTCCCCATCAAACACTCCCCAGGACAGAGACACAGGGTGTTAGTTACAGAGTAAAGATCTCTCTACACTCTCCCCATTAAACACTCCCAGGACAGCGACAGATACAAGGTTAGATACAGAGTAAAGCTCCCTCTACACTGTCCCCATCAAACACTCCCAGTACATGGGCAGCATGGGGTTGGATACCTCTTCAGTGGTAGCTTCATGGCCATCATTACTACAACCTTATATTTCCAGATTCATTAATCAAATTAAAATTTTATAATTGCAGTGACAGGTTTTGACAAGCATTTGCTGGGGCCCTGTGATTATTGGTTCACTGATATTAGCCCTGCACTACTGTCTCCCCTCAAGCCACGGAAGGAGATATTTGGACAAATGACCAAAAAAAAACCTGACTGAAGAAGTACTTACTGGACTAGAGTGAGGCAGAGAGTCAAAGAGATTTTGAGAGGGAATCCCAGAGACCAGCAGCCTATGCAGCTGGAAGCATGACAACCAAAGGTGGAATGATGGACATCATGAGATGGGGTGAATGGCTGGGATTGGAGTATTCAATGAGAAGAAAAATGAGGGCATTGTGCCCTGTGTCTTGTTCAATGTTTAACCCTCAGTGTAAATTCAGTACAATTGACTTCATTAACAGATTATCCAGAAAGTATCACTTTTTGTTTGTTTACTCATGGGATGTGGATGTCGCTGGCTGGGCCAGCTTTTATTGCCTGTCTCTTGTCGCCCCTTGAGAAGGTGGTGATGACCTGCCTTTTTGAACCACTGTAGTCCATGTGGTGTAGATAGACCCACAATGCCCTTGGGGAGGGAGTTCCAGGAAATTGTTATTTGTAGGAACCTGCTGTGTGAAAATCATGAAGTAATTGTAGCAATTATTTTTAGCCCATTATATCTATGTCTGTTCTCTGTAGGAACAGCTTAGCTAGTTGCAATCCCCTGTCTTTTCTCTGCAGCCTTTTCAAAGTTCATATACAACCCATCAACCTCATCACATTCATACTTGCTGTTGATATTTTTTATCTGTCTGTTCAGACATGTCATGACACATGTCTGAGGCAGGTGGAACTTGGCCCGGATCTTCTGGCCTTGAGATAGGGACACTGCCACTGTGCCACAACAGCCCCAAAGCCCTCGCTGCTACCTCACGCAATAATGAAGGATGATTTTCCTTTAACAAATCTGTACTATTGTTCGCTTACTGATTTGCACCAGTCCAAGTGATTATTAATTGTGTCATCAGATTATCAACTCAAAACTTTTCCACCACTGAAGTTAAGCTGACTGGCCTGTAGTTTCTGGGTTTATTCTTACAACTTTCTTGAACAGGATTCTCCACTCGTCTGGCATCAGCCCAGCATTTGAGGAGGATTGGAAGGTTATATCAGTGCCTCAGCAACTTCCACCCTTATTGACCTCAGTATTCTTAGAGACAACTTGTCTGGTTCCAGTGATTTAAACAATGGATCCCTCTAATTCCTTCTCTGTCAATATTACCCCATTCATTGTCTTGACTGCTTGCTCTTTCACTAAGACTTGGGCAAGTCTTCTTCCTTGTCAAAGACAGATGCGAAGTTCTCATTTCATATCTCAGCCAAACTCTCTACCTCCATATGTAGACCTCAATCAGCACTTTTCTGCCTTTATGTTATTTATATATATATGGAAGATTTGTGAATTTCCTTTTACCTCGGTTGCCAGTTTTTAACTTATACTGTCTCTGTCTCCTGGATTTCCTTTATCCTTCCCCCACACTTCCTATATTCAGCCTGCTTTATACTTATATTATCAACTTGCTATGTGTCATATCATGCGCTTTTTTTGTTTCATCTAGCTCTCCATCTCTCTTGCCATCAAGAGACTTCTGTTTCTGTGTGTCCCAGCTTTCTCCATCATGGAAGTATACCCCAACAATACCCGAGCCATCTCCTCTTTAAAGGCAACCCTGTTCCGTTACATGTTTACCTGCTGATCTTTGAGTCCAGTTTACCCAGGATAGATCCATTCCCTTAATCCTGAGATTTAATTCCTTAAATTTGGATCTGAATGTTATCAGACATTTATGTAGCCATGAGCTCTACTTAAGTCGGTAAGTTTATAAAAGCAGGTTTCCAAACCAGAACTTGCACTGCTACATAAATGCAGCAACCCAAATTCAAACAACTTGGAAGCTGACGTGTAATTCTCATTGATTTGCCAAATTCTGTTCTCACTCCAATGCAAGTTAATGGTTCGCAATTTCTTGCATGCCCTTTTCCAAGGTGAGCTTAGATTACTCTGTTTGACAGGGCCTTATTCTCTAACAAATGTTTTCTTTGATTACAAAATAAAATGTTGAATCTTTGTTTTAACCATAGGTTAAAAGCCCATTCTTAAACTTTTGCAGAAACATTTAAGTTTAGGACTACTTTGCTTCATCTCTTTGTTTCCCATGAGCAGATCTTCAGCCTCAAAATTTTCTTTACAAAAACTCTATTGTTTGCGCAGTTTAGAGGGAACTTTGGTAGTGGCCATAGGTTTGGAAAGTGTTGTTGCAGGACCTTTAGTGAGTTGCTGCAGTGTGGATGATACCCATTGCTGTGACTGAATTTGGGTGTCACTTAATGATTACCTGATCCAGATTCAGCAATTCCTCCTTAGATTGACATACTGGTCTAGGAAATTCTCCCTCCCTCTGCCCTTTACGTTATTACTATCCTGACCTACATGAGGACAGTTATAGTACCTCATTATAATTCCACACTTCCGCAATTCTCTATAACTTCCTCACAAATTTGCTCCTCGTATCTTTGCCTGTATTTGATGGCCCATTGGCTACCAGTAACTCCTCTTTGGAAAGTACTCAGCTGATTGTGACATGCTCTGAAATACTCTAGAGAAATCCCTGGATTCATGCCAGTCTTTCTGTTTCTACAGTTTCACCAAATGGAACGGAACTCTTCAAGTCACGGATGAAGGAGTTGAATTACACTAAGGACCAGCTGGACCCAGACGTGGTCCAGCCCTTTGCAGCGTTCGCACCCGCAGGAACCCCCAAGGTTTGCCTGTTGGAAATGGGTAGAACATTGTGGGACAGAGGAACATGTTGCTTTCAACGATTCTCATCCTGCACTCCGCAGGACAGATGCAAGATTTCCAAGATCAAATGATTCGGGATCCTTGCATTTTTCCATGAGGGCAAGATAAAGAGCCTCGGCAGCATGTTCAATCTTTTCAGAAGTGGGATCTTAGCTGTCAGCAACACTAAAATCAATCTCAAACCTCACCACAGACTGCCTGGGGAATGAAGATAGACATACATTTCCATGGCAACATTCATGACTTCCTCTAGAAGTTCATTCCACACACGTAAAAAAATTGCCCTTCATGTCTTTTTATAAATCTTTCTCCTGTTGCCTTAAAAATACGCTCCCTAGTTTTGAAATCCCCACCCTAGGGAAAAGACACCTGCCATTCACCTTATCTATACCCCTCATGATTTTATAAACCTCTATAAGGTCATCCCCCAACCTCCTACGCTCCAGTGAAAAAGGTCCCAGCCAATCCAGCCTCTCCTTTCCAGGCAACATCCTGGTAAATCTTTTCTGAACCCTCTCCAGCTTAATATTATCCTTCCTATAACAGGGCAATCAGAACTGCAGACAGTACTCCAGAACAGGCCTCACAACGTCCTGTACAACCTCAACCTAATGAGTAGGCTGGGGGCTGTTTCTCTGGAGCCTCAGAGGCTGGGGGGTGACCTTATAATGGTTTATAAAATCATGAGGAGCATTGATAGGGTGAAAAGCCAAGGTCTTCTCCCTAGAGTAGGAGAGTCCAAACCTGGAGGACATAGGTTTAAGGTGAGAGGGGAAAGATGTAAAAGGGACCTGAGGGGCAACTTTTTCACACAGAGAGTGGTGCGTGTATGGAATGAGCTGCCACAGGAATTGGTGGAGGCTGGTATAATTCCAACATTTAAAAGGCACATGGATGAGTATATGAATAGGAAGGGTTTATAGGGATATGGGCTATATGCTGGCAAATAGGATGATATCAGTTTAGGATATTTGGTTGGCATGGATGGGTTGGACTGAAGTGTCTGTTTTCGTGCTGTAAATCTCTGTGAGTCTATTTAAGACTGTTAGGGTCTGGTATACGCTGCCTGAGAGTGTGGCAGATTCAACTGGAGTTTTCAAGAGAGAATTAAATTATAATGTGAACAGAAATAATGGGCACAGGTTACAGGGAGAAGGTAAAGGGAGTGGCTCCAGGGGGAATTGCTCCTATTGGAGCACTGGCACAAACATGATGGGCCAAATGGTCTCCTCTTGTGATGCATCCATTTTATGATTGAATTTTTAAAAATGCACTCTTGTGTGTGACGTGGGTCTCGCTGACTAGGCCCAGCATTAGTGCTCATTCTGAATTGCTCTTTGACAGTAGTTAAAAGTCAATTTTTTTTTTATTATTCATTCATGAGATGAGGGCATCACTGGCTAGGCAGCATTTATTGCCCAGAGAGCCAACCACATTGGTGTGGGTCTGAAGTCACATGCAGGCCAGACCAGGTAAGGATGGTAGTTTCTTCCCTAAACGACATTAGTGAACCAGATGGGTTTTTCCCCCAACAATCAGCAATGGATACATGGTCATCATCAGATGTTTATGGGATTCAAATTCCACCATCTCCCATGGCAGGATTTGAGCCCACGTCCTCAGAGCACTATCTTGATCTCTAGGTTAACAGTCCAGTGACAATACCACTAGGCCATTGCCTCCTAATCACTGTCAGTCTGCTGTCAGGATGTGGGGTAAGGATGACAAATTTCCATCCCTGAAGGGGACATCTCTCCCTAAAGCGGACAACAGGGACTTTTGTTTTCACAATGGCCTATGGTAGTTTTGTGGCACTTATTACTTATAGACAGAACTGTCTTGAGGGGCTAAAGAGCCTTTTCGTTTGCAGCTTTCAGTTGTGAAGGGGGTACTTATTACAAGTTATGGCAATGTTATACTGTGGTAATACACTCTCCCACCTTCCAACGCAGGGCAGGCTGGTCTATGCGAACTATGGGACAATGGAAGACTACAAGCATTTGAACCAAACCATTAACCTGAACAACACAATTGCTATTGTTAAATATGGTGGTACTGGTCGGGGCAACAAGGTAAGGTGGGGTTATTGTGTCATGTTTAGATTTAAATGGAGGGGGACTGGTTGGGGGTAGATGGGCATGGTGGCAGTGGGGCTGCGAAGCAGTGTTTAGCAGTGAATGAGCTTGAATGTATGACACACAGATCCTACATACTCAACCATTTTCTGACAGCCTTGGGAGACTTTGGGGTGGGGGGCGGAGGTTTGGCAGAACCCAGCAACAACAGTGTGCCCGGTTCCTAATCCTGGCAAGGCAGTGCCCACCCCAGGGTAAGCCCATGGGCTCCCAAAATCGATGACAAGGGCCAGAACTGGCCAGAACTTCTGTAGCGCCTTTCACAGCTTGAAGGCACCAGGCGGCCAATGGAATACTTCCGAAGGTGTGTCGACTGTGGGAAACACAGCTGTCAATTTTTCTCTCTCTCTATCACAGCATACACACACAGACACACACACACACCCATATTTCATTGATGTCCACTCATCTCTTTCATCGATTTTGGTTGAGGGACAAATATTGACCCCAGGACACCAAGCAAGAACTCCATCCCTTCCCTACTCCACCACTGCTGTTCTGCCAGTAATGTCTGAGGGAGCTTTTACATCACCTGAGAGGGCAGATGGAGGGAAGGGGCCTCAATTTAACATCTCATCCAAAAGGCGGCACCTCACACTAGGAGTGTCGGCCTGGATGATTGGCTCAACACTCTGGAGTTGGGCTTGAACCTACAACCCTCTGATTCAAGGGTGTGAGAGAGAGAGAGAGGTGGGGAGTGGGGTGGGGGTGAAGAGATACCCACTGACCTAAGGCCAACAAGTCAGGCTTAGGAGAAGCACCAGGGCAATGGATGGTGAAAGGTAAAAATTAAAAGGTTAGGTACAAAGAAAACATTTCCTTTGAATAATGAAATGTAAAATTCACATGGAATTATGGATGGACTTCCTACTCATAGAAATAAATATATGGAACATTCAGTGAGCTGAGTGTGGGCAAAGTCAGGATGCAGGCAGATTGGGTTACGGGAGAGTTAGGGGATTAGAAAGATGGTCTTTGATGAAGAATTAGGGGACTGGAGGGATAGTCTTCGATAGGGACTTAGGGAACTAGAGGCATGGTGTTTGATGTAGAATTAGGGACTAGAGGATAGTCTTCAGTAGGGAGATTGGAAACTAGATGGATGGTCATCAATGGAGAATTAGAAACAAGAAGGATGGTCTTCAATGGGGAGATAGGAATCTAGAAGAGATGGTCTTCAATGAGAATTAGGCACTAGAGGGATGGTCTTTGATGGAAGATAGGGAGCTAGAGGGATGGTCTTCAATAGAGAAATGGAGATCTGGAGGGATGCTCTTTAAAAGGGAGATGGGGATCTAGAGGGATGTTCTTTGAGGGGGGGTGGGATCTAGAGGGATGGTCTTTGATGGCGAGATAGGGATCTAGAAGGATGGTCTTCGATGGAGAATTAGGGAGTAAAAGGGAATGGTCTTCCATGGGGAATTAGGGAATTGGAGGCATGGTCTTCAGTTGAAGAGTTAGGTAACTAGATCTTTAATGCTTCAATAGATTATTTCTACAGGGTTTGTTTTGGATGTGGCCAACATCAGCTGTTTCCCAGAGAGCTGAGCAGTAATTTTGATTCTGAGAGTGGCACTTTAGAACATACATGATCACAAGTAAACCACCACCACCCCCCGCCTCAGCTCACCCAAATCTCTGAATGGACCTGACTCCTGCCCTCACAGTGATTGCTGCCGTGGCACTCTGTTCCCAGCTTGGGATGCTAACACTCCATCCTCCAGGCAGTGAGCAAGATCATCTCTTTACCAGAGTATTGCTGGAGAGCTCAGTGGCTATGTGCATGGAACCCAAAGGAGGAGGGCTGTATGGAGGGGGTGGCATTTTGAAGGATGAGTGTTGGTACAGAGTTAACCCCCAGAAGATTGAGATGGGGTGAGGTGTGAAAATCCCCACTTAAACGAAGGAGGGACTGTGGACACCCAGTCAGCTCCAGGAAGCAGATTAATTTCAAGATGCTAATAGGTTCTGCAGGCCTCGGGTTTAACCTGTCTTCCCATTTGATCCATGGATGGTCTGTTTCCCATGCTTTGGAAGGAAGTTGAATGGAAGTGGCAACTCTGGAAAAAGTATCCACCTTTTCATCACAGCTTTTGGAATCTGTAAGAGCAGGAATGCTTCACTCTAGTTGCCAACCCAATCCGTTCCCACAAACAAACCTTCTTTCCTGCCCCAGAAACAGCCACCATTCCCTACTCGCACCACGCCCAAACACCCAAGTTCTGAAACATTTCCGGAACACCATTGTGTATAGAAAGCAGAGCAGGATGAGAAGTTGGAAGTTTTGATTGTTTTACAAAACCATCACTCACACATTCCATTTCCTCCCCCTCAAACCGCCCAAGGATTTTGCCATCAAAATGGTTTTAATGGAGTGTGTTTGAAAGGATGTCTTTGTTCTATCTGGCAGGGTATAAATGGTGCAAAGTTTGGGGTGATTGGAGTCATCGTTTACACTGATCCCGCTGATATGAATGACGGGAAGACAAATGACAAAAATGAGACCTACCCCCACTCCTGGTATCTGCCCCCCTCTGGCGTTGAGCGCGGCTCCTACAAGCTCAATTTTGGTGACCAGCTGACTCCCTATTACCCTGCCAAAGGTATGGTCACTACTGTTCCCCTGGGGCTTCGTCTGAGGAGTTAAACCCCCAGCCTAGATCCAAAGAGTCAACAGCCCCACCTAGTCCCAGGCCCTGTTGTCAGGGCCCAATGCCATCATTTCTGTTCAAGGCTCAGCTTGGCCCTCCGTCGAGGTCCTGTAGTCCCAGGTTCTCTTTCTGGGGCCTGCTCCCAAGCCTAGGATGTCTCATCAGGGCTTCATCTCACAGTCACTGCTCAGGGCATTATCCCAGCGTCTATGCTTAGGGTCCTATCCTAAGTTCTCTGATTAGGGCTTTATCCCAGGGTCCCTGCTCAGGAGTTTATTGCAGAGTCTCAGCTGAGGGCATTCTCCCAGGGTTTCTGTTTGGGCCTTTGTCCCAGGGTCTCTGGTCAGGCCCTGGTCTAAGGTCCCTTTTTGGGTCTTATTCCAGGGTTCTCTGGTCAGGGCCAGGTCCCAGATCTCTGTTTGGGGCCTGATCGCAGGCCACTGCCCGAGGCCTGGTCCCATGGTATCTGGTCAGGGCCTGGTCCCATTGTATCTGATCAGCATGTAGGGGGCCTGTTCCCAGTGTAATTTTGTTTAGTACTTACCCTGTAGATTTATTTCAGACCATGTATGTGACAGCTGGTCAGGGCCCTGTTTGATTGAGCCTTCGACAACCCAACTAAACACATGAGATGAGCGGTAAACAAGTCTCACATGTTATTCTGTTCACCTGTTTACAGATTATACCTTGAGGCATGTTGAATCTGATATCAAAGGTTTATCACCCATCCCAGCACAGCCTATTGGATTTGAAGATGCCCGTCAACTCATATGGTGAGTTTGCGCTTCAAGAATTTTGCGTTTGTGAGCCAGAGCTTAGGGCTGCACAATGTTGAAAAGCACTGAAGTATCTGTGGACAGGGAGTTGGCGAGTAACTACACTGTGGGCTTGATTACTTATCCATTGACGAGAACCTTTATCACTTCATTGTTTAACCATTTCCATTAGAAACCCAGGAGCAGGAATTCAGCCCTTTGAGACTGCTTAGCCATTCAATATGGTCAATTGCACAGCACTTTTTGGAGCCAAACATCCCCACAGCTCACATTGAACCAACTGGTTTTGATGCATCTGAACAGGGAAGAGAGATACAGTTAAGGGAGCTGGGTGACTAGGGTGGGATGAATCTATAGAACGTACTCGTATTTGGGAGAGATATATGAAGGAAACATGGTAGGGAACCATATTGGATGCTGTAACTCAAAGTTCTGTCACTGCTGGTAGAGGGGCCAAAAACAAGGTTAGAAGTGGAACTTTCGAAAGAACTCAGAGGAAGGACAACAGAGTAAAGTTAGAGCTCAGGACAAGTGGGCAAAGCTTAGGGAGAGAGGTGAGGATAATCGCTAGAGGAGAGACACTAGATGGATGGGATAAGTGGAGAATGTGAAATGGGAGG
>NC_063374.1:4420895-4425016 GCF_021869965.1 Rhincodon typus | reverse complement strand
GGGGACAGGTGGGGAAAGTGACGGGGGGGGACAGGTGGGGAAAGTGATTGGGGTACACATGGGAAAAGTGACGGGGGGACGAGTGGGGAAAGTGATGGGGGGACACATGGGGAAAGTGATGGGGGGATAAGTGGGGAAGGTGACGGGGGTGGCTAAGTGGGGAAAGTGACGGGGGGATAAGTGGGGAAAGTGACGGGGGTGGCTAAGTGGGGAAAGTGATGGGGGGGATATGTGGGGAAAGTGACGGGGGTGGGATAAGTGGGGAAAGTGATGGGGGAACATGTGGGGAAAGTGATGGGGGGGAACAGGTGGGGAAAGTGATGGGGGGGGACAGGGGGGGAAAGTGATGGGTGGGAACAGGTGGGGAAAGTGACGGGGGGGATAAGTGGGGAAAGAGATGGGGGGGATATGTGGGGAAAGTGACTGGGGGGGGGGACAATGGGGGAAAGTGATGGGGGTGACAGGTGGGGAAAGTGACGGGGGGGATAAGTGGGGAAAGTGACGGGGGGACACTTGGAGAAAGTGACGGGGGGGGATAAGTGGGGAAAGTGACAGAGGGGGACAGATGGGGAAAGTGACGGGGGCGACAGGTGGGGAAAGTGACAGGGATCACATGAGGAAGGGGAGAGAGGATCAAATGGGGAAGGGGAAACAAGGAATGAGATGGGAGCAGGGGGATAGGTGGATGGGGCAAAAGGGAGAGGAAAGTGGAGAAAGGGTGGGTGACAGGAGGGGAAGACACAGAGTAGGAGGGGTGGGCTTAGTTAGGGGGCAATAGCGTCTTGTGAGACTCTTGACTGTGGGTTATGATGATTGGTGTGCTCCATCTGACATCATTTATCCAGTGGCCAATCTGAAGTTGAATGCTACTTCATTTCTTTCAGTGCATTGGCTGGAGTAGAAGCTCCTGAAAGCTGGCAGGGCGGCCTTGGCTGCAGATACCACCTGGGACCTGGCTTCCACAACAAGAGCTCCTTTGTAAACAGGTTAGCTGGTTCTGGTGCAGAGATCAAAGGGTTTGCTAATGTTTGGTGAATGCTGGCGTTGGAGGTTTAACTAGGCAAGATTGGTTTGAACCAATCTCTGTTCAATCACAAGCACACCATGACTGGGTATAATCCTGTTTCTTCTCATTCTTTCATGGGACGTCGGCATCACTAGCTAGGCCCAGCATTTATTGTCCGTCTCTAATTGCCCCTTGAGCTGAGTGGCTTGTTCAGCCATTTCCCATGTAGGCCCAGACTAGTAAGAACAGCAGGTTTCCTTCATGAAAGAACATCAGGTGATTTTTTTAAAACAATTGATGATAGTTGACGTGTTCACTATCACTCAGAAATATCTTTCAATTCCAAATTTTATTCATTGAATTTAAATCCCAGAAGCTGCTGTGGTGGGACTTGAACCCATGTCCCCAGAGTATTTGTCTGGGTCTTTGGATTACTAGTCCAGTGACATTACCCAACACTGCCATCTCACCCTTTTTGTTGTCCCCCCCTTTCCTGAGGTTGGCCCTGAGCTATCAGATGTAGGCCGTAAATTTCAATCCTCCAACTGATCCAATATTGGCTTCAGGACACTGTGCTGCTGAGTGGCTGTGAGATCTTCTACATCCTCCTGAAAGGGGTCTCAGTTTTACATCCCATCTAAAAGACTACATCTCTGACAATGCGGCACTCCCTCAGTGCCAGTCTGCATTGTTGGATCAGCTCTCTCAAATGGAACTGGATCCCCAATGTTCCAACTCAGAGAGAGAAAGAGGGAGCAAGGAAAGGGGAGGTACTGATCAGGACAATTTGACATTTAAGGCATTGCTGAATTGCATCACTCCTCCCTTTAGAGAAGAGGGGAGTGTACTCTGGCCTAATACAGAGCCGATGGTCAGAAATCTTCATGGTTCATTGAAGAACTCTTGTGTTAAATGTTGTGCAGATGTCACACAATGTAGGAATTATTCAGAACTGTGAGGAAGGGTATGATACTGAAGGAACATGCAGGAGCTGAGAGACCCGAAAAGGAAAATGTGGGATGTGACGGGGGAGAGTGTATGTGCACACATCACCGAGGGTGGCAGGGCAGTTTGCAAACATAGTTAACTAAATTCTGAGCTTTGCAAATAGAGGCAAGAAGGTTACGTTAAACTTGTGTGAAACACTGGATCAGCCTCAGTTGTAAGACGGTATCTGGGCCCCATTCTGCAGGAAAGATGTGAAGGTGTGAGAGAGAATTTAGAAAGGATTCACAAGAACGGTCCCAGGAATGAGGAACTTTGGTGATCCCCGAACAGAACAGAGCACTCCTGCCCTCTGCACCTTATTTCCATCATGGTAGCGTCAAATGATCAAATCTGATTACCTAGAGCACAAGAGCAAGATGGTTGTATTAAACTTGAATAAAACACTGGTTCAGACACAACTGGAGAACTGCATCCAGTTCTGACACCACACTTCAAGAAAGATGTGAAGCTTACAGAGAGGGTGCAGAAAAAATTCAGGAGAAAGATCCCAGGGTCGAGGATTTTCATTGACATGGATAGACGGGAGAAGTTGGGACTGTTCTCCTTGGAGAAGAGAAAGTCAGGAGGAGATTTGATCAAGGTGTTCAAAACCACTGGGGGTCTGGACAGAGGAGAGCAGGAGATACTGTTCCTATTGGAGGAAAGATAAAGCAGTGGGCACAGATTGTAGGTGACTAGCAAAAGAAGCATTGGAGAAACGTGGAGGAATAGTTTCATGAAACAAATAGATCAGGAATGCACTGCCTAGGAGTTTGGGTGAGGCAGGTTCAATCCAGGTTTTGCAAACGGGGAATTGGTGAATTATCAGCAGATGACGCGGCAGGGGAGTGGGATGAGGAGAGCTACTCCTGCAGAGAGCTGCAATGGAGCCCTGGTGCTAAGTGGCCTCTCCCTCTGGTGTCATCATTTTGAGATTCTCAGAAATTAACTGCATGTTCCTTTCTCGGCAGTGAGGTACAAGTCAATGTGTTCAACAGGCGGGAGATAAAACCGTCGGACAATGTGATTGGAGTTATCCGTGGAAGTGTAGAACCAGGTAAGTGTGCATCTGTGGGGCAGCAGGGCAGCTAGCTGGAATGATGGTGGGGCTTGAGGAAGGGCACTGTCGCTGGCAACAGTGTGAGGGATAAAGTGCAAAGTGATGACTGGAGTCATGCCTGCAGACTGCTGAGTCCTGCATATCCTTCATTGGGGAATGCTGATAGAATATAGCGTCCTTCTGGCACTTAACTGACAAACTTGCCCAGGATTTAGGACCACAAGGGGAGGGGGTGAGGTGTAGGGATTCACCAATCACCAAGGGACCCAGGCCACAGGGGAGTGATGGCAAGATGGGTTAGAGGTGAGGGAGGTGACCACGTCTCTGGGAAAGATGGAGGTGTGGGTTCAGGGATTGTCTTACCTTAGGCGCCCATGTCCCGATGTCAGGGCATTGAGATGGCTTTAAATGCCTCACAGTGTGCTGCGCATGGTTAAGATCCAATGAAGGGACAGACTCCCCACTACATCCACCACCCACCCCATCCTCTTGCTACCGGTTTTTAAGTGTTGAATCTATAGTTGTTGAGGTCCAGGGTGATGAAAGACCTTTATCAGGTATCTGGGAGTGCAGAACAGGAAGACATTAAAAAGATCTCCTCGAGTCAGGGCACTGGCCGTGGATCAGTCAGGCAGGCCAAGGAACCAACTATATCCTGTAGTTATACATCACCTTCCACAGCCACGATATATCCCAATACACCTCATGGCAAATTGGCTACTTATCTGAAATTTAGTCGTAGACCCTTGATGGCACAGAAGGAGACTGTTCTGGCCAGCTCTCTGTACATCAATCCACTTGGCTCACTTCCCTCCACCATGCCTCCTCAGCCCTGTTCGCGATTGCAAAATAGGTAATAGGCAGCCAGTTTCTGCACAGCAAGCTCCCACAAACAACAATGTGATACTGGCAAGACAATCTTTTGTAGACTTTTGATGGGTGTGATAAATGTTAGTCCCAGGACATTAAGAGAACTACCTCTTTACATCCCCTATCCCAGTATACACCTTCTGACAGTGCAGCGCTCCCTCAGCACTGACCCTCCGACAGTGCGGCGCTCCCTCAGCA
>NC_063374.1:4420578-4420885 GCF_021869965.1 Rhincodon typus | reverse complement strand
CTCCCTCAGCACTGACCCTCCGACAGTGCGGCGCTCCCTCAGCACTGGCCCTCCGACAGTGCGGCGCTCCCTCAGCACTGACCCTCCGACAGTGCGGCGCTCCCTCAGCACTGACCCTCCGACAGTGCGGCGCTCCCTCAGCACTGACCCTCCGACAGTGCGGCGCTCCCTCAGCACTGACCCTCCAACAGTGTGGCACTCCCTATGACCTGGTCTGTCACTACACTGTGTGAGTGTCCTTATTGCATATTAAGTGTCCTGTGGCCTGGCTTCTAAACATTCCTCCTGTTTCAGATCGTTATGTAAT
>NC_063374.1:4384935-4420478 GCF_021869965.1 Rhincodon typus | reverse complement strand
TGTTTCAGATCGTTATGTAATCTATGGCAATCACCGTGACAGTTGGGTCCATGGTGCCATCGACCCCAGTAGTGGCACTGCGGTTATGCTGGAAGTCACCAGAGTCCTGGGCAAAATGGTGAAGGAAGGTGAGTGACCAGCAGAATGGAATCTTCCCCTGTCCTATTGGACGCTGTACTTTTACCTCTGCGGGGATCTGCTTCTCGCCTAGTCTGGCCTAGCATATGATCCCAGTTTCTGGCAGATGCAGTTACCGGTAGCACCAGGAGACAAAGATGACAACAGTGCATTCATTTCTTCAGTACTAGCATTTGAGGAATAAAGTCTGTCACACCAAAGCTGGCATGATATGAAAAATCTGGTGAATCCAGCATTTTGAGCTCTGCCATATGTGGACACAAGATTCTTGGATTGACAAAAGTAGCCACAGGTTATGGATGGATAGTAGAAAAGTTGAAGCCACAATCTGATCGGCCATGATCTTATCAAATGGCAGAGTGGGCTGGATGGGCTGAATGGCCTACTCCCGCTCCTGGTTTATATGTTCCAACGCCCTCTCTGTTTCTCACAGCTGCCTTACACTCCAAGATTTTGCATAAGGCTTCACAGACTGGTTAACATGGAGGCTACCAGATCCTGCTCAGACCCCCTCTTGAAGGCACACTTCTGTACTGGCCACTGGGAGATCAATCCACATTGCCTCCCTCACCCCATAGAGCGTTTTTAACCAGGCCTCACCATCCACACCCACTGGATGAGAATGTCCTGCTACATGCCAACTGTGTTCCAGCCTCCACATGCAGATGCCTTGATGCCAACGGCAAGCACTCTTATCCCACAATGCACTACAGTGGAGGGAATTCTCAATGTGAAGACAGTTGTTCATCTCCACAAGGACTGTGCAGTGCTCATTCTTACCAATACTGTCATGGATGGATGCATCTGTGCCAGGCAAATTGACGAGAACGATGTCAAGTAGATATTTCTCAGCTGTTGGTTCCTTGATCACCTGGCACAGACCCCACCTAGCAGCAATATCCTTTAAGACTCAATCAGCTCAGTGAGTAGTGCTGCTACTAAATCATATGTGATGGTGGACATTGAAGTCCCCAACCCAGAGACAAGTCTGCACCCTTGCCATCTTCTGTGATTCCTCCAAGTGTTATTCAGCATGGAATAGTATTGATTTACCAGCTGAAGGGGAAGTGAGAAGCAAAATGTGGCAATCAGTTCCAGGGTCCTAACGTCTGGAATTCCCTTCCTAAACCTCTCTGCCTGTCTCCTCCTTTCAGAGGGCCCTTATCCTTTATTCATTAACGGGATGAGAATGTCGCTGGCCAGGTAGTGTTTATTGCCTGCCCCTAATTGCCCAGAGGGCAGTTCAGAGTCAACCACATTGCTGTGGGTCTGGAGTCACATGTAGGCCCAGACCAGGTAAGGATGGCAGTTTCCTTCCCTAAAGGACATTAGTGAACCAGATGGGTTTTTCCCCCAACAATCGCCAATGGACAGTGGATTCATGGGTATCATTAGATTCTTAATTCCAGATATTTATTGAATTCAAATTCCACCATGTGCCGTGGCAGGATTTGAACCTGGGTGCCCAGAATGTTGTCTGGGTCTCTGCATTAACAGTCCAGTGATAATACCACTAGGCCATCACCTGCCCTTTGCTCCCCTTCTGCTGACCTTTTTGACAAAGGCTTTGGTCACCTGCGCCTAAGGTCTCCTTGAGTGACTCAATATTAGCTGTTGATTGTTAAACATTCATTTACTGGGACACTATGGTTCCTCAATGTTGTTATTGTAGGCAAGTGGCGACCACGCCGTTCAATCATTTTCGGCAGCTGGGGTGCAGAGGAGTTTGGTTTAATTGGCTCCACAGAATGGACTGAGGTAAGATGGATACTATCCGCAGTCAGGAGTCTCCCCATGTTGATTTAGCTCCCTGGGTGCCCACAGTGTATTGGAATAAATGGGGATCCCCAAGCGATGAGGGTGAACAAGAAACTCCCACCATACATTTTTTTAGCACAACCATCCCATTACGCTGCAAGCAAACCTTTACATTTACGTGGCACCTTTCGCCACCTCAGGAGCTCCCACAGCACTCTGCAGCTATAACGTGCTCTCAGAAGTGTAGTGCGACAGTTTGTAATATAGGAAACATGGCAGCACAGCAACCTCCCACAAACTGCCATGAAATAATGACCCAGATCCTCGCCTTTAGTCAGGTTGGTTGGGGATTCTACACTGAATTGTTGGCCTGGATATTTGGGTTGGAGTCTCTGGAGTGGGGTTTGCTACTCAATTAGCCAAGGCCAGCACTGCCTGTGGCGGGCACGGAGTGAGGGGATGGAGCCTGTTGCTCATATCTCCTGATATGTTCTCTCCCTGATCTAGGAGTACTACAAGAAATTGATTGAGAGGACTGTGGGATATATCAATGTGGATATAGCAGTGTTTGGTAAGAAACCTTGAGTGTTTGTCTCATCCTATCTTTCTCTGTCTCTGTCTCTGCCTCTCCCTCCATGTGTATTTCTGTGTTTCTCCCTCTCTATGGGTGTGTTATGTGTGTGTGTGTGTCTCTAAATCGCTGTCTTTCTTCCTGCCTGTGTCTGACTGTCTCTGTCTCTTTCTCTGTATTTCTCCCTCTTTCTCTAATCTTCCTCAGTCTATCTTGTTTTTGTTTCTTGTTTCCCATTTGCCCTGCCCTAGTTCTCACATACATTTTCATAGTTGTGTCTTGCTCCCTACTTCTGCTTTGAGTTCCATGAACAGTATCTAGAATGAGATATCATAATTTTAAGATAAGGGGTAGCAGATTTAAAACAGAGATAAGGAGAAATAACTTCTCTTAAAGGGTCATGAATTTGTGGATTCAGTACCCCAGAGTGCAGCGGATGCTGGGATTGTGAATATATTTAAGGAGTGATAGACAGATTATTAATTAATAATGCATTGAAGTATTACGGAGAGTGGGCAGGAAAGTGGAATTGAGGCCAATGTGAGGTCAGCCACAATTGTATAAATGGTGGAACAGGCTCAAAGTGCTGAATTGCTTACTCCTGCTCCTAGTTCTTATGTTCGGCAGCTGTCTAGAAATCTGTTTCCTTGCATTTAAAGAATACTTTGAAGAAACACCTTTGAGGTGAACGGTTCAGTGCTCTAGAAAACAGGGGTAGGAGACGAAATCAAATTGAGCTTTAGCCTAGCCTAAGATATCCTATGACACAGGAAGACAGGGTCAGAAAGAAGTTTCCTTTTATAATGATAGACCGAATGATTCAGAAGGTCAGGCAGTGTGTTGGTTTCAGAGAAAATCAGATCATTCTGAGAGAGAGGAACATTTTTTTTATTCATTTATGGGATGTAGGCATTGCTGACTGGCCAGCATTTCTTGCACATCCCTAGTTGCCCTTGAGAAGGTGGTGGTGAGCTGCCTTTTTGAACCGCTGCGGTCCTCCTGCTGTGGGTTGACCCACAATGCTATTAGGGAGGGAATTCCAGGATTTTGACCCAGCGACAGTAAAGGAACATGTCAGGAACAGTCTGCAAGAAATTAGGGCAGAAGAAAATAAGTGCCAAATGGCTTGGAAGCTATTGAGGGAAAAGCTCCAGAAATAGAAGGCTTTGAGGTGTCAGGGAGGAGAACATCTTACAAGGCGCTTACATGTATAGGTTTAAGATCACATGTTTAAGGAGTAAGTGAGCTTTGTTAACAGTTTGCTTCTGGGTCTCACGGAGGGGCATTAACTAAAGAAATAGCATACAGTGCATGCACACTTTTGCTGAAAAGAAACCAATTACAGCTGTATCCATTGAACATGTAACTTTAAAGCAGAAACAGGTCCTTCTGTTGGGCTTGAGTGTCTGTACGGTTGTTGCGGAAGGTAAAAGTGTTGAATCTTTATTTTTGAGATTTTTTAATAAGATCATTAATTATCAATAAGTTATCCATGTTGGAAAGAGTTTGTTTTTGGCGTTTGTGTGCAACAAATTTGATTTTCTTTTTTTTGAAAGTACATCAGCAGCCTCTTGTGAATATGTTTAGTGACTGACCCAAACGATAAACAAATTGCAAAAATAAAACATGTGGTCTGTCAAGCCAGGTTTCACTCTGGGATCTGACTTGTTCAGTAATTCTAGCTGGAATCTGAAGTTGTGACAGCACTGGGAAAACCAGCCTGGTGAATATATGAAGCTCTCTTTTAATGATGTGACGTTTTTATTGTTTATTCTTTCTCTCTGCAATGGTTACAGCCAATGCCACCTTGAGAGCCAGTGGATCACCGGCAGTGCAGAGTGTGGTGTTTGATGCAGCTAAGCAGGTAGGTACTGTCCAATTCTCACCTGAGAAAGCTGCGTTTCATCAGCCATAGCAGCCACTGACCAGGGTGAAGGCCCTTGCTACTTTCCATGCAATGGAACGAGACAGAATCAACAGCTCCAAAACAAGCCATTCAGCCCATCTGCTCCACGCTGGTGTTACTGCTCCACACAAGCCTCCTTGTACCTGCTTTTCCTCTCACCCCATCATCCTATCCTTCCATTCCTTTCTCCCTCATGTGTTTATCCAGCCTCCCCTTGAACACATCAGTACAATTGAGTAAACGAGGAGATACTGCTTCCAATGGCGGGAGGGTCAGTAACCAGAAGAATACCACAGTAACCACAGTTCGAGCTGAGTTGGAGAGCTCTTTCAAAGAGCTAGCACAGCACAATAGGCCAAATGATCTCCCTCTGTGCTGTGAGATTTTATCAACTATGTCGTAGTGAGTTCCAAATTCTCACCATGCTCTGGGCTGTGATGAAGGCAAATGATATTATTTGGAAAGTTGCGTTTTTGTGATGATACTATGGCTTTAAGAGGTGTATCTTGTTTTAGTGCTTTTTATTAAGAGAGGAGTTACGACAGAGGTGCAAAGCTGTCTATTTGAATCCAATAAAGTAAACAGCTTGTGAGGCCTTGGCATTTTTTTTAGAATTGGAACAATAGAAGCAGCCTGAATGGGTGTGGTCAAGTTCCCCCAGAGCCAGGATATTTAGTTTTAGTTTTTCAGTAGCAGCTGCTGGTGTCTTGAAGCTGGGTTTGGAATCTACAGTACATCTCTCCCTGCTGCTTTCTCTCTGTCAGCGTTTTCCCTTGATGCTTTTCCTTCTGGACTAGAGAATTGCCTGTGAGACAATCTATTTTACTGAATTTTCTTTTGCCAAGGGTGTGTTTATGGGATGTTACTGTATTGGAATAGTTACTGTTTAGTAGATAAATAATGTATTATTCTGGTAAGTTTTCCAATAAAATTAATCCAATTTCTTCTTTCTTTTGTCGTATTTTAACTATAGTGTACGAATAAAGTGTGGTTTGCTTCACGACCGGTAGTTTGACCAATCGAATTGCATCCGAAATGCAACACCTGGTGAAAAAATTATAGTCTAGGCTATCCCCATAATATATTTTGAGGGGGTTTGGTCTGGTCCATAACAGTCTTAAATTGGACAGAACCACACAGAGCTTCCAGTTTGATTTGTATTTCTATATTGTGGTGTTAAGAAGTGAAGCACATAGATGTGTTTTAGTTTTGCGTTCTGAGAGCAGTGCTGGAATGTCTGAAATTTTGTTTACATACATCTACATGTGGTCTTTAAAACCTGAAGTGAATAGGTCAGTGCAGTAGAAACAAGGGTAGAGGACAAAAAAATTACTGTTGCCTAACAACAAGGTGGGAGACAGGAAGACTGAACCATTCACGACTTTACTGTCAGGTTTGAGATCCTGTAACTAATGAGTGTTGCTGCATTCCTGATACAGTGTCTTGCTCTAGCACCATGACTAGGCTTTTACTGCTTATTGTTCTGGGTTTCTAGGTCTCAGCTCCTGGACACAGAGACCTGTCTGTCTATGAAAACTGGATGAAGCATTCGAACCGAACAAGCGCTCTCCATGGTCTCATTCCAAAGTAAGTTTGCTCCTGGATATCTAATCTCTACCTCCATGATATTAAGAAATCTGACACATAACCTTGTGGTAATAAATATCCTCATCTGCCATTGCATTGGTGAGGTGAGACTGACCTTGCGATCGAACAATGCAGGTATAATTAATTGATCAAAACAGAAGGGGAAACATCCCAGTGGCAGGGGTTCAGGGTAGTGTATCAGGACTTGCCTTACCAGCTGAAGGAAAACTGAATAAATGATAGGAGACTCAAATACGTAAGAGAGCAGACAGATCTTGGAGTGCATGTCCGCACATCCCTGAAGGTAGCAGGATGGGGAAAAAAGCTGCTCAAAAGACAGAGGGATTATTTGTACCTTTCCAGTTCTGAAGAAGTCATACCAAACTTGGAATACTAAGTGGTCCTTTCTCCACAGATGCTGTCAGACCTGCTGAGTTTCTCCAGCATTCTCTGTTCGGGGTCATTTTTCCCTCATTAACAGAGAAAGATGGTGGCATTGAGGTAAAGTCATTGAACTAGTGAACCAAGGGCAACATAAGTTACTACATAACTTGGGAAGTGGAGAGAATTTTAGACAAAATAGTGGGGAAAAGGGACCAAATTTGGGAAAGTGTGGTAAATCAAAGCATGGAATCCAGGCCAAAGAAAAAGGAATTAAGACAGGAAATGATAGAGAGATTGTGACAGGGAAGCTTAGAGAGATACATCAACAGATGAGGTTAGAATTTATGGAGAATAAAAGGATAAAACTAAAGGATCTATACCTGAATGGACATAGCTTTTGAAACAAAATGGATAAACAGAGGTGCAAATAGAAATGAAGAAGTATGATCCCATAGCAATTATGGACAGACGGTTCCAGGATGGCATAGTTTGAGTCCTGAATCTTGAAGGGTACAAGACATTTTAGGAATGAAATGAAAGTAGAAAAAGGTGAAGACGTGGCTTTGTTCGCTAATGACGGTATGAGTATAACAAAGCGGTATGACTTAAGTTCAGGAAATCGATTTGTGTTAACAGTTTGGGTAGAAATGATAAAGACAAGTCAGTTGTGGAAGTGGTGTCAATGCCTTCCTACCAGTAACGACACAGTAAGGTGGGGCATAGAAGAAGTAATGATGAAAGCTTGTAAGATTAGGCACAGCGATTATCATGGAAAACCTTGATCTGCATACTGACCGGAAAAGTCACATGGGCGAAGGTAGCCAAGACAAGGAGCTCAAAGAATGTTTTCAGGATAGCTTCTTAGAACAGCACATTCTGGAGCCAACAGCACTACTGGTATTGTGCAATGAGATTTGGATGAATTAATGATCTCACAGTGAAGGTACAGCTTGGTTGTAATGACATAATGGGATTAAATTTTATATTCAGTTTGAGGAAAAATAGGGAGATCATGCTACAACTATATAGGATGCTGGTGAAGCCACACCTGGAATACTGTGTACAATTTTGGTCTCCTTACTTGAGAAAGGATGTACTGGCACTGGAGGGGGTACAGAGGAGGTTCACCAGGTTGATTATGAGTTGAGAGGTTGGCTTATGAGGAGAGATTGAGTAGACTGGGACTATACACATTGGAATTTAGAAGAATGAGGGGGGAGCTTTTAGAAACATATAAAATTATGAAGGGAATAGATAAGATAGAAGCAGGGAGGTTGTTTCCACCGGTGGGTGAGACTAGAACTAGGGCCATAGCCACAGAATAAGGTGGAGCAGATTTAGGACTGAGTTGAGGAGGAACTTCTTCACCCAAAGGGTTGTGAATCTGTGGAATTCCCTGCCCAGTGAAGCAGTTGAGGCTGCCTCATTTGAATGTTTTTAAGGAAATATACATTTTTGAACAGTAAAGTAATTAAGGGGTTGTGGTGAGCGGGTGGGTGAGTTCATGAAAAGATCAACCATGATCTTATTGAGTGGCAGAGCAGGCTCAACGGGCCAAATGGCCCACATTTGTTCCTATTTCTTACGTTCTTATAAAAGAGTGGGCCCAAAACCCACATTAAAAATATTGAATAAGCAGAATTATGAGGGCATGGAAGCTGTCAAAAGTGAATTGTCAAATTAGGTTGGAGGATGGGTTAGTAGAGATTTTAGGACATATTTCAGAATACATAAAATAGATTCATTCCAAGAGTAAGAAAATTTATGATTGATGTACTTAGAATCTGTGGTGGAATCAATAACTAGAAATATTAAAGATCATATCAAATGTTTAGAAAAATGTAAATGTATTAAGATATGTAGAAGGTGAGAAGACTTGTAGAAAAATCTTAGAAAAAGCAAAGAATGACCAAAATTGGAAACTACAGGCCTTTTAGCTTAACATCTGCCATAAGGAAAATATTAGAAGCAATTATTGAAGAAGTTCTGTCAGGCACTTGAATAAGTTCAAGGTAATCAGGCAGAGTCACATGGTTTTGTGAATAGAAAACCATGTTGCCCAATGTATTGCAGTTCTGTGAGGTGGTCACCTGTGCTGCAGATAAAGGGGAATCAGTGGATGTGGTGCACTTGGATTTCCAAAAGGCATTTGATAAGCTGTCACATCAATGATTGATGAAGAAAATAAAAGCTCATGGTGTAGGAGGTTAGCATTTTAGCATGGATAGAAGATTGGCTGGCTACTGGAAAGCAGATTGGTGAGATGTAATGTGCAGTGTGCCACAGGGATCAGTGCTAGGGCCCCAACTGTGCACAATTTATATAAATGACCTAGATGGAGGAATGGTTGCCAAATTTGCTAATGACAGAAAGATAGCTGCGAAAGTAAGTCATGAAGAAAGGTTAAGTGAATGGGCAAAGATCGGGCAAATGGAGTATAATTTGGGAATATGTGAATTTGCCCATTTTTGAAAAGAAGAATAAAGACAAAGCATGTGAGTGATTGTAGATGCAGGGAGATCTGGGTGACTTGGTGCAAGTGCAGCAAGTAATAAGGAAAGCTAATAGAATGTTCTCTTTTATTGCAAGGGCAATTGAATATTGTAGTGATTGTAACAAGGTCAGCCAGCTGGATATCATAGAATGAATTCCCTGATTGGGGCTGTTAATCTGGTGCAATCAGGGAGCCTTGGCTGACATATAAAAAAGGGTGAATGTCAGGGGTATTGGGCCTCCTGAATACCTGACTCAGCGAGAGGCAGTGCTCTTGTCAAAGGCTATGCATTTGTAAATAAAGAGTGATTAGTGATGGGATGCCAGCCTCTGAAGAGTTATTTCAAATATAAATGTAGGGATGTTATGCTTCAGTTATACAAGGCACTGGTGAAACCATATTTGGACTACTGTGTACTGTTATGAAGTTGTGTAGAGCGTGTGCTTCCTTTAAGAGATAAAGCATTTTTCTAAGCTTAGAGATTTATACAGAAAATAAAATCTGCATGTAGCTGAAGATGTACAGCCAGTTCTGAAATGGAAACATGTATTAACTGGCTGTGTGATTGGAAACCTTAGGCTTGTTTTGATGTTTTGACAATGAGCTTGAATATTAGCCAGTTAACTTAAACCAGGCACTTTGAGATTGAAAGCCGATTGAATTTAAATCTGATGGTTATGACAACCTCGGACCAATGTTATTGTAAGAAAATTGATATGTCATCCAAGGTATATAAGGAGAGGGTTTTTGAAAATTGGTGTGAGAGTGAACTGCCATCTGAGAAATAAGCACCAAGCTCTCACAAGAAATTGCTAAGTTCTCTAAATAAGCACCATCCTATCTATAAAAGGTACCACCACAGCATTTCTAGCTAAGACTTTTCACTGAGAAAACATCCTGGACAAGCCCCTAATCTGTTACAAAGGTGGGCGGGGGGAAGGTTGAACCCTTATGATCGTTAAACCAAAACACAGACCCTAATCTGTTATGATGGGAGTAGAGGTTCCCTTCTACTTATTAAATCCAAAACACCCCTAAATGATAAATTAAAACTTGATCTCTCCAACTTCGCACAGAATATGTCTTCTGGAACACTCTGCCTTCTGTTGATCTCATGCCACAAGTGCCTTTCTTCCACTGATCCTGCTGTCAGGAATGTTTTCTCTGTAGTTTCTTCTGTGAGGCCTCTGAGCTAAAAATGCTGTGGTGGTACCTTTTATGGATAGGATGGTGCTTTCTTAGAGAGCTTAACAATTTCTTGTGAGAGTGAACCGCCATCTGAGAAATAAGCACCCAGCTCTCCTAATTTAAAGAAGGACAGAGAAATGTTCAAAGCAGCTCAGAGAAGGTTTACCAGGCTGATATCTGGAATGGATGAGTTTTCTTTTGAGGAATACTTGGACAGACTGAGCTTATCTCCTGTGGAGGTTAGATGAGTTAGAGATTACTCGATTCAACATATAAGACCTTGAGGGGTCTGGAGAGGGTGGACATGGAGAGAATGTTTCCTCGGTGAATGATTCTAGATTTAGGGTTGGCAGCATCTGTGGAAGACAAAATAGAGTTGACGTTTTGAGTCCAGTATCATGTTGGACTGGAAGTGTTAACTCTGTTTCTCTCTCCACAGATGCTGCCAGACCCTGCTGAGTTTCTCCTGCATTCTCTGTGTCTATTTCAGATTTCCAGCAGCCCCAGTATTTTGCTTTTATTGGAACTCGGGTGAAATTTTGAAAAACTTTTGAGTCGCTCATTTCCAACAAAGAGGCAAAATCATTTCTCTGTGTGGAGAGTTCTTAGAACACTCTTCCTCAAAAGGGGGTGGAAATAGAGTCCTTGAACATTTTTAAGTTAGAGCTGGATATATTCTTGTTAAGCAAGGGGAGTGAAGGGTAATGGAGGTGGTTGGGAATGTGAAATTGAGGTAACAAGTAGATCAGCTATGATAGTATTGAATGGTGGGGTAGGCTCGAGGGGCTGACTGGCCTGATTATGTGTATGTACTGCTCTGGGGACATGGATTCTAATCTCATCATGTCAGTTGAACATTGAACATAGAACAGTACAGCACAGTACAGGCCCTTCGGCCCACGATGTTGTGCCGAACTTTTACCCTAATCCTAAGGTCTATCTAACCTCCACCCCTACCTTATACTATCATCCATATGCCTATCTAATAGCTGCTTAAATGCCCCTAATGAGGCCGACTCCACTACCCTCTCTGGCATTGCATTCCACGCCCTGACCACTCTCTGAGTAAAGAACTTACCTCTGACGTCTCCCTTGTATCTACCTCCACTCACTTTAAAACTATGCCCCCTCGTAATACCTACCTCCACCCTAGGAAAAAGTCTCTGGCTGTCCACTCTATCTATACCTCTGATCATTTTGTACACCTCTATCGAGTCACCTCTCATCCTTTGTCGTTCTAAAGAGAAAAGCCCTAGCTCTCTCAACCTTTCCTCGTAAGACCTGCCCTCCATTCCAGGCAACATCCTGGTAAATCTCCTCTGCACCTTTTCCAACGATTCCACATCTTTCCTGTAATGAGGCGACCAGAACTGGACACAATACTCCAGATGTGGCCAAACCAGGCTTTTGTATAACTGGAGCATAACTTCATGACTCTTGAACTCGATCCCTCTATTAATGAAAGCTAACACACCACACGCCTTCTTAACAACTCTATCCACCTGGGTGGCAGCTTTCAGGGAACTGTGAACATGAACCCCAAGATCCCTCTGCTCCTCCACACTGCCAAGAATCTTTCCGTTAACCCTGTATTCTGCTTTCAAGTTTGTCCTTCCAAAATGAATCACCTCACACTTTTCAGGGTTAAACTCCATCTGCCACTTCTCAGCCCAGCTCTGCATCCTATCAATGTCACTTTGTTGTAACCTAGAACAGCCCTCCACACTGTCCACAACACGACCCACCTTCGTATCGTCGGCGAAATTGCTAATCCATTCTTCCACTCCTTCATCCAAATCATTTACAAAAATCACAAATAGAAGAGGACCCAGGACAGATCCTTGTGGTACACCACTCGTAACTGAGCACCATGTTGAATCTTTTCCGTCCACTACCACCCTTTGTCTTCTAAGGGTCAGCCAATTCTGAATCCAATCTGCCACATTTCCCCCGATCCCATGCCTCCTTACCTTCTGAATAAGCCTACCATGGGAAACCTTATCAAACGCCTTCTTAAATCCATATATACCACATCCATCGCTCCACCTTCATCCACGTGTTTGGTCACCTCTTCAAAGAATTCAATAAGGTTTGTGAGGCATGATCTACAGCTCACAAATCCATGCTATCACAAATCAAACTGTGCCTTTCCAAGTGATCATAAATCCTATCTCTTAAAGCCCTTTCCAATAATTTGCCCACCACTGACGTAAGACTAACTGGTCTGTAATTTCCAGGGTTATCTCTATTCCCTTTTTTGAACAAGGGAATGACGTTTGCCTCTCTCTAATCTTCCGGCACTATACCTGTGGACAGTGAGCACGGAAAGATCATCGCCAAAGGCCCTGCGATCTCTTCCCTTGCTTCCCATAGAATCCTTGGATAAATCCCATCAGGCCCGGGGGAATTATCTATCTTCAACATCCTCAAAATTCCTAGCACATCTTCCTTACTAACATTGACCTTCTCTAGCCTACCAGCCTGTTTCACACTGTCCTCCTCTACAACTAGGTCCCTCTCAGTTGTGAATACCAAAGAAAAGTATTCATTAAGGACCTCTCCTATCTCTTTAGGCTCAGTGCACAAATTCCCTTTACAATTTTTGATCGGCCCTACCCTCTCTCTGGTCAGTTGGTGGAATTTATAGTAATTGTGTCTAGACAGGGACAGGCTGGGGGTTAGCTGGGGGAGTGACACTGTCCCTGAGGTGGGGGGTGGTGGCGGGGGAATGCTGGGGTAGGGGGTGCGACATTGTTTCTGGGGGCGGGGGGAGAGAAATAACTGGGGGAGAGAGGTGAGTAGAGGAGAGGAGCAAGAGATGTAATTTTAAACCCAGCACTTGGTCTTTCTAAGATATTCACTGCTTCTTCACAGCATGAGGAGTCTGGGAGCAGGAAGTGACTATGCACCCTTCTTTCATTATCTTGGGATCAGCTCCATGGACATTGCATACACATATGACAAGGTAGGAGAAGCATTTTCTGTTTCCTGGTGAGCAGAGATTCTTAACTGAGGGCCAGGTTCAGGGTATGTTGCTGAGGCTAAGCTTGTTAGTAAGCTTGATGGCTGGATACAGTCTGCTGCCAATATCGTGTGTTCCTGTCATGTAGGGAATCAGTATCATATGTTGTCAGGAGAATCTGTGGATGGTGTAGCCAGAGTGCCGGAGTTATGGTGTACAATGTTGTTTGCAGTACAGATGAGTGTGTGTATAGTTTTGTGTACCTGCTTTGATATTTTTGTTTATTGTGGGAGTATCCAAGTGTGTGTGTGTGGCTATGTCCATGTTATTGTAGACACGTCCAATTGTCAGTGTTAATGTGTCCAAGTGTTAGTGTGTGTGTGTTTGTTACTGTGGATGTGTCCCAGTGTTGGGGTGTGCATGTGTGTCTGTTTTGTGGATGTGTTCTGAGTGCTGGGGAACGTGTATGTCTGTGTTATTGTGGATGTATGTTATTGTGGGTGTATCTGCATTTTGTATCTGGGAGTATTTCTGCGTTATTGACATTGTGGAAATATTTTGTTGTAGGTGTGTCTATATGTTGGTGTGTGCGTGTCTTTTTGCAATGGCTGTTTCTACATGCTGCAGTAAATTTCACTAAATTCTGCTCTCTCTGTCCCCACAACAGACAAAAACAAATGCTCGAATCTACCCTGCTTACCACACAGCCTATGATACTTTCGATTATGCCTCTCGTTTCATTGACCCAGGTGTGTATGACCTGTCCTGGTGCAGAATCCACCCCTACGTTCAATAGCTCAGAGCAGGGTCAACAAGCAGTTGGGGGAACTTTGTGTGCATCCCAGCCTAGCTATTTACTGTCACAGAAACATTATAGGACGGAAAGTGGGGCACTGTCGGAGGGTCACTGTCGGAGGGTCAGTGCTGAGGGAGTGCCGCACTGTCGGATGGTCAGTGCTGAGGGTGTGCTGCACTGTTTGGGGGGGGGGGGTTACTGAAGGAGTGCCGCACTTCAGAGGGTCAGTACTGAGGGAGTGCCACACTGTCGGAGGGTCAGTACTGAGGGAGTGGGCACTGTCAGGGGGTCAGTGCTGAGAGAGCACCGCCTTGTCGGAGGGTCAGTGCTGAGGGAGCGCCGCACTGTTGGAGGGTCAGTGCTGAGGAGCAGGCACCGTGGGAGGGTCAGTGCTGAGGGGGTACTACACTGTGGCAGGGTCAGTATTTAAGTGTCGAATGGAGATATACAAAAGCGAGACATTTTCTGCCAACCAGTGCTCCCCTTGAAAGCAATCTGTGGCCTCGAAGCTGTGCACTGTACATATCTTCCCCTGAGGGGTGAGTAATGACAGTGTGGTAACAGCAATCGTATACAGAGTTTGCCTTTCTAATGGGGCCAGCAGGCACTGTGGAGCTAAGGCACAGTCTCTGGTCGAAAACCGGCCTATTACTCTCAGCCATGCTTCCTGGGGAGTTCAGTCTGCTGGCAGCATGTCTTGCTCCCAAACATTGCCCCACTCCCCCCTCACTGCCCAGACTCATCCTCTTACTTTTCCTCACTTCAGGTTTCACCAGCCACCAGACAGTCGGCAGGACAGCAGGCAACGTATTGATGCGTCTGGCTGACAGCCTCATCCTCCCTTTCAATATCAGAGACTACAGCGAGGCCATTGACCAGCTCTACAACACAGCAGAGAGGGACTTCGGTCCAGAACTCCTGAAGCAAAGAATCTCCCTGGGTTAGTATCAGCACGAGGGGACAGCTATCGAATGGCCACAGAGTCATCTCTCCAGCTACCCCCTGGCCCCACACCCTGACATGCTCACGAAGGCAGAGCCCAGCTGATCACTCACTTGTGATGATCATGGGATGTGACTCTGATGTTGGGACACACAAATGTAACAGTGAGGAGCTGAAGTTGGCCACTTGGCCCCTTCAGCCTGCTCCATTACTCAGTGAGATCAGGAGATCTCCACATTCCTGTTCACTCCAAATAACCTTCCACACCCCCACCTCCCCCATTGCTTATCACAAATCTCTCTCTCTGTGCCTTGAAAGGCACTGCTTCCTCTGCCTCTTGAGGAAGAGAGTTACAAAGACTCTCAACCCTCTGCAAGGAAGACATTTTCCTCACTTGGTTTAAATGGGCAACCCCTTATTTTGAAAGGGTGACCACTAGTTCTAGATTCTTCTACAAGAGGAAATGCCCTCTTCACATTCACCCAGTCAAGACCCCTCAGGATCATATATGTTTCTATTATGTCATGTCTTATTCTTTATAGCTCCAGTGGATACAAGCCCAGCCTGCTTAGCCTTTCCTCATAAGACAACTGCTCAGTCCAGAGATTAGTCTGGTAAACCTCTGAACTGAAGAGCTGTACACAGTACTCCAGATGCAATCTCACAAGTGCCCTGTATAATACCATAACTCAAATAACTCCACAGAGGCCAGTATCCCATCACCAAGTCACCCTTTATTTACACGTAGAGAGTCCTTGACACTGATCCAGCTCCCTCAGAGCCAGCTCTCAGAGTGAGCAGAACCTCTGACACTCCTGTTTATATCTGTCAGCCAGGGCTCCCTGATTGGATCAGGTTAACAGCCCTAATCAGGGAACTCATTGGCTGACCTCTCTATAACACTACAATAACCATAACCTTTCTACTTTTGTATTCTATTCAATTCACAATGAATGATCGCATTCTGTTAGCTTTCCTGATTACTTGTTGTACCTGCAAACTAACCTTTTGTGGATCCATGTGTTAAGATACCAGGTCCCTCTGCATCTCAGAGCTCTGCAACCTCTCACCATTTAGATAACATGCTTCTTTTTACTCTTCCTACCAAAGTGAACAATTGCACATTTTCCAACTTTGTACCCCATGTGCTAAATCTTTGCCCACTCACATAATTCATCTATATCTCTGTGTTGTCCCCTTACGTCCTGTTCATAATTAACTTTCCTAGCTGTCTTTGTGTCATTAGCAAATTTGGCAGCCATACCTTCAGATAACAAGGTGTAGAGCTGGATGAACACAGCAGGCCAAGCAGCATCAGAGGAGCAGGAAGGCTAATGGACTACAGTCCACATTCAGGCCTTAGTACCAGCCATACCTTCAGTCCCTTTGTCAAATCGAATTGAATGATTTATTGTCACTTATATTTAACAAGTAAATAGTGAAAAATGCAATATATCACCAGTGCTCTTGTAGCCATTTTGACTTAGAAGATTTTAATATACAAGACTGAAATTAAGATATAAAACTTAAATTTAAGTAAAACAGAGTTCATCTATCCACCCTTCATGTGATCCACATGACATCAATGATGGGGGGAGTAGAGGTGGTCTTCACAACAGGCTGTGGGCCCACCAATGCCCCCGGATCACAGTCCATTCCAGGAATACCAATCCGGGCCTACCATTATCACCACAGCTGAAGCCCAACATTTCTGATTCCGATCGTGACCGTAGATACCACCTTCTCTGCAGTCCAAAAAAAAGATGCAGTCTTTGCACACAAAGTTCCTTTTCGCTCCCCCCACCCCCCAGCTTGACTGGCTTTCTGTACCAAGGTGCCATAGTCCACTCTGAAGCTTTCACTGTCATTCAAACAGGCTGAAAGATCCTCTAGCCTGTTGGCTAGTCGGGGCATAATACTAACCTCAGACCACACATTTCACAACTTTTTCTGTTTTCTAGATCCTCTGCGTTCTGCCGTAACGAAGCTAAAAGAAGCTGCTGAGGGTCTTCACACTCGAATATCTGAGCTGAGGGATCTGCAAGTGAGGTGGGTGTCCTCTGCCCTTTGACCTTGAGATCCTTATTTATGCCTGACCTCGGAACCCAACTAGGCCAGAACAAGGCCCAGCAGTTGGTGTCAAACCAAGGGGATAGGGTGAGCAGGCAATGATGAAAATAGGAACAAGAGTAGGCCATTCAACCCTTCAAGCCTACTTTTCCATTCAATATGACCACGCTGATCATCCAACTGAGTTCCCTGTTCTCACTTTCTCCCTATTCCCTTTGATTCCTTTTAAACTATGTCTTGGTCTTCCTGCTATAAGAAGGATGTTATGAAACTTGAAAGGGTTCAGAAAAGATCTACAAGGATGTTGCTGGGGTTGGAGGGCTTGAGCTACAGGGAGAGGCTGAATAGACTGGGGCTATTTTCCCTGGAGCATTGGAGGCTGAGGGGTGACCTTATAGAGGTTTATAAAATCACAAGGGGCACGGATAGGGTGAATAGCCAAGGTCTTTTCCCTGGGGTGGGGGACTCCAAAATTAGGGGGTATAATTTTAAGAGGGGAAAGATTTAAAAGGGACCTGAGGGGCAACTATTTGACACAGAGGATGGTGTGTGTATAGAATGAGCTGCCTGAGGAAGTGGTGGAGGCTGGTACAATTACAACATTTAAAAGGCAGCTGGATGGACATATGAATAGGAAGGGTTTTCTCTTTATTTGTTCATGGGATGAGGGCATTGCTGGCTAGGCAGCATTTATTGCCCATCCTGAATTGCTCAGAGGGCAGTTATGAGTCAACCACATTGCTGTGGGTCTGGAGTCACATGTAGGCCAGCCCAGGTAAGGATGGCAGTTTCCTTCCCTAAAGGGCATTGGTGAAGCAGATGGGTTTTTCCTCAACAATTGACAATGGATTTATGGTCATCATTAGACTCTTAATTCCAGATATTTTATTGAATTTAAATTCCACCATCTGCTGTGGCAGGATTTGAACCTGGGTCCCCAGAACATTATCTGGGTCTCTGAATTAACAGTCCAGTGATAATACCACTAGGCTATATCCCCCTAGAGGGACATGGGCCAAATGCTGACAAATGGGAGTAGATTTATTTAGGATATGTGGTCAGCACAGATGAGTTGGGCTGAAGGGTCTGTTTCAGTGCTGTACATGTCTATGACTCTGCATGCATGCACGCTGCTTTACCTGGTATGAGAAAATGTGGGCCACTCTCAGCTCTCCAATCTGAAGATCATGGGAGGAAGTCCCAGGTCATAGACTTGAATACACAACTTCAGGTTGTGCCAGATGGTCAATCGTAATGAAATTACAATGAATAGAGGTGTCTGTCAGGAGAAAGCTGCAACTTCACACAGGCATTATTTTCATAGAAGATTTATGGGGCGGGCAAGACAGGGGGAATATTGCCCCTCAATCTTGTTGACTGAAAACAATGATCTGGCTCAATATCACATTGTTATTGTGGGACCTAGCTCTGTGAAAATTGATTATCTCCATCACAACTGTGCCTACGCGGCAGATCAATAAGGATTGCACCATGAAAGGCTCTTAATTAGCTGTAAATCAGGATGGGACATGTGGAAGGCACTAGACAAATACAATTTATATTGCTTTTCCACCTCAGTGATGGCATCTTCTCTCCCTCTGACCCAGCCCTCTGACGCTGCGCATGGTCAATGATCAGCTGATGCTCCTTGAGCGATCGTTCCTCGATCCAGTTGCCTTTCCTGACAAGCTGTACTATCGGTAAGTCTGCCTCCTGCTGGTCACTCCCTGTATTGTCGGTAAGTCTGCCTCCTGCTGGTCACCCCCTTACCCTCGGTAAGTCTGCCTCCTTCTCCCTCACCTCCCTGTACTCTCGGTAAGTCTGCCTCCTGCTGGTCACCCCCATACCCTCGGCACCCCCATACCCTCGGTAAGTCTGCCTCCTGCTCCCTCACCTCCCTGTACCCTCGGTAAGTCTGCCTCCTGCTCCCTCAGCTCCCTGTACTCTCGGTAAGTCTGCTCCTTCTCCCTCTGCGTGGGACACTTTTTCTGGCTGTCCTTTTCTGTGGCTGTTTCTCCCTCTCCCTTACTGTGACTAGTTTCTCTCTTACCCCGTGACTCCCCTTTGTGCTATACTTTCTCTGTGACTTTTTCTGTCTCTGCGTGATGCGCTCTCTCTCTTTCTTGCTCTCTCTGATGCTGACTCTCACTATGTGACCATGTCTCTTGCTTAGCCTCTGTGTGACACTGTCTCCCTCTCTTTCTTTCTCTCTCTCTGTGACTCCCTTGATTTTCTCTCTCTTTCTGTGACGCTCTCTCTCACTCCCTCTCTCGAATCTGTCTCTCCAGATCTTCTCTCTTTCTCTGTGCTTTTACCTGAAGTTCCGGATTCAAGTGAACAAACGACCTGCTTGCTGGTTTCCATCTCCGTAACCTTTAAGAGCAAGTGACTATTTGAAACGTCCTTTGGCATTTTCCCCCCAAACCTCTGGATTCAGATCACTGGGCTGTCCTTGTAGTTTGCCATTGCCAACTTCACTTCAGGCTCTTGTAGCCCATCTCTGATTCCCTGGGGCTGGTCACCACTGCCACCATGTGAGAGAGTGAGTCAGCATCAGGATTTATTGAAATAATTATATCTGTGTCTGATTGCAACTCCTACCCCCAGCACTAACACTATGATTTGACACCGCTATGACTACATTCACTACTTCCCCTTTCTCTGTCCTGCTTGCTACCTTCTCAAATATTTCTAATACGTTTCTCAGGCATGTCTTTCCCTTTTGTGAAGCCATGCTGATTCTGCCTGATCATATTATGCATTTCTAAATGCTCTGCTATTACAAATGTTAAGCTAACTGGCCTAACTAGGCTGTCTGTGTGGAGTTTGCACATTCTCCGTGTCTGTGTTGGTTTCCTCTGGGTGCTCCGCTTTCCTCCCACAGTCCAAAGATGTGCAAGATTGGCCATACTAAAATTGCCCATAGTCTTCAGGGATGTGCAGGCTAGGTGCGTTAGCCATAGGAGATGCGGGATTACGTGGATAGGGTGGGTCTGGGTGGGATGCTCAGCAGAGGATCAGTGTGGGCTTGATGGGCTGAATGCTTCCACACTGTAGGGATTCTATGGCCTATAGATACCTTTTATTTGTCCCCTCGTTTTTAAATAAAGATGCTACATTGGCAATTTTC
Source organism: Rhincodon typus (assembly GCF_021869965.1). Lineage (NCBI taxonomy): Eukaryota > Metazoa > Chordata > Chondrichthyes > Orectolobiformes > Rhincodontidae > Rhincodon > Rhincodon typus. The sequence continues at coordinate 4,400,552 of NC_063374.1, read as the reverse complement.
CAGTCCCCTGGGACTGTTCTAGAATCTAAGGATTCCTGGAAGATCATTACCAGTGCAATCACTGTTACCGTTACCTTTAAAATCCTAGAATGTCTCCCATCAGTTCCAGGGGACCTATCGGTCTTCAGCCCCGTTATTTTCCCTACTACTTATTTAGTGATAATTATTGTTGTAATTTCCTCTACCTCTTACTCCTTGGATTGTTAATATTATCTCCTACTATGAAGACTGATACAAAATGTTTATTCAACTCTTCTGCCATTTCCTGGTTCCCCATTATTTCCCTAGTTTCATTCTCCGAGCGACTAAGTTCACTTTGGCTTCTCATTCCCTTTTCATATATTTAAAGAAGCTCTTACTGTCGTTTTGATCTTCTTTTTGCTAGTTTACTATCAAACATATTTTATCCCTTTTAAATTTCTTTTTGGACATTTTTTATTGGTTTTTAAAACTTTCCCAATCCACTAGCTATCACTAGTTTATGCCACATTGTAATTCTTAATCTTTCCATTTGATATTGTCCTTAATTCTTTGGTCAACCATTGCCATTTATCCCCTTCCTAGAATCGTTCTTCCTCACTGGGATACAATTTTCTTGTGAGCCATGAACTATTTCCTTAAATGTCTCTTTGCGAGCTTTCTACAGTGGATCTATTCTCACATTTCTTACAATCGTTCTGCACTTTTAAACCTCAATTCCATAACTTTGTATTCCCCGTTCTACTCAATCACCCTTTGATTTTTGTATGTTATAATCTGCCTGTACCCACACAAAACAAAACTTTTCACTGTACTTAGGTACGTGACAATAATAAATCAAATTTGTCTTTTTTGCTCAACTTCTTTCCCAATCCCCTCCAGCTAACTCTGTCCTCATTCCTTTGTAATTACCCCAATTTAAAGTTTAGCACAATAGGTTCCAATCTATGTTTCTCAAACTCAAACTGAATCTTCCTCGCACTATCTCCCCCTTTCCCTGTCTCTCTTTTTCTGTGTCTGCTCCTCAGTCTTGCTGTCCCCGAGTATCCTCGACACTTGCTCAGTCCAACCTTTCTGTGGTCTGTCTCTGTCTCTCAGTCCTTCACTCTTTCTGTCCCATTACATCCTCTCTACACCGTGTTACACTCTGTCCAGTGATCATTCTGCCTGTTCCTACAACAGTAAGTTTCACTTATTTCTTCTGCAGACACGTTATCTATGCATCAAAGAATTCAGATGTGGAAACATTTCCAGGACTAGCCGATGCTTACCAGCAGGCCATGGCCAAGGGAAATGCCTGGGATGGTGTTCGGAAGCACCTGACGATAGTTACCTACACACTGGAGAGTGCAGCTTCGACCCTGGAGGCTGTGATCTAGCGGGAAGATCAGGGTATCACTGAGAGGAGCCAACAGATCTCCAGGCAATCTCTCATTCAAACCAAGAAACCACAATAAAAAGATGATGAGTTATATGGTTTTCTGGTGTTTGTAGTTTCATCTTAACACATTCTCTCCCCCTCAAAAATGTGGTGCACTGTGCTAACCTATCACTCCACACTAACTTATTGCCCTGCATTGACCTCTCCCTCATAATGACCCCACCACAACCTAGGATGATGCTGGGTGGTTTGTCCAGTTTCTTTTCATTTGACTTTTCTGTAGCATTTTAATACAACTGAGTGGTTTGCTTGCTGTTTCAGAGAACTCACCTGATACAGTGGGTTCAGTAAGGTACAGGAGAGCATGCCAGAAGCAATATCAGGCACACCCGAAATGAAGTAAACAAGTTAGAACTGGTAGCAAACTTAAAGAAAAAGCATGTAACTACACAAAGATGGGCAGCAGGTCACAGGATTGGACGGAATATTTTTAAAAATGCAAAGATTATTTGAAAGATTCATAAGAAGGAAAACAATGAGTATGAGAGAAAGCTAGCTAGAAATATTAAGAATAGACAGTAAGAGTTTCTATAGGTACTGGACAAAGAAAAGGTTTAACTAAGTGGTCATATTGGAAATTAGTCTGGGAAACCAGTAAAGGAAAATAAGGAGGTGGCAGGTGAATGGAGCAGGTATTTTGCATCAGTCTTCACTACAAATAACATCCCAGAAATAGCTGTAAATCAGGAAATGGAAGGGAGAGAGGAGGAACACGGTACAGAATAGCCAGGTCCTGAGGGATGTCATTCAAAAGTCTTAAAAGAAAAGGCCAGTGAGATAGCTGATGTGATGGTTTTCATTTTCCAAAGGTTTCGCAGATTTGGGGGAAGGTTTCATTGGATTGGAAAACAACGGAAGTAACTCCTTTACTCAGCAAGGGAGGGAGACAGAAAGCAGGAAACTACACCGCAGTTAGCTTATCATCTGTCATAATGAGATTTGGAAGCTGTTCTGTAAAAGGTTGTAGCAGGGCACTTGGAAAAGTTTTAGTAATTGGGCAGAGTCAACATGGTTTTGTGAGAGAAATCATGTTGAACAGGTTTATTAAGAGTTTTTTTGAAGGAGTGACATCTTGTGGTTAAAGGGGAAATGGTAGGTGTACTATACTTTGATGTTGCACCTTATTAAATTCCATCTAGACATCAAAGATCATCGCAGACACTCAAATGAATTATGAGAAGGAGGCCACTCAGTTCCATTGTGTCTACTCTGCCATTGATTAAGATCATGGTTGATCTGATTACTCCACATTCCAGCCTATCTCCCGAAAACCTTTTACCGCTTATCAACCCTGCCATTAAAATAACTCATGCTCATCTCTAGTCTTAAATGGGTAGCCCCTCACTGTAGATCCTCACAAGAGGATATATCCTCTCCACATCCATCTAGTCAAGACCCCTCGGGATGTTATATGTTTCAATTAAGTAACTATTTCCCTGTAGAAAAGTGAACAAAATATAAGTTCATGGGCAATATGTTTACATGGAAAGAAGATTAGCTGGCTGACAGGAAGCAGGAAGTGGGCACAAACAATGTAACAAGCATGCTGCAGCGATTGGCACTTGGCAGCAATTACAATCATACGAATGACTTGGATGAAGGAACTGAAGATATATTCTCATTTATCACAAACAGTCTTGAATACAACAGGAAGGAGATTATGCTACAGTTGTGCTAAGTGACCTCACAACCAACAGATCAAATCTAACCTCTGTTGCCTTCCCATATATAGTCATAAATGGTGGTGGACAATTAAACTCACTTGGAGCAGGCTTCACAAATAACCCCATCCTCAATGATGGGGATCTCAGCACAGTGCGAGAAACAAGGCATTCATCTTTAGCCAGAGTGTCAGATGGATAACCCATCTCAGCCTCCTGAGGTCCCCAGCAATATGGATTCATTTGCATTTGATATCAAGAAATGGTTGAAACATTCTGCCAAAAGTACTGAGGACTTGTGCTCTAGAACTTGCTGCTTCCCTAGCCAAGCTCTTCCGATACAGTTACAGTTACAACACTGGCATCTACTCAGCAATTTGGACAATTGCCCAGATACATCCTGCACACAAAGTGCAGGACAACCCCGACCTGGCCCCATGATTCTACTCTCAATAGTCTGTAACGTGATGAAATGTGTCCTCTACAGTGCTGTCAAGCGACACCAGCTCAGTGACGCCCAGTTTGGGTTCCACCAGGACCACTCAGTTCCTGATCTCATTACAGCCTGGCTTCAAACATGGACAAAAGAGCTGAAATCCAGAGGTGAGATAAAAATGACAGCGCTTGACATCAAGGCCGCATTCGACCGAGTGTGGCATCACAGAGCCCTAGGAAAACTGGAATCTCTTCAGGAGTTCCTCAAGGTAGTGCCTTCGACCCAACCATCTTCAGCTGCTTCATCAGTGACATTCCCTCCATAAGGTCAGAAGTGGGGATGTTCACTGATGTTCCATTGACCAGAAAATAAACTGGACTCGACCCATAAGACCATAGGACATAGGAGTAGAAGCAGGCCATTCAGCCCTTTGAGTCTGCTCTGCCATTCATTGAGATCATGGCTGATCTGATAATCCTCAACTTCACTTTCCTGCCTATTTCTCATGACTCTTGATTCCTTTCTTGATTAATAAGCTGTCCATCTCAGCCTTGGATATATTTAATGATCCAGCCTCTACAGCCCACTATAGAGAAAGAATTCCTCAGATTCACCCTCTGACAGAAGAAATTCCTCTTCACCTCTGTTTAAAATGTGCAACCCCTTATTCTGGTGCGAGACTCTCCCACAAGCAGAAACAACTTTTCTGCTTCTACTGTGTCAAGTCCCCAAAGAATCTTGTACGTTTCAATCACACTGGCTCTCATTCTTCTCTGTCTTGATGAGTGCACACCCTATCTGCTCAACCTCTCCTCATAAGAGAGTCCCTCCATAACTGGTATCAGATAAAGGGTGAAAAGTATTCCAGCTGTGGTCTCACTAGTACCTCATATAGTTTTAACAAAACCACCCTAATTTCTATACTCCCTTTCTTTTGAAATAATTTCATTTCCTTTGCTATTAACTCTGAATTTGGATGTAACGTTTTTGTGATTCATGGATCACAATCCTTCTGTTCCATTGCATTCTGCAGTCTTTCTCATTTAAGTAATATTCACCCACTCTATTTTTCCTGCCATGGTGCCATATTCCTGCCACATTTCACCACATTATATTCCACCTGCCAACTTTCTGCCCTCTCATTTAACCCATCTCTATCCCTCTGTAGATTCACTGTGTCAGTGTCATGACTCTTTATTCACTCATGGGCTGTGGGTTCCATATCCACAACCTCTACCTCCAAGACAGACAAGGGCAGCAGATATATGGGAATACCACCCATTACAAATTCCCCTCTGAGCCACTCACCATCCTGACTTGGAAATACACTGCTGTTCCATAAGCTGGGTCAAAATCCCGTAATTCCTTCCCCGAAAGCACTGTAGGCACACCTACACCAATAGACTATGATGGTTCAAGGAGGCAGCTCATCACCTTTATAAGGGGCAATTAGGGATGGGCAATAAATGCAGACGACTCCTGGCCAATCCCTACCATTCAGAGTGGGATTGAGTGAGTCTCGGAGTCAGAATGATGCAGACAGAAGTGTAAAATGTTATACAGAACAGAATCGACAAGCCTCAGCATTCAGAGTAACTTTACTTGGAGTCAAACCAAGTGCTTAGAATGTACAGGATCACAAAATAATTAGCCTAGTGGGAAACGTGAACATTTAAGGCACAGAAATGCAAGGAGGTGGCTGTGGGGAAGGACAGATAATCTACAGAGGGTGTGTGAGGGACTGACTGATGACCACATCAGGGAGACTGTAAGAGAGGGAACAATGTTAGATATTCCCGGGAAAATCGAAAACACAGGATCACTGAACAGAGGGAGTGCTCACCATTCACAGCAAGCTGGAGCTGAGGCAAACAGACTGTATAGTTTATGAAACGGCTCAGCTGAAAATGTGAATGGTTCTGTGACCAATACATTAAGGTCACAGGGACTCCAAATGCATTGTGTCCATACCATCAATTTTCAATGACCACTTTCAGAGGTACAGAGGGAGAACGAGAAAGGCAGGACCAAGAGAGAGGCTGACAGTGACCGAGGGAGAGAGGGGAGGTCAGGACTGAAGTACAGACAGAAACTGAAAGTGAGTGACAGAAAGAGAAAAGAACTGGCAAGCAGAGATGGTCAGTGCTCAGACAGTGCTGCACTGTCAGCCGGTCAGCGCTGAGGGAGCGCCGCACTGTCGGAGGGTCAGCGCCGAGGGAGCGCGGCACTGTCGGAGGGTCAGCGCGGCACCGTCGGAGATGCCAACTTCTAGGTGAGATGCTGCAAACCGCCATCTCAGTGGATATAAAAAATGTGGCACTTTGGGTCAGAGTTAGGTGGGAAGCAGCAGGGCCCAGGGGAAAACATTTGTTGTTTTGTTATGGTCACTAAAAGCTGATGAACTGTCTTACAGTGGGGTCATCTGTGGGAAGCATCGCAAAGGCGTGTTCACTTCGAAACAGCAGTTACTACCATAGAAGGCAATTTTTCAGTGAACAATGTGGAGAAATTTAGGAAGGCGATGCTTTCGTTAGCTTTGGCAATGAAGACTGGCCGATTTCATCTCGGAGACAATCCAACGTCTCACAATACAAACCACACTTCCCCCGAGACTCATTCACAACAGCGAGGGCCCTCTGTTCACTGACACGTCCCAACATTGGGGTAGGGGTGGGGATGGTGGGGTAGGGGTGGGGATGGTGAGGGTGGAGAACCCTGATCTCACCATCAGGGGTGGGGGTTGGAGCAGCATGTCTCCAGCCTCTCCATCGAGCTGGGGGTTTTAACCTGTCTCTCAACAGCAAGCAACCTGATTGGCGAGGGATTTGGTAAAAGCCTTCATCGACCTTCTCAGGCACAAATGGACGTCCAGGGGATAAACCTCTCTTCACCCAGCCATCAGATATTTGATTGGCAGGTGGCCACAGGATATTCTCCATGATGCTGCTCCACTCACATCCTTCTGAGTCACTGGAAAGAGAAACAGAGCATTGGCAAGGAATCAGGCATCACAGAAAACTACCCTCTCCTCACATCAAACACTCTCTCAGCACGGGGTTAGATACAGAGTAAAGCTCCCTCCACACTGTGCCCCCAGCAAACACTCCCCAGGACAGGGACAGCACGGGGTTAAATACAGAGTAAAGCTCCCTCTACAATGTCCCCCATCAAACACTCCCAGCACAGGGTTAGATACAGAGTAAAGCTTTGACAGGCCTGGGTTTGACCAAACTTCACATCTCCATTTAACCACAGGTCACCAGGATATTACTGGACTTTAAAACTGCCAGGGCACGTACGTGGCATAGATACAGAGTAAAGCTCCCTCTACACTGTCCCCCATCAAACACTCCCAGGACAGGGACAGCACGGGGTTAGACACAGAGTAAATCTTCCTCTGCACTGTCCCCCCATCAAACACTCCCCAGGACAGGGACAGGACTCTCCAGTCCCCTGCTGACCCTCTCCAAGTGATGCTTACCGAGGTGGGAGCAACATCCTCTGATACACAGCCCGTTAGGTGCTCAGTGAAAATGGCTTCCGCGTGTTTCAAATACTCCGCCATCTTCTTCTTCACTGCATCTCGCCTTTCCGAATTCAGGTCACCTAGCAACACAAGATTAGGGGTAGTCAGCATGGTTTTGTGTGAGGGAAATCATGTCTCACAAACTTCATTGAGTTTTTTGAGGAGGTCCTTTACTTGGATTTTAGTAAAACCTTTCATAAGGTTCTGCATTAGTAGATTAATTAGTTAAAGTTTGGGATTCAGGGTGAGATTTCCAATTGGATACAAAATTGGCTTAACAGCAGCGGACAGAGGGTGGTGCTGGAGGGTTGTTTTTCAGACTGGAGGCCTGTGACCAGAGGTGTTCTGTCGGGTTTCGGTGATGGGTCCACTCTTGCTTGTCATTTATATAAATGATTTAGATGAGAATATAGAAAGCATGGTCAATATGTTTGCGGGTGGCACCAAGATTGGTGGTATTGTGGAGAGTGAAGAAGGTTATCTAAGATTACAAAGAAATCTTGATCAGTTGGGTCAATGGGCTGAGGAGTGGCAGATGATAAATGCAAGGTATTACATGTTGGTAAAACAAACAAGGGCAGGACTTATACAATTAATGGTTAGGTCCTGGATAGTATCGTAGAACAGTGAGAACAAGGGTACATGATTCTTTGAAGTTTGTGTCACAGGTAGACAGAGTGGTTAAGGAGGAGTTTAGCATGTTTGCCTTCATTGCTCAGACCATTGAAAGAGTAGATTTGGGAAGTTATGTCGAGGTTGTACAGGACATTGGTGAGGCCTCTTCTGGAGTATTGAGTCCAGTTGTAGTCACCTGGTTATAGGAAGGATAATATTAAGCTGGAGAGGGTTCAGAAGAGATTTACCAAGATGTTGCTGGGAATGGAGGGTTTGAGTTATAAGGAGAGGCTGGATAGGGTGGGACTCTTTTCACAAGAGCGTAGGAGGTTGAGGGGCGACTATAGAGGTTTTGTAAAATCATGAGGGGCATAGATAAGGTGAATGGCGGGTGTCTTTTCCCTAAGGTGGGGGATTTCAAGACTAGGGGACATGTTATTAAGGTGAGAAGAAAGATTTAAAAAAGACATGAGGGATAATTTTGTTACAAAATGGTTCGTGTGTGGAATGAATTTCCAGAGACAGTGGTGGGGATGCGGGTACAGTTATAATGTTTAAAAGACATTTGGATAAGTTCATGATGAAGAAACCTTCGGAGGGATATGGGCCGGGCACAGGCAGGTGGGACTAGGTTAGCTCAGGATTACGGCTGGCATGGACTGGTTGGACCGAAGGGTCTGTTTCTGTGCTGTATGGGTCTGTATCTATGACCCTAAGACAGGTACTGATTGATAATGCCCTTCGGCCCATTTGATCCTAGAATGCTAACCCTGCTTTTGCCCTGGCACAACAGGCAGCGTCACTTCAAGTGGCCATTGTGCCAGTCCCACCCATACCATCTACAGACCCATGTTAGCTCATACGTGATGGGGTATCCCTGTCCTCAGACCATCCTGGCCGATGGATAGGAGGCACACTCAAACCACGCAACACAATTCCCTGCTCGAACACTAACGCCCAATGGTTTCGCTGCAAGGTTTAACACATTGCGAAGTGTCGACAGTCAGACCAACACGGTGAAACGATTAATTTTGTTAGGAAGGATGCAGTGACACCATAAAATAATGACTCTAAAGAGAGGGAGTCAGGGCAGAGGGACCTGGGGGTACATGTACTGAGGGTGTTGAAGGTGCTAGGACAGGCTGAGAGCGCGGTTAATAAACTATTCAGTATCCTGGGAGGAGAGAAAGAAGGTCGACAGGAGATTTGATTGAGGTGTTCTAAACCACGAGGGCTCTGGGCAGAGTGGAGAGGGAGAAACTGTTCCCATTGACGGAAGGACTGAGAATGAAGGGGCACAGATTTATTGGTTAAAACAGCATTGGAAGGGGCAGAAGGAGCTCGGATTGGGAATGCACTGCCTGAGAGCGTGGGGGAAGCAGGTCTGATCGAGACTTTCAGGACGAAATTGGGATTAATATCCATACAGGAAGAGTGGATGATCACTGGGAGAAGCGAGGAGAGGCAGGAACATGACTTAATCCACTGCAAATTCAGAGAGCTGGCACAGGCACAAAGGGCTGAGTGGTCTCCTCCTGTACAGTAATCTTTCTGAGATTGGACAAGTGGTTACACTGCTCTACAGCAGACAGTCCAAGGCACTAACAGAAGTGGACAAGTGCAGGCAGTGAACCTACACACCCAGCCAATTTACTGATCCACCAAAAACATACACACTGCACATTCAACCATCAATTTGACTTCACACAGCAACATACACACAGACCTGTGTCACATTCCCCTCCCAGGATAGTTGGAAAGCTGGAACAGAGGGGTCTGGGGGGAACAGAGCGAGAGAGAGAAAGGGTGGAGGGAGAAGATTCAACCAGAACTTTCAAAAAAGAATTAGATAAATATTTAGTGTCAAAAAATTGCGGAAACAGATTCTTCAACCCAACTCGTCCATGCCAACCAGATATCCTAAATTAATCTAGTCCCATTTGCCAGCATTTGGCCCCTATCCCTCTAAGCCCTTCCTATTCATATACCCATCCAGATGCCTTTTAAATGCTGTAATTGTACCAGCCTCCACCACTTCCTCTGGCAGCTCATTCCATACACCCACCACCCTCTGTGTGAAAAAGTTGCCTCTTAGGTCCTTTTTAAATCTTTCCCCTCTCACCTTAAACTTATGCTTTCTAGTTTTGGACTTCCCTGCCCTGGGGAAAAGACCTTGGCTATTCACCCTGGAATGGGAGAAAGAACATGGGAACAAGGGACTAACTGAGCACTAATCTGATGAAGCCAGCAGAATGGACCATTGATACTGATGGTCCTCTGGTTTGTACAATTGCGCATTTACATTCATAAATTCTTTTTAATAGTGGGCTGTGGGAGCATAGGGAACAGGAGCTTTTACAAAAGTTGTAACTGGTTTTGTACATAGCAAGTATACCAGATATAATTTGTTTTTGACTGTCTCACATGACAACAATTGAGTACTCCTGATGTAGACTTCTGAAGGACCCCTTAATCTCCCTTACGTTAACTCAGCTCTCATCGGACTCTCCTGTTTCCATTCCTTTAGTCATTTATTACATGCCATTTATCGCAAGAACTATCACTGACCTGAAACTGAACTGGATGAGCCATATAAATGCAGTGGCTACAGGAACAGCTCAGGAGCTGGGAATACTGCAGCAAGTAACTCATCTCCTGACTCCCCAAAGCCATGGGGAGCCTCCTGACTCCACCATCTACATGAGTGTGAGGGAATTCTCCCCACTTGCCCCCTGGATGGGGGCAGCTCCAAAAACACAAGAAGCTTGACACCATCCAGGACAAAGCAGCCCACTTGACTGGCACCACATCCACAAGCATCCCACTCCCTCCAATACTAACACACTGTAGCAGCAGTGTGTACCATCTACAAGATGCACTGCAGCAACTCACCCAAGAACCTTAGACAGCACCTCCCAAACCCACAACCTCTATCCTCTAGAAAGAGGAGGGCAACAGATACATGGGAACACCACCCCCTTGCAAGACCACCACCCCCCCCACCCCCCAAGACACTCACCATTCTGATTTGGAAATATATCAACATTGCTTCACTGTCACTGGGTCAAAATCCTGGAACTCCTTCCCTAAGGGCATTGAGAGTCAATCTACAGCACATGGACTGCAGTGGTTCAAGAAGGCAGCTCCCCACCACCTTCTCAAGGGGCAACTAGGGACGGGGCAATAAATACTGGGCCCAGCCAGTGATCTCACATCGAATAAAAACCTAAAGAAGGACAAGGTTATTTTTCAAGTAGACAGCCCTCCATTTCACCCGAGTTCTGAAGAAGGGTCACTGGACCCGAAATATTAACTCAGTTTCTCCCCACAGATGCCGCCCGACCTGCTGAGACCCTCCAGTTTCTCGGAGTTTCTGCTTTATTCCCTTGCATTTCACTGCTGCCTTGGATCTTGTTCATGTCCCTCCTGTGGAGGTCCGGCAGACCGGCCTGTAATAGGGCTGCAGTACCTCTGCCTTTGAGTTGTGCCCACTCGTTATTAACGTAATGGGATACCACCAGGGTCACTATCTCCTTTCACTTGGACATAAGCTCCAAACCTGGCACCTGGCCCTGAAATCCAGTGCACTCGATCACTCTGGGCTCTGGGTGGGGGGGGCAGGTTTAGGGGGGAAATCGGAGAGTGTCGATATAGAGACTCAGGAGGTTTCAGGACTGGGAGAGACACGCTGACAGCCCCCTCCACCTTCTCTCTGGGCCCTGTCACCCACCCACCTTGCACTCCTTTCAGCAGAATGTCCACCCCATTGCGATAGCAACTGAACGCCGCTGCATACTCCTGGCTGGCTTCCCTTGCCAGGGCCTCTTTGATACACTTGGCCGCTGCAGTCAGATATTCAGCACTGTCGAGACCGTCTGAGTGTGGGGTCGCGGGGGGAAGAAACTGGTCCTCTGGCTGCACTCTGAGCTGCAGCAGTCTCCTCTCTAGGTCTTTGGGCTGTTCGTCGCCCAGTGCTGTGAGGCTGCTCCACTGGTTCAGGTCAGGCAGAGAGTCTGCAACACAAACAGCTCATTTGAGAACGCTACTCATTCATCGAGTGGAGACTAGCCCCTGTCCCCTCTGGGCTGTCACTGTCCAAGGCTTCACACGCTGACGCCCAGGTGAAGCCGCGAGTTACTTGTATTTCTTTTCATCTGTGCCACTGTTTTTGTGTCTCTGCCTCGGAACGACTGGGCGACCACTTTGCTGAATACCTCCGCTCAGTTCCCAGGCATGACCCTGAGCGCTCTCTCACCTGCTACTGTAACTCCCTGCCCTGCTCCCTCGTTCCAATGAAGCTCTCTGCAAACTCGGTGAGCAACGTTTCAAATTGCTCACCTCCTCATTCGACAGACTCGGGGACTTAACCATTTTGCATCTTGCCTCCACTTTGTCAAAATTTGTTCTTTTCTGCTGGTTGAGTTTTATCTTACTTCTTTGTTTATTTTAAATCTGGGACAGCTACTACCCTGCCATTCATATCTCATCTGGACTCATCCATTCAAAGAACCATAGATCTGTACAGCATGAAAACTGACCTTTGGTCCAACTATTCCATGCCGACCAGATACCTGAATTAATCTAGTCCCATTTGCCAGTATTTGGCCCACATCTCACTAGACCCTTGCTATTCATACACCCATCCAGATGCCTTTTAACTGTTGTAATTGTACCAGCATCCACCACTTCCTCTGGCAGCTCATTCTACACATGCACCATCCTCTGCATGAAAAGGTCCCTTTTATATTTTACCTCTCTCTCCTTAAACCTATGCCCTCCAGTTTTGGAGTCCCCTACCCTGGGGAAAAAAAACCTTGGCTATTCACCCTATCTATGTCCCTCATGTTTTTATAAACCTTTATAAGGTCACCCCTCAGCCTCCGACGCTCCAGGGAAAATAGCCCCAACCTGTTCAGCCTCTCCTTATAGCTCAAACCCGCCAATCTCGGCAACATCCTTCTGAATCTTTTCTGAACCCTTTCAAGTTTCACAACATCTTTTCCTATAGCAGGGAGACCAGAATTGAACGCAGTATTCCAATACTGGCGTCACCAATGTCCTGTACAGCCATAACATGACATTCCAACTCCGAAACTCAATGCACTGACCAATAAAAGCAAGTGTACCAAATGCCTTCTTCACCACCCTGTCTATCTGTGACTCCACTTTCAAGGAACTATGAAGCTGCACTCCAAGGTCTCTGTTCAGCAACTCTCCCCAGGACCTTACCATGAAGTATACAATTCCTTCTTTTGCTTGCCCAATTACCAATCTCTTTGGCATATGCATCTTTGACACAATCTCTCTTGCCTGCCAATCTATCCCAGACCTTCACTTTTGTTTTAATGCCCCTCATTCAAAACCGACGACAATTTCCCAGTTTGGAGGAAAGATCCAGCACTGACGTATCCCGTGAACACTCTCTCTCAGAGGCTGCCAGGCCAGTGGAGTTTAATTTCCGTGTCAATTTCAGGTTTCCAGCAAACCCCGACATTTTGTTTTCATACTATGAACAAGTTCTAATGGACTAGGCACTTGAACAGAGAGGCCACAAGAGGAGCTCAGGGGCTGGGCGTTCTGGCACAGTCACGGTTACTCGGCCGTGTACAAAGACTGAGCTTACCGCTCCGACTGTATTAGCAGGACCTGCGACGGCCCCAGCCGAAACACTCAAACCTCAGCAGACAGCCCAGGAAAGGGGAGGTTCAGAGGATCCAATGCTGCAGTCACCAACCCCGCCATCAGGGGGCAGGATTGTGGAAAGGGGAAGTTCCTGGGGGATATGCAGCAGAGAATGTCTGATCACCCACGGAGCTCCTGACCCGAACCTTCGAAGACAAGGGAACCTGCAAAGACACATCACAGAATTCCCAGCTCCAGGCAGATATTGTCACTGGTCCTTTATTGGAATTGTGTTCATGAACTGCAACTCTTCAAATATACCCCACTTATACAGGCACACCAATCACCTCAGGAAATGGTGGAACCACAAATGGCACAGTGTAGAGGAAGCTTTACTCTGTATCTAACCCTGTGCTGTCCCTGTCCTGAGAGTGTCTGATGGGGGACAGTGTAGAGGGAGCTTTACTCTGTATCTAACCCCGTCCTGTCCCTGTCCTGAGTGTGTCTGATGGGGGACAGCGTACAGAAGCTTTACTCTGTACCTATGCCACGTACATGCCCTGGCAGTTTCAAAGTCCAGTGATATCCTGGTGACCTGTGGCTAAATGGAAATGTGAAGTTTGGTCAAACCCAGGCCTGTCTTGGTTGTTGCTGTGACCCTGCGGTTCCTATTCCCTTTCACGGCCATCCGAGCTGACAGGGGAGGCCTGGCCCCTCAAGAGTTGCTGAAAACCGACTCGTCGCAAGAGGCGCTCTCGATTCTCGGCTGATTAGTCCCAGAATGGCCTGAACTCACCCACACCATCCTTAGCACAGGGGTCAAACATTGCCAGCTCGTGGTTGGAGAGGGGGGAGCCAGGCCGCTGTCGGTTCCCCTCGTGTTTGTCCTCGGTGTCCGAGTCGAGTGGGGAACTCGCCTCCGCGACTTGCTGGTGATCAGGTTCAGGTTCGTCTGCAACACAAGAGCCGTCTTTAGGACCCAGACAAACTCAACAGGAGGGCTCTCCCCATTTCCACAGGGAAGCACACTAATGCAGGACACGGGCTGCAAGCACAGGAGTGCTTAGTCTGAATCACCTTCACTGCAGCTACCAGGAAAATTCATACTGGGAAAAGTGAGAGGGTAATCTGACTGTACAGAAAGCTGCGGAATTTGTATCAGGAAAAATGGGACAGTAATCAGACTGCACAGGAAGCTGGGAAATTCATACTGGGAAAAGTGAGAATACAGGAAACTGGGAAAGTTTAAAACGGAAATGGCAAGAGATTAACCTGACCAGACAAGAAGTTGGGAGAATTCATATCGGGAAAAGAGAGACAGTAATCTAACAATAGGAAGCCGGGAGAATTTAGAATGGGAAAAGTGAGGGTGTATGTGACAATACAGGAGACTGGGAGAATTTATATCAGGAAAAAAATGAGAGAGTAATCTGACAATATAGAAAACCAGGAGAAATTATATTGGGAAAAGTGGGACAGTAATCTGAGAATAGCATCACTCATACCCATTCCTCCCTCCCCTTGATGCCAGTCACACTCCACTCCCTGTCCCCATCATCTACACACCTTTCCCCTGCATCGATCCCACTGACACCCTCTTCCCTATTGCCACACATTCTCGCACCTCATTGAGCCCACACAGATACACATGCAAATCCTTCCCTAGTCCCATCACACTCTCCCCACAATTCCACCGTACCCCAGTGAAACACAAGGCCCCGTCACAATGGGGAAGCAGTTACCCTGACTGTGGTGTATCTGTCGTGCCGCACTGAGGGGCTCTGGCTTGGCTGCCATCTCTCCTACCTCCCTCTCACTCCTGGTCAGGGGCTGCGAAGATCGCCTGCACTCTAGTGATTGGCTGGAAAAACATCCCGGGGTCCGACCCTCTTCCGAGGGCAGGGGAATGAGTGGGGCAGGCAGGCTGCAGGGGTCCTGAGGAGCACCGAGTTCGAGAGGCCGGGAAACCTCACCATCCTGGACAAAGAGGAGACAGACAGACAGACAGACAGTGAGGATCACTGCACCGGCCACACTCGCAGCTTGCAAAGCTCCCTCCCTCACATCAGTGCACCCACTCTCACCCCCTTCCCTCATTGAACCCGCCTCAAACTTGCTCCATTACCTCACCTCATCCCCCTCAACCCTACCCCAACCCCTTCCCTCACCTCATCCCCCTCAACCTTACCACATCCCCCTCAACCTTACCCTAACCGCTTCCCTCAGCTCATCAACTCAACCTTACCCCAACACCGTCTCTCACCTCAGCCCCTTCAACCTTACCCCAAATCCTTCCCTCACCTCATCCCCCTCAACCTTACCCCATCCCCTTCCCTC
>NC_063374.1:4384715-4384925 GCF_021869965.1 Rhincodon typus | reverse complement strand
CTTACGCCAACCCCTTCCCTCACCTCATCCCCCTCAACCTTACGCCATCCCCTTCCCTCACCTCATCCCCCTCAACATTACCCCATCCCCTTCCCTCACCTCATCTCATCTCCTTAAACCTTACGCCAACCCCTTCCCTCACCTCATCCCCCTCAACCTTACGCCATCCCCTTCCCTCACCTCATCCCCCTCAACCTTACCCCATCCCCT
>NC_063374.1:4363891-4384248 GCF_021869965.1 Rhincodon typus | reverse complement strand
CAACCTTACGCCATCCCCTTCCCTCACCTCATCCCCCTCAACCTTACTCCATCCCCTTCCCTCACCTCATCCCCCTCAACATTACCCCATCCCCTTTAACCTTACCCCACAACCATTTCTAACCACATCCCCTCAAACTTACCCCAACCCCTTTGACGTACCTCACCACCCCCTCGATTTATCTTCTCCTTCACCTCACATCTCTAAATTTATGCCCTCACCTCACACCACCCTCAACCTATCCCCTCCCTGACTTTTCATTACCCCCCAATTTATGCCCTCCCTCAACTCACCTGCAATTTATCCCCTCCTTCACCTCACTCCTCTCGATTTATCCTCTCCCTCGCCTCACCCCCACCTCTCGATATATCCCCTTCCTTACCTCACCCCATCCTTCATTTCTCCCCATCCCGAACCCACCCCTCCAAACTTACCTCACCCCCTTTCACTCACCTCAACCACTCCACGTTGCTTTGTCCCCTCCCTCACCCCCTTTACTCACTCAACCTCTCCCTTTCACGAGACCCTCTGCCCCTCCCCCACAAATTGCCTCTCCTCCTCCCATTCCTCCGCCCCACTCTCTCCCTGCCTCTGCCTCTGCCTCATCCCTTCTTCCCTGCCTCAGCTCTCTCACTCTGCCCGACAGGCCTTTGGTGGTTCTTCTATGAAGGTGCTGTTCGCATAGGACACAAGGGAGAGCGGAGAGGGGAGGACCTTGCCTGGCGCTGGGGGAAAAGGGGGTGAAGCAGGCACCATGCACGGGCACAGCAGGCAGGCACACACCTTGAAGAAGTCCTTGAGCTGCAGGCTGTTGCACAGGGCCGGAATGTTAACAGTGAACTGCAGCATCTCCTCAGCACACCGGCGTCTTTCTTCAATAACAGCCTCGTCGAAACGCCCTGCGGCAGGCAATACAAACACACAGAGAGAGAGATCAGCTCCTGACTTGAGCTGGGGATCAGAGGACAGCCCACACCGATCCCAGCCACAGCCCCCTCAACCTTTGAGAGAGAGTGTGTACGACGTCGGGTGGCACGGTGGTTAGCATTGCTGCCTCACAGCGCCATGGAATCGGGTTCGATCCCACCCTCGGGCGTCTGTCTGTGTGGAGTTGCATGTCCTCCCGGGGCCGGGTCGGTTTCCTCCCACAGTCCAAAGATGTGCAGGTTAGGGTGGATTGGTCATTGAAAATTACCTGTAGTGTCCAGGGATGCTCAGGCTAGGTGGGTTAGCCATGGGAAATGCAGGATGATATGGATAGGGCAGAAGGGGGAGTCTGGGTTGGATGCTCGTCAGAGGGTTGGTGTGGACTCAAAGGGCTGAACGGCCTGCTTCCACATTGTAGGGATTATGAACCCCAATGAACATCACCGGGTGATCCGGTAGGAGTAACAGACAGAAACTATTTCCTGTGACTGGGGGGCAGTGGAGGTGAGTAGGCAATGTTGTTAGTCAGATCCTTAAAACGAAAAGCCAGGTCATTCAGAAGCAATGAAACCTCCTCATACCGACAGAGTGAAAGTCACATTCCTTAATGTTCCCTTGCAGATGGTGGGACAGGCTTTGGGAGAATCAGGAGGTGAGTCACTCACCGCAGGATTCCTAACCCAACCTCAAACCAGCTCTTGTAGCTCCTGTGTTTATGTGGTGAGTCCAGTTGAGTTTCTAGTCAATGGTAACCCCCAGGACGTTGATAGTAGGGGATTCAGTGATGGTAACACCATTGAATATCAAGGGGCGTTGGTTAGATTGTCTCTTATAGGAGATAGTCTTTGCCAGGCACTTGTGTGAAACAACTGTAATTTGCCACTTCTCAGAGCAAACCTGGATACTGTCCAGATCTTGCTGCATGTGAACATGGACTGCTTCATTATCTGAGGAGTCACGAATGGTGCTGAACATTGTGCAATCATCAGAGAACATTGCATTTCTGACCTTATGATGGAGGAAAAGGTGGGGAGTGCCTGAAATGCACTGCCAGAGGTGGTGGTGGGAGCAAACAAAATAGCAGCATTCAAGAAGCACCTGGACGAATACAGGAATAGGAAGGGAATAGAGCAATATGGATCCTGTAAGTGAAGACAGTTTTAGTATGGAAGGGCAAAACTTGTTGGTGTAGGCTTGGAGGGCAGAAGGTCCTGTTATTGTGCTGTATTGTTCTTTGAAAGGTCAGTAATGACATAGTTGAAGATGGTTAGGTCTAGGACACTCCCTGAGGGGGCTCTTGTGGTGCAATGGTAGTGTGCCTACCTCTGAGCCAAAAGGCCCGGGTTCAAGACCCCACTCACACTAGAGGTATGTCATAACATCTCTGAACAGGTTGATTAGAAAATATCTACCCTGAGGAGAGATGCCCTCGAGCTGACATGACTAACCCCCAACAACCACAACCATCTTCCTGTGTGCCAGATATGACTCCAACCAGTGAGGAGGGGACCCTTGATTCCAGTTTGGCTAGGGCTCTTTGATACCACACTCAGTCAAATGTAGGCTTGAATTCAAAGGCTGTCACTCTCACCTCACCTCTGGAATTCAGCTCTTTTGTCCACGTTTGAATCAAAGCTGTAATGAGGTCAGGAGGTGAGTGGACCTGGCGGAGCCCAAACTGGGAGTCACTGAGTAGGTTATTGCTGAGCAGGAGCTACTTGAGAACAGTTGATGACGCCATCCATCACTTTACTGATGATCGAGAGTAGACTGATGGGACAGTAACTGGCCGGGTACAGTTTGTGTACAGGACATACCTGGGCAATTTTCCATATTGTCAGGTAGATACCAGTGTTGTATCTGTACTGGAAGAGCTTGGCTCAGGGAGCAGTACATTCTGGAACACAAACCTTCAGTACTATTGCCGGAATATTCTCAGGGCCCCATAGCCTTTGCTATATCCAGTGTCTCCAGCTGTTTCTTGTGAAGCGAACTGGCCAAAGACTGGCACCTGTGAAGGTGGGAACCACTGGACCAGGCCAAGACAAATCATCCACTCGACACTTCTGGCCGAAGGCGGATACAAACGGTTCAGCCTGCTTTTTTGCACAGAGACGCTGGGCTCCTCTTTGTTGATGATGGGGGATATTTGTGGAGATCCCACCTCCTGTTGGTTATATCTTTGCTTATGGATCACTCATCCCTGCTCCCTCCCAGGAAAATATAAAGTATGAGCTGAAGCATTCCAGAGCTCTCCTCCGGAGTACTGTGTCCAGGAAGGATATGATTAAACTGGAGTGGGTTAAGAAGAGATTTACCAGGATGTTGCTGAGAACGGAGTTATAAAGAGAGGCTGGAAAGGCTGGGACTTTATTTCCCTGGAGCGTAGGAGGTTGAGGGGTGACCTTATAGAGGTTTATAAAATCACGACGGATGTAGATAAGGTGAATGGCAGGTGTCTTTTCCCCAGGGCAGAGGATTTTATGACAAGGAGGCATATTTTTAATGTTGTAATGATTTGGATGTGAACATAGGAGGCATGGTTAGTAAGTTTGCAGATGACACCAAAATTGGAGGCGTAGTGGACAGTGAAGAAAGTTACCTCAGAGTACAACAGGATCTTGATCAGATGGGCCAATTAGCCGAGGAATGGCAGATGGAGTTAAATTTAGATAAATGTGAGGTGCTGTATTTTGGAAACACAAATCAGGTCAGGTCTTATACACTTCATGGTAAAGTCTTAGGGAGTGTTGCTGAACAAAGAGACCTTGGAGTGCAGGTTCATAATTCCTTGAAAGTGTAGTCACAGGCAGACAGGACAGTGAGGAAAGCGTTTGGTATGCTTGCCTTTATTGGTCAGTGCATTGTGTACAGGAGTTGGGAGGTCATGTTGCGGCAACACAGGATATTGGTTAGGCCACTATTGGAACACTGCGTTCATTTCTGGTCTCCCTACTACAGGAAGGATATAGTGAAACTTGAAAAGGTTCAGAAAAGATTTGAAAGGATGTTGCTGGCCTTGGGTTGGGGAGGGGAGGGAGGGGGTTGGTTGAGCTATAGGGAGAGGCTGAATAGGCTGGGAAGGCTGTTTTCCTTGGACCGTCGGAGGCTGAGGGGTGACCTTATAGAGATTTATAAAATCATGAGGGTCAGAGACAGGGTGGATAGCCGAGGTCTTTTCCTCAGGGTAGGGGAATCCAAAACTAGAGGGGGATAGGTTTATGGTGAGAGGGGTAAGATATAAAAGGAACCCAAGGGCAACTTTTTCATGCGTGTATGGAATGAGCTGCCAGAAGAAGTTATGGAGACTGGTACAATTGCAACATTTAAAAGGCATCTGGATGGGTATATAAATAGGAAGGATCTTTATAAATGACTTGGATGAGGAAGTGGAAGGATGGGTTAGTAAGTTTGCCGATGACACGAAGGTTGGTGGAGCTGTGGACAGCATGCAGGGATGTTGTAGTTGCAACAGGACATTGACAGGATGCAGAGCTGGGCAAAGAAGTGGCAGATGGAATTCAACCCAGAAAAGTGTGAAGGGATTCATTTTGGAAGGTCGAGTTTGAATGCAGAATACAGGGTTAATGGAAGGATTCTCAGCAGTGTGGAGGAACAGAGAGATCTTGGGGTCCACGTCCATAGATCCCTCAAAGATGCTACCCAAGTTGATAGGGTTATAAAGAAGGTGTATGGTGTGTTGGCTTTCATTGGCAGGGGAATTTAGTTTAAGAGCCGTGAGGTTACGCTGCAGCTCTATAAAACTCTGGTTAGACCACACTTGGAGTATTGTGTTCAGTTCTGGTCACCTCATTATAGGAAAGATGTGGAAGCTTTAGAGAGGGTGCAGAGGAGATTTACCAGGATGCTGCCTGGACTGGAGGGCAGGTCTTATGAGGAAAGGTTGAGGGAGGTAGGGCTTTTCTCATTGGAGCGAAGAAAGATGAGAGGTGACTTGATAGAGGTGTACAAGATGATGAGAGGCATAGATAGAGTTGACAGTCAGAGACATTTTCCCTGGGTGGAAATGACTATTACGAGGGGGCATAATTTTAAGGTGATTGGAGGAAGATATAGGGGAGATGTCAGAGGTAGGTTCTTTACACAGAGAGTGGTGGGCGTGTGGAATGCACTGCCGGCAGTGGTAGTGGAGTCAGATACTTTAGAGACTTTTAAGCAACTCTTGGATAGGCACATGGAAGATAGTAAAATGTAGGTTATGCAGGGTAGATTGATCTTAGTAGGATAAGTTGGCACAACATCGTGGGCCGAAGGGCCTGTACTGTTGTATGTTCTATGTTTAGAGGGATATGGGCCAAATGCTGACAAATGGAACAAGATTAATTTAGGATATCTGGTCGGCATGGACGAGTTGGACAAAAGGGTCTGTTTCCGTGCTGTATATCTCTACGACTGTTTGAGAGGAGAAAAATTTAAAAAAAGAACATGAAGGGCAATTCTTTTCACACAGAAAGTGGTTTGTGTGTGGAATGAACTTCCAGAGGAAGTAGTGAATGCAGGTACAATTACAACATTTGAAAGATATTGGGTAAGTACATGAATAAATGTTTGTAGGGACATGGGCCAAGTGCAGGCAGGTGGGACTAGTTTCGTTTGGGAATGTGGTCGGAGTTGAATGGTTGGACCGAAGGGTCTGTTTCCATGCTGTGTGACTCTCTTTCGGAGAGTGGGAAGCAAACGTTTAACCAGTCGTGGGACCTTACCAAACACCTGAGCCCTTGGGAAGGCAGGGAATTCTTCTGATTTCCTGAACAAGTTCCGGTGGATGTAGGACAGCTCACTGTGAAGCTTTTTGAAGTCACTGTACCGTTTGTAGACTGTTAGCTGCAAGTGGTAGAGGACAAGAGTTGTGAAACCGTACAACAGGAAAATGAATTTTACACGTACACAGATTCTGAGTGCACAAGTGCAATTCAAAACAGACCTGGTGCAGGGAAGGAGTTTTATTCTCTTGCTGGAACAGGAGGCTCTGCAATTCTTTCAATGAGGGATTCTGACTGTTCACACAATGTGCAGAAGCTCCCAGGATCAAAGAAGCAAAAAGTATCTTTGCAAACATGAGTGTTTCTGGATGGAGCTAGAAATCTCAGGGGTTGGGGAGGGGGGTGCAGTGTAGAGGGGGTGCAGTGCAGAGGGGGAGAGTCCCAGGGATCAAAGGGTTAAGCCACAAGGAGAGGTCGCAGAGTCTAGAGTCTCTGACAAAAGGCTTTTTCCCCCGTTGTGACGAGACTGCTGAATGGACCTGTCAAATCTCAAATCTAATGTTGGTCTTGCTTTTGTATACCTCCTGTGCACGGTAACTCTGTACTCCTCACTCTGTTGAATCACCCTATGATCTGTGTGTCCTTGTATGGTATGAGGTGCATGTACTGCACGCAAAACAGAACTTTTCACTGTACTTAGGTGCATGTGGCAACAATAAATCAAATCAAAAGGCTCAACTCATTAAAACACTTCTCTCTCTGACTAGTTCCAGCACTTTGCAATTATATTGGGCAGATGGGTGGATGGATTCAGTCGAGGGTTTGAGATGCTCAAAGGGGTCGACAGAAAGAAACTATATCGTGTAGTGGTTGGGGGGGGGAACAGAATAAGATGGGAGTTGAGGTGAGGGAAAGCCAGAACGAGGTTGCGGAGGGGGTTGGATTAGGACTTTAAAATGACAGCTAAACCCTTCTGGGGAGATCTGAAATCCTCTCCCTCAAGTCAAAGGTGGGGGAGGGCCTGGGTGTGGACCCAGATCGGTGGATTGCGAGCAGCAGGTGGGTTGAGGGATGTGGCTTGGTGACAGAGACCAGGGTCTGAGGAGCTGAACATGCCTTGCCCCCCACTCCTAAAACCCACACCCCCCAGCCTGTACGCGGCCAGACTCGAATCCTCACAATTGTGCTTACCTCTTTGACGTCTGCAGTCTTCTTGGAAAAGATCTGTAGTTGGGAGCGGGTGTAGAAAGAACAAACAGTACAGGTCACAGAGGTGTAGTGTAGGAGTAAACACACTTGCTGAGGCATCCCCAAATGCAGATACCAACCCACTAGCTGTGAGGAATCACCGTCCCCTGCTAAACATCCCCCTTCACGCTGCCATTAAAGGTTCCTGTACATCAGTCATAGCACACCTCTGCATTAGGGACTTCCGATGGACCGAGAGCTCTATCAAGCGCCCCCCGTACACACTACCCTCAAGACTCTGGGAACAAAAGCGAAGAGGTGCATTTCCGTATCGCCTGTCGCTGTGCCACCACATTCCAAAACAGCACTTCCCAGTCAATGCAGGCTTTCACGACAGGATGGACACTACTGGAATGGAGGAAACGCAGCAGCTGAGTAGCCCACAGCAAGCTCCCCCGAACGGTGTCATGAAAGTCACAGGTCACGTGTTTTTCAGTGATGTTCATTATGGGATGAGTATCGGAGCCTGAACACTACGGAGAATTCTTCGCCATCCCACCCAATCCTGCTCTCCTTCAATCACAGCCAAAGGATTATTCACATCCTTCCATGGGCAGTTAAACATCTTCGATCATTACACATCACAATGACGGTGCTGGCACAGACAGCAACACTCGGGATCAGCCTGTCCGCTCCAGTCTAGCTGCATTCTTCTTCTCCCTCTCATTTTTGTCTTTTCTTCACCTTCCCGACACCACGGGAAGGCCACAGCGGTGTTGGTGGTGACTCCTGGCTCATAGGGCCCGATGCCTGGACACCTGGAATTGGCAGGGCATCAACAATGGGAGAACGAAGGCTCCTGGCTGCTGTAGGCCCAGAGCGCAGATTCCTTCAGCAGCAGCAGGTCATCAACTGCAGCTGCAACTGGTGACAAGAGTGCAGACTCCTGGCCGTGGGAGGCCCAGATCAGGGACCGTACAGAAGTCCTGGAGCCGTGTTTGGGACCCCGGCCAATGAAGGCGAACTCTATCTAATTACTTCCTTTTTATTCTTCACAATGGTGCCAGATTGTGGCGACAAAATGTTTCACTGTGTCTCCCTAGACGTATGCGAAAATAAAGCAATCATTTATCTCATTTGAGAACTGGCACTTCAACAGTGCAGCGCTCCTTCGGCACTGATCCTGCGACAGCGCGGCGCTCCCTCGGCGCTGACCCTGCGACACCGCGGCGCTCCTTCGGCGCTGATCCTGCGACACCGCGGCGCTCCTTCGGCGCTGATCCTGCGACAGCGCGGCGCTCCCTCGGCGCTGACCCTGCGACAGCGCGGCGCTCACCCGGCGCTGACCCTCCGACTGCGCGGCGCTCCCTCGGCGCTGACCCTCCGACTGCGCGGCGCTCCCTCGGCGCTGACCCTCCGACAGTGCCCACTCCCTCGGCGCTGACCCTCCGACAGTGCCCACTCCCTCAGCACTGACCCTCCGACAGTGCCCACTCCCTCAGTACTGTGGGTCAGGGTGAGGAGTCAGTTTGGTTTGAGTGGTCAGGGAAGGGTTAGGGGTCGAGGTAAGGGGTCAGGGTTGGGTGCAGTGTCGGGTGCAGTGTCAGGACGGTGTGAGGGGTCAGGGCGGGGTTAGATGTCCAAGTGAGGGGTCAGGGCGGGGTGAAGGGTCATGGAGGCTCTCTTATTTCCCCGCTGGTAGGTTGCAGTCTCCCCTTACCGTGACGGTGACCCGGTACTCGGTGTAGCCGTGCGGGTGTTGCCGCGGCTCCGTCACTCGGTAACGGACTTCGTCCGTCTTTCCCCTTCTCCATGACATCCCGACTACATACCAGAGCGCAGGCGCTCCACCGGTCCCGCCCGCCCACCACCACTAGGGCGCAGGTGCGGCACCAGGAGGACACCTCCGCCCTTAGGGCGCAGGCGCAAAGCTGACCCCGCCCACTACCGGTAGGGTGCAAGCGCATTGCAGACCCCGCCCACAACTGTCAGGGTCAATGCCAAAGGGGTTTGCACTGTCCTCTGTATAGACTTTGGACTGCACTCAGCTCTTTCACTCACAATAACTTCCCAATAACATGTTTACCCAACTTAATCCCCATAAATACACAAGGTGACCTCCAATTCAGCTGCTCAGCCAACCTCCCATTTTATACCATAGAATCAGTGTAGGCCATTCAGCCCAAGGAATCCACACTGACCCTACCAACAGCACCCCTCAGTAACCCAAACCCCCACCCTAACCCTGCCATTTTCCATGGTTAACTCACCTAGCCTGCAAATCCCTTAACACTATGGGCCAACTTAGCATGGCCAATCCACCTAGCCTGCACATCTTTGGTCTGTGGCAGAAAACACACACAGACACGGGGAGGATTTGTGTGTGGAGTTTGCACAGTCACCTGAGGATGGAATTGCACCCAGGTTCCTGGCACTGTGAGGCAGCAGTGCTAACCAATGAGCCACCTTCCATTTTGTAGCCCCTTTCACATCCAATTGCATTACTTTGGAAGTGATGTCGATTGATGGGTACATATTGAGCCCAAGGTGCCAGGGTCAGCCACTGGCCATGGTATCTTTCCCACCTGCTTACGAGGGCAGAATGCAACCCTCTCTTTAAAATATCAAAGATGGCACCTCTGACACTGCAGCACCTACTCAATCTTGGCCGCGCAAAAGCGGGTGCTGCAAATCAAAAATAAGAAAAACTGCCAGACCAACCCGAGGGCAGCCAGCAATGTTTGTGGAGGGAAACAGTGTTAACATCGCAGGTCAATCAATGATCATTACATTGGATAATGCCTGCAAGTCTCCAAGGTTGGGTTTGAATCCACAATCTTACAACTTGGAGGAGAAAAATAATGCAACTGATGGAGCTATGAGCATTCACTGGTGGAATCTGGGGCGGTGGGAGAATGGAGGGGAAGTGAGAGTTTGATCATTGCTGGACAGGTACAAGGAGCAGAGTCCTGGAGACAGTTTATAGAGGTATTCTAACAGAGCAAGCTCAATGTGACAAAGGGGTCTTTGGGGTGAGACAAGGTAATCACAGAGGTGGCAAAAGTATGAAGGACAATGGTCGAAAAGATGTTGAAGCGAAAGCCTCCTCCAATCAATGGGCTAAGCAAATTCCCCAGGGGAAGTCTCAACCTTAGGAGCACTCAGGGCCAGGGAGCTTGAGGGTGGAATGAGGTGGAGCATTTCTGTTAAAAGCTGCATTGGTGAATGGCATGGTGCCAACAGCACATTGGAGAAGGTACATAATATGGAACGATTCAACACAGAGAGGCCATTCTGTTTTTCTTTAAATGTAATGTTCTGCACTGTAAAATAATTTAAACAAGAATGAACCAGCAAGACAATACGAACAAAGTCATCAGTGCATTTCCCACATCCTAACCACCACCGCCTGGTGGGCTCAGGCCTCCCAACAGTTGCAGTGGAAACTGGGCTCAAAACACAAACAAGCAGCAAAACGCCAACAGGAAGCACCCTGGGCAAGTCCACAGCTTGTGTCGCGTGGCACAAATAACCACACCCGTGTACAAAGCGATGGGGCAGGGAGATAAAGGGAATGGGGTTGAAGAGGAAGGAGGGGTGAGATAAGCGACAGGGAGTAGAAGGAGGTGGGGGGTGGGTATACGACAGGAAGAAGAAAGGAGAGAGAGGAGAGGGAGTCAGTGGGAGAAATGAAGTGGCAGATGGGGAAGCAGAGGGGAGAAGGGGGCGAGAGAGGGATAGAAACAGCTAGAAAAAAGGAGGGTGAACAATGAGGGAGAGATGGTCCTATCACATCGGTAGAAGCACCCTGAACACTGCTCAAAAGGTGAAAATGACCATCTTCAACACAATAGTCATCAGAGTTTGTAAAGGAAGCAATCCAGAACTGTGTCCCCATGTCCATCAGAAAAGACGTACATTTTAACAAAGTGAACATTTTCCCAGATGAAGACGCAGGACCCAGCATTTCTCTGCTCCAGACGTTCAGGAGGTTTGCCACCATGCTCAAACTTCGCGTACACACTCCAGTGCTCTCCCGCCTCTCAAAAATACAAACCAAACAGAGTGGGGATCAGATAGCCCGTGTGACAGTTACATTGTGATAGGTGGGGCTGCTGCTGTAGTGACAGGGGGAGGAGAGGCGGGCCTGTGGGGGGGGTGTTGGTGGTGGTATCAGTCTGCAGTAAATATTCGGCAGGATATGTCGTCCATCAACCAGTCGATTCCAACCAGCAAGTTCTCCCCGGTCACTGCGCTGCAGTCTCGAATACACCAGTGGTGGGTCTTAATACTGTCAAGGTCCAAGGCCTGTGAAACCAAGTGGAGGTGGAGAAGGAGGTTAGGAGGTGTAAAATAAAAATCTATCAACAACAATTTTCAATCATAGAAGTGCCACTCGCATAGTGAGACGTCCCAAACCACACACACCAAGCCACACCACGGTACACTTCGACAGGAGGCTAAAAACTTGGTCAAAGAAGTTGGATTAAAGCATCTTGGAGGAGGAGAGGGGGAAGAGGTTTAGGGAGGGAATTCCAGAGCTTAAGGCCCCGGGCTGCACAACTGCTAAAATGGAGATGTGATGGGAATCGAGGGCCACTCAACAGGCCAGAATTAGAGGAGCACGACGATCTCGGAGGGTTGTAGGGGCTGGATGAGCACTTCAGATTCTCTCTCCCTCCTGTTCATGGAAGCAAAGCTTTGTTTGGAAACTGAGTGACAGGAGACAAGAGAGAGAGCGTGTGGGGAAAATGAGCAGAGACTCTAAGTTGAATCTCATGAGGATCTATGTCAGAGCCTCAACTCTTCACTGCCAACTCAAGGTGATGGGATGGAGAAATACATATCTACATTTGTCAATGATGCAGAAAGGCAGCATTGTGCGCAGTGCAAATAATAAAGAAGCACTGAGAACAGACGAAACAGAGGCAAATGGAAATCTATGGGGAAACATGAGACATCATTCGCTTTGCAGCTAAAAGAGGTGGAAGCGTGGTCTTTGTAAATGGGGAAAGGCTAGAAGGAGCAGTGGACCAAAGAGGCTCCAAGTAAATGGATCTTTAAAATGACCGGAACACATACAGAAAATAGATGGGAAGGCTAATGGAATGCTGGCCTCAATATCAAGAGGGCTAAATACAAGGGAGTGGATGTCTAGCTTCAGAGACGCAGAGCCCCTGGCTAGTCAACACGAGTGGGTTCTGGGTACCATGCTTCAGCACAGAGACACTGGGCCTTGGAGGGAGTGTGGTGTGAATTCACTAGAATGATAACGAGGATGGCAAGAATTAAACTAGGAGGAGAGATTACACCAATCAGGGATGCATTCCCTGGAATTTAGGTTAAGGAGCGATTTGGTTTAAAGGGGAAGGAGAAACTATTTCTGCTGATTGGTGAGATGAGGGGACTCCAGGCAAGGACTAAAAATGAGGCAGACCTTTCAGGAAGGAGATGAGGAGATGCTTCGACATGAGTGGGAGAGGTTTGGAACTCTTTCCACAAACCACAAATAATGCACGATTAATTGGTCATTTTCGATCACAATGACAAACAAGTCAAGGGAGACGAGTCAAAGAAGGGGAACACGGAGTTAGGTCACAGGTCAACCACGGTGAATGGAGGCACACCATCATAACAGGATGAATAGCCTCCTGCCCTTCCAGTTCTCTTTGTGGGGACTCAGGCATTGCTGGCTGGGCCAGCATTTACTGCTTGTCCCTAGTCGCCTTTGAGAAGGTGGTGGTGAGCTGCCTTCTTGAACCGCTGCAGTACACATGCTATAGGTAAACAATGCTGTTAGGGAGGCAATTCCAGGATTTTGATCCAGTAACAGTGAAGGAACGGCTGATATATTTCCAAGTCAGTCCATATCCTTCCAGATGAAGTGGTCGTGGGTTTGGAAGGTACTAAGGTCTTTAGCAAATTTCTGCAGTGCATCTTGTAGGTGGTACACACTGCTGCTACTGGGTGTCAATGGTGGACAGAGTGGATGTTTGTGGATGTGGTGCCAATCAAAACGGGGGCTTTGTCCTGGATGGTGCGGAGCTTCTTGAGTGTTGCTGGAGCTGCACCCATCCGGGGCAAGTGGGGAGTATTCCCTCACACTCCTGACTTGTGCCTTGTAGATGGTGGACAGGCTTTGAGGAGTCAGGAGGTGAGTTACTCGCTGCAGTATTCCCAGCCTCTGCCTTGCTCTTGTATCCGTAGTGTTTATGTAGCAAGTCCAGTTGAGTTTCTGCTCAATGGTAAACCCCAGGACGTTGATAGTGGGGGGATTCTGTGATGGTTAACGCCATGGAATATCAAGGGGCAGTGGTTAGATTGTCTCTTGTTCGAGATGGTCATTGCCTGGCATTGTGTGACACAAATGTAAATTGCCACTTTTCAGCCCAAGCCTGATATTGTCCAGGTCTTGTGGCATTTAAACATGGACTGTTTCAGTATTTGAGGAGTCACGAATGTTGCTGAACAATGTACAGTGAACCCCACTTCTGACCTTACAGTGGAGGGAAGGTCATCGATGAAGCATCTGAAAATGGTTGGGCCTAGGCCACTACCCTGAGAAAATCAAATTGTAGAGCAGACTGAATGGGCTGAATGGCCTAGTTCTGCTCCTACACTGTCTCGTCTTAACTCCTTCAGTGCTGTCCAAGAGTTAAGATGCCTGACCTCCAACAACCAGAACCATCTTCCTTTGTGCCAAGTTTAACTCCAACTAACAGAGAGCTTCCCCCCCTCCAACTCCCATTGATTTTAGTTTTGCTAGGGCTCATTGATGCCACACTTGATCAAACATGGCCTTGATGTCAAGGTGTCCTATTCAGGGGATGCTTTCACGTAGAGCTGCGTCGATTGATGATGCTACAAACCAATGGAACTTTGCCCCTGAAAAGTATTTTCTATTCATTAATGCAATGTGGCCGCTACTGGCTAAGCCAGTGTTCACTGACCATCTCTAATTGCCCCTTGAGAAGGCAGTGGTGAGCCACCTTCTTGAACTGCTACAAACGTGTGCTATAGCTACCCCGACAGTGCCATTACGGAGGGAGCCCTTGGATTTTGACCCAGAGACACTGAAGGAATGGCTGATATATTTCTAAGTCAGGATAGTGAGTGGCTCGGAGGGGAACTTGCAGGAAGTGATGTTCTCATGCATCTGCTGCCCTTGTCCTGGGTGCTAAGAGACTGCAATTTTCAAAGGTGCTGTCTGGGTTGCCTTGGTGAGTTGATGCAGATCATCTTGTACTTTGTATCGGTTCTGAAGGGAGTGAATGCCGGTGTAGTGGTGGATTGGATGCCAATCAAGCAGACTACATTGTCCCTGGCTGGTGTTAAGCTTCTTGAGTGTTGTTGGAGCTGCACTCACCCAGGGGCATGTGGGGGGTATTCCATCACACTCCTGACTTGTGCTTTGAATGACCCGAAGAGTCATCGGAGTGAGGGCGTGCTATATTTTCAAAAAAAGTGTACTCAGAAAGTGTTGGGTTTTGAAGGCCTTTGGAGGAAGATGAAATGATAAAGGGAAGAGAAGATCAATTAAGGGTTGAAAGGGCTTGTCTCACTGAACACAGGATGAAAATAGATCTGGGGATAATGAGCCTGCAGGCAGATCAATAGAAAGAAGGGTGGCTTTTTCTGCCCAGAAGCTAGTGGCTGCATTCAACCAACGGTACCCGCCAGCCAGAAGCACCACAACAGTGTCTAAATCAGCTCTTACATCTTTAATGGCATCTGAGGTCAGTGCTCCAGGTAGATCCTGCTTGTTGGCGAACACCAAGAGAGTAGCTCCAGCCAGACGCTGTGTGAAGGAAGAAACCGATCACAGTGAGACTTTAAACAATAATTTACCCTTATAACATTAAACCCTCAAAGGGAAGGGGGTCTGGAGGGTCAGATAACTTCCACAGGAGCCAGCAGTTCTCCTTACAGTCCGAGCCAAGCTGTCATTCTTTTCTTTTTCTCTCGGTATGAAGCTGTGAAATGGCTTCATGGTCAGGGCCACATTCACACAGAGCACTCAGCAGCAGGAACGCCAGCGAAAATCTATCACCCCCATCACCCATAGGCTAGCCCCCAAACCCCAAGCTCCTCATCACAAATGCAGGTCTAAAGAGACAGGACAACTCCAGCATAACTTACTGCTTTCCCAGAGACATCTGGCTAAATCAACATCAACTCTGTGTCTGCGTGTGTGTCTGTATCTGTGCATATGTCTGCACACGCACATGTGGGCAGGGGTGTCATCTGATCATTCACATAGCTGTATACACTCCCATTCCTTCTGATTATGAAACATTCCTCTGACTGTACTTGACACACTAGAACTCAAAGCCAGCAGTTAGCCATTCCCTTTTCATGTTGACCAATCATAAGATGTGGTGATATGACAAGCACAGCGCTCCCTCAGCGCCGACCCTCCGACAGCGCGGCGCGCCCTCAGCGCCAACCCTCCGACGGTATTTGACGGAGGAATGTTGACTTGGTTTCGGGAATGATTGCTGTGCGATTTAGGCTGGAGAGATTCCCAGGTATAGCCCTGATTGGTGACCAGTGAGCTGTGCAAACAACAGCCCTGCCTTTCAGGGCTTTCTGGGGATACGGTAGCCTGAGCTCCAGGTAATTTTTTGCGTTCCCAACCTGTACCCCTCCTTACCACCCACCAAGATTTCTGGGTTTGTACCTCTTCCTGCAGTAGGACGGAGAGCTCCCTTCTGCAGTCATCCAGTCGCAACCGATCGGCACTGTCCACCACCCAGATTAGACCATCCGTGCTCTCAAAGTAGTTCCTCCAGTACGATCGCAGTGATTTCTGACCTCCCACGTCCCAGATATTGAGTTTGAAACTGTGAGGGGAAAGGCATATTGTCACAAAAGCCACAAAGCCTGGATACCAGCCCACCACCCCGTTCCGAACAAGCTGCTCCTGGGCTAGAAGTGGCCACGTGGTCAAGTACAAACTGACAGAGGGCTACCGGAACAATTACTGCACCTTGGTCCTCCCTCACCAGCTTCCCCACTGACAGCCCGGTCTGGAGTTGCCAGTGTGCTCTGATGGACTCTCTCGCAGCTCAGTCTGCGCAGATCAACGTGTTTGTGGTTCCCAGATCGGACAGCACTTGCCACGGAAGCCCGAGTGACACTCGCAAACAATTTAAGATGATCCTCCGTCTCGTGACGTGGCTCACATATACCTGCTGGAGACATACATGTTCATATTCTGAACATTAACCAAAGGCCCGGGCTGTGTCTGTGAATTTTCCTGCTGCATTCTCCTTGGCAGAGAGTTAACTTCCCAATCACTCCTCTCATGCAGTCCAAATTACTGCCTCCTCTAAAATCTCTCATTCTTGCATCTGTCAAGTGCAAGACAAAAGCTTTGGAAGCGTGTCTCTTTGCTTCAGCAAAATTCAGTGTGCTGTCACTGTATTGGAAAAGGGACAGGACAGCAGGACAAGCATTCCTCCTCAGAGCGCCTGACCTGATGGAGGGCCCCGTTTTCCCTCTCCCAAATGTGAGTGTTCTGTGCTGCGGAGGAGGGAACGTGACGATCTGTGAAGGCAGCACCCTCACCTGATTTCTCCCTGTGCAGCTCCCGCTGTGAGTTATTACTGAGGGATCCTCCTAACCTCATTTCCCAAAACTCAGTCGGATCAGACAGAGAAACGGCAACTCAGTAAGTCTCTCTTACTTTCTGTGCTCCAAGGTCTTAATGTTGAATCCCAGTGTGGGCGAGATGGTATCAATATCCTCTCCGTTGAACTTCTTAAGGATGGTGGTCTTGCCGGCGTTGTCCAGCCCACTGGCCATGAGTTAAGGAAGAGCAGGGACGGTAACACAATGGTGTCTGTCTTTTCCTACTGGTGGGTGTGGGGTGGGGGAGCTGGAGAAGGAGGAAATCAAAGCTTTCTAGGTTTCAAGACCCACTGACAGCATCGAGCACAAGGACTTTGATTCCAAACAAGCCCTGCTCAGACAGTAAACGCGTTACCTGAAAGCACTGGATGAATTAATGGTTACAAAATTGCAACAGGAGGCCATTCAGCCCCTCCAGACTGCTCTGCCATTCATTTAATTCAGAAGACCTTCAGACCTCGGAGCAGACTTAGGCCTTGCGGCCCATCAAATCCACTCCATCGTCCAATGAGTTCGTGGCTGATCTGATAATCCACAATAAAACCCAAAAGAACTGCGGATGCTGTAAATCAAAGACAGAAACAGAAATTGCTGGAAAAGCTCAGCAGGTCTGGCAGCATCCATGGAGAGAAATCAGAGTTAACGTTTCGGGTTTAGCGAGCCTTCCTCAGAACAAGAGGTTCCTCAGTTCTGAGGAAAGGTCACTCAACCCGAAACATTAACTCGGATTTCTCTCCACGGATGCTGCCAGAGCTGCTGAGCTTTTCCAACAATTTCTGATAATCCTCAACTTCACTTCCCAGCCTTTTCACCATAATCCTCGATTCCCTTTGTGATTAAAAGTCTATCTCGGACTTGAATATATCTAAGACCCAAACTGAACAGCCCCCTGCAGTAGCGAATTCCAGATTCACTACCGTCAAGGAGAAGAAATTTCTCCCCATCTTTATCTTAAATGGGCAACCTCTGAGATGATGCCCTCTAATCCGAGACTCTTCCGCAAGGGGAAACAACCTCTCAACATCTACCCTCTCAAGCCCCCTAAAAATCTTGTGTTTCATTATGCTCCCCTGTCGTTCGTCCAAACTTCAATAAGTACAGGTCCAACCTACTCAACCTCCCCTCTTAATACAACCCCTCCATTCAGATATCGGCCTTGTGAACATTCTCTGGACTGCTTCCAATACCAGTATATCTTTTCTTAGATATGGAACCAAGACTGTTCGGTATTCCAGCTGTAGTCTGGCTAGTGCCTTGTATAGTTTCACAAAACCTCCTGACTTTTACACTCCATTCCTTCTGAAATAAAGGGCAACGCTCAATTTGCCTTCCTTATTAACTGCTGAACCTGTATGTTTGCTTTTTGTGATTCATGGATGAGGGCTCCCATAACCCTCTATTCTGAAGCTTTCTGCAGTCTTTCTCCATTTAAGTAACATTAGGCTCCCCCATTCTTTCTGCAAAAATGCATAACCTCACTTTCTTTTTTCCACATTTTATTCCAACTACCAAGTTTGTGCCCACTCACCTAAATCTGTCTGTATCCCAAAATTCTTTAATTGTATCCATCTGTCTTGGTTCCATAACCCTTAATCCCCATACTGAACAACAATCTCAATCTCATTGCCAGTTTTTTTCAGGGAGATCAGGTGAGGAATACTTCGTGACATTCTCCCACCTTCCCCACATCATCATTTAACCCTTTAATCCGGGTGAAATTCTGGTGAATTTGCACTGCATCACCTCCCAACAAGTCCCAACCCAAAGACCTTTCCTTCCTCCACCTATCCTTCCTGAGGCAGGTGGCCCACAGACAGGTAGCAACTCAGGAACAGGGGAAGAGATGGATGTAAAAAAGCTTTGGCCCATGGAGTTGCAGCACATTCGGAGTTCTAGACAAGAAACTCACTGGGACCGAGATACAGGGTGTAGGATTTTCCAACCAAGCCATCAGAGACGGTCAATAAGGAATCAGGCTTAGGACACTGGAGCTGTAACGTCTCACTCGCCATTTTACCCTGTTAAACACACCCCACTGGACTAACAAGAATTATCTGCCAGGGCCCCAGACCTCTGTCCGCTCACCATATCTGTGGGCCAAGGCTAGGCCCAACTCGTCATGACCGATTCACACTAAACATCAGTCCAGTCTGTGCTCCTATTTCCCTGCCCAAGATTCAAACCACAATTGTACTACTTCCCTCCACCAGATGCTACATATTCTCCTCATTCACACCCAATCTCCCCTTCTTCAGGTCCTGCCGTTTCTCCCCGTGACATCACCCATTCCCTACCACCCTTTGCCTCCCCAGATCACGCCCTGTCTTCCCCTGAACAAAACTATCTGTTCTTCCTATCGCCCACACCCTGCCTCCTCTCCAGCTGCCCAGGCCCAGCTCTTTGTTCCTAGATGCTGCCCGTCACCCATGCCACAGCCATGCTCCTCCAGATCCCTCCCAACACTATCACTGGCCCACACTCACTCACCCCAGTCCCGTTCCACTCTTCAACAGAACCCTCCTGCCCCATCACTCTGCACCTCTACCCACCTCCTTCAGACCCTAGACTCCTACTATTCTCCCCTCCAGACCCTTCCACCCGAGACCCCTATCACTCTTCACCCCCCCTCAGACCACCCCCACCCCTGCAGCCCTGTCACTCTCCCCCTCAAATCCTTCCACCCCTGGACGCCTATCACTCTCCTCGCAATCTTCCACTCCTACCCGTTCCCCATCCCCCGACAATCCTTCCACCCCTGGGCCCCTATCGCTCTTCAGACCCCTGTCACCTTCCACCCTACATCCTAACACCCCCTGGACTTCTGTCACTCTCCCATCCCACCACCCCCTGGACCCCTATCACTCCGCCACCGCCTGCGGCCTACCCTCAGGCGCCCTCCCCCAGTCCATACGGTGGCACTCAGATCCAGCCCGCTCCTTTGCCCAGTTCACCCCATTGTCAGGATACAGCATCAGGAGCCGCACCTCCCGCTCTTTCTGCTTCATTTTCTTCAGGATACTCAAGAGCCCCATCCCCCCACCATCCGCACTCTCCACGCAGCCGCAAGAGTCCCAGACTTTAAACCCCGCCCCCAGGCCCTGCCCCAATTGGCCACAGCGCCGGAACGGTTCCCTCTTCCTATTGGCCAGCGCTCGTTTCACTTTGGCAGCTATCCCGCCCCCGTCGCAGCCTATTGGTCGGCATATCTGTCAATCACCGCTCCCGTGGACCAGCGGACCAACCCTTTTCCAGATTGGACATTCATCCCGTCAATTACCTCCCGCCCGTTCCCTGATTGGTCTCGCCTTCCGCCCGCCCTTAGTTACCACCAACGAGGGTGAAAGCCGAGACAAGAATGGCCCCGATCGACGGGGAACGATCTCCACATCGCCACCTGCAGCTCAGCGATAGCAGCAATCGTACGCGCGCTCCTTGGCCCATTGCCATTCCGAGTAGCAGAAGGGGAAGTACCACACCAGTGAGTAGTTCATCAATGCCAAAACCGAGCAAGCTCCAATGATTACAGCAACACAAGAACTAGAAGCAGAATAGGCCATTCAGCCGGTCGAGCCTGCTCTGCCATTCAACATGAGCATGGCTGATCTCATCTCAGCCTCAACTCCACTTTCCTGCCCTACAGTGTGGAAGCAGGTCATTCAGCACATCAGAGATAGTAGGAACTGCAGATGCTGGAGAATCCGAGACAACAAGGTGTAGAGCTGGATGAACACAGCAGGCCAAGCAGCATCATAGGAACAAAAAGGCTGACGTTTTGGGCCTAGACCCTTCATCAGAAAAGGGGGAGGGGAAGGGGGTACTGAAATAAATAAGGAGAGATTGGGAGGCGGATAGAAGAGGGATAGATGAGAGGATAGGTGGAGAGGA
>NC_063374.1:4363646-4363881 GCF_021869965.1 Rhincodon typus | reverse complement strand
TTGAGGTGGGAGGAGGGGATAGGTGGGAGGAAGAACAGGTTAGGGAGGAAGGGACGAGCTGGGCTGGTTTTGGGATGCGGTAGGAGGAGGGGAGATTTTGAAACTTGTGAAGTCCACATGGATACCATTGGGCTGCAGGGTTCCCAAGCGGAATATGAGGTGCTGTTCCTGCAACCTTCGGGTGGCAGCGTTGTAGCACTGCAGGAGGCCCAGGATGGACATGTCGTCTGAGGAA
>NC_063374.1:4347744-4363246 GCF_021869965.1 Rhincodon typus | reverse complement strand
AGGCCCAGGATGGACATATCATCTGAGGAATGGGAGGGGGAGTTGAAATTGTTCGCGACTGGGAGGTGCAGTTGTTTATCGCGAACCGAGCATAGGTGTTCTGCAAAGCGGTCCCCGAACCTCCGCTTGGTTTCCCCGATGTAGAGGAGGCCACAACAGGTACAGCGGATGCAGTATACCACATTAGCAGATGTGCAGGTGAACATCTACTTGATGTGGAAAGTCTTCTTGGGGCCTGCGATGGGGGTGAGGGAGGAGGTATGGGGGCAGGTGTAGCACTTCCTGCAGTTGCAGGGAAAAGTGCCGGGTGTGGTGGGGCTGGAGGGGAGTGTGGAGCGGACAAGGGAGTCACGGAGAGAGTGGTCCCTCCGGAAAGCAGATAAGGGCGGGAAGGGAAAGATGTCTTTGGTGGTGGGGTCGGATTGCAGATGGCGGAAGTGTCAGAGGATTATGTGTTGGATCCGGAGGTTGGTGGGGTGGTACGTGAGGACGAAGGCGTTCTTTTTTGGTTGTTATTGCGGGGACGGGGTGTGAGGGATGAGTTGCGGGAAATGTGGGAGACACGGTTGAGGGCATTCTCGACCACGGAGGGTGGGGGAAGTTGGGGTCCTTGAAAAACGAGGACATCCGAGATGTACGGGAGTGGAATGCCTCATCCTGGGAGCAGATGCGGCGAAGGAATTGGGAGTAGGGGATAGTATTTTTGCAGGAAGGTGGGTGGGAGGAGGTGTATTCTATGTAGCTGTGGGAGTCGGTGGGCTTGAAATGGATATCGGTTTCTAGGTGGTTGCCCGAGATGGAGACAGAGGGGTCCAGGAAGGGGAGAGAGGTATTAGAGATGGTCCAGGTAAACTTAAGGTTGGGGTGGAAGGTGTTAGTGAAGTGGATGAACTGTTCGAGCTCTGTGTGGGAGCACAAGGTGGCGCCAATACAGTCATCAACGTAACGGAGGAAGAGGTGGGGTTTAGGGCCAGTGTAGGTACGGAAGAGGGATTGTTCCACGCAAGTCCACACCAACTCGCCAAAGAGCATCCCAGCCAAACCCACCCCATCCCTGCATTTCCCATGGCTAATCCAGCTAACCTGCACATCCTCAGACACTACGTGGAGCAATTTAGCAAGGCCAATCCACAGTAATCTGCACATCTTTGGAGAGCACCCGACAGAAACAGACACAGGGAGAATGTGCAAACTCCACACACGGACACCCAAGGGCAGAATCAAACCCAGGACCCTGGTGCTGTGAGGCAGCAGTGCTGACCAGCGTGTCGTTCAATTTTTAATTATAACTATTGTATTCTAAGATGGTACCAGATTGGCAACTCTATATGCTTTTCATGGTACTCGTCTACATGTTACATTAAATATATAATTTACTTTGTCCATCCCCTTTAGCATCTTATATAACTTCACGAGATCTCCTGTCATTCTTCTAAACTCGAGTGTGTACAGGCCAAAACTGCTCAATCTTTCTTTAAAAAATAAAGCCATCTCTGGAATCAATCGACTGAACCTCCTCTGAACGTTGCTCTCTACACCCCCTCACCCAACCTAAGCAGTCTAAGGAACTTGCTGCACTCTGTTCTCATGTGTCACTCTGGCTTTGTTGTAAGAGTGGTGCAATGGTCATGTCAGTATAGTGTCTACCTTGCAGAGGCCATCTCTCAGATACTTCTTCCTCGAACTCCCAGATCACAACCCTATCACTGCACAGCAGGTTGTTACTTCCAGGACTGACATTGACCTCACCTCCTCTGGAGATCTATCCCACATAGCCTTCTGCTTCATAGAACCCAAACCTGTGCAGCCCACTCCTATCTCCTTCCCAAAATCCACTTCAGCTATTTGCTCCTATCTTGACTCAATGTTGACTCCCTTGTTCATGCTCCCCACCCCTTACATTTGTGTTTCTTCTGAAGCTTGACATTGGTTCTGCAATGTGGGGCTTGGGGTACATTATCTATTCTTTCAACTTGTTTGATTTAAACTCCTGCACCTTCCCCTAATGTTGCACTGCCCCCAATGGGCAGTGCCAGTATTGCATTAATTGTTCAATTGTTTACACAGATCACTTGGAAGTTTACACAAAAAAATTGGGCTCTACGTACGCAATTTGGTACAATTTTCAAAAAATCTCAGGCTTCCTTAGGCAGCTGACTGTCAAAATTCCCAACTGCCTGTCCCTTTTCTGTGGTTATGTTTGTGCCCAGGGGTCATTGGAGCAAGAGCTTCAGTACCCCTAAAGCATTCAGAGGGGTTGCTGGAATGCATTATCACCCCCCATCCCCTTATCATTTTCCTTCATTATTTGGTCATTTTACAATAGCCCTAGTGGCTAGTAAAAGAGCTGGGCTCCTTGGCAGGGAAAGGATTCAAAAGGGAAAGGTTGAAATGGTGTGTGAGAGACAACATAAAACCCTTGTAAATCTCAAAATCTTACTGGATTCAAGGAATGCATGGTAAGCACGATGAGTGTCACACAAAGCAGGCAGGGGGGAAAGGTTTGTCAATGAAAGATGGTAGTGGAGTTCTGAGGAAAGACTGAGCAGGTTGGAGCTCTTTCTTCACAATACACAGGATGAAGTCACCCACATGCTTCAGGTGAATGGTCTTCCTGTCATAGTCAGAGTACAAAGATCATAGAACATAGAATCCCTACAGTGTGGAAACAGACCCTTCAGCCCAACAAGTCCGCATCGACCCTTGGAGCATCCCACCCAGACCCATCTCCCTAATCTACAAATCCCTGAACACTAGGGGCAATTTAGCATGGCCAATCCACCCGAGCCTGCACATCTTTGGATTGTGGGAGGAAACCCACGCAGACACAAAGAATGTGCAAACACCACACAGACAGTTGCCTAAGGGTGGATTTGAAGCCAGGTCCCTGGCACTGTGAGGCAGCAGTGCTAACCACTGAGCCACCGTGCTGCCCTTTGGTCTAACTAGTCCAGGTTGACCATAATCCCAAACTAAACAGGTCCCACCTGCCTGCACTTGGCCCATATTCCTCCAAACATCTTTTAAACATTGCAACTATACCTGCATCCACCACTTCCTCTCAAGTTCATTCCACACACAAACCACTAAAAAAAAAAGCTGTCCCTTTTTAAAAATCCTTCTCTCACCTTAAAAATATGCACTCTAGTCTTGAAATCCCCTGCTCCAGGCAAGACACACCTGCCATTCACTTTATCTATGCCCTTTGGTGATTTTGTAAACCTCTAAGGTCACCGCTCAGCCTCCTACACTCCAGTAAAAGAAGCTGCAGCCTATCCAGCCTCTTCTTATAACTCAAACCCTCCCCCCCCCCCCCCACCATTCCCAGCAACAACTTTACAAATCTCTTCTGAAACCTCTCCAGCTTAACAATATCTTTCAGACAACAGAGCAACCAGAACAGGACAACACTCCAGAAGAGGCTTCACTAATGTCTTGTACATCCCAACGTAACAGGATGCAAAGCCAGACAGACCAGGGGATGAAGAATTTTAGCTACAAGGTCAAGGGTCAGAAGCTGGGGGTCATTATCCTGGGGGTGAAGGAGATCAAAGGGAGATGTGATTTTTTTTTTTTTTTTTTTTTTTTAAAAAAAACTAGGAAAAGCTGCCACCATTCACTGGCAGTACAAGGACCAGTCTGGAGACACAGATTTAAGGTAAGGACCTTTATTGATCCAGAATGTGCTGCCTAAGGGGAGGGGGTACAGAAGCAGAGATGAACAATTTCAAAAATGGAACTGGAAGGGGTACTTGTAGGAGATAAACCTACAAATATCCACATGAATAGAGCCGGAGGGTGGGCGAATGAACTGATCTGTCTCGTCCATAATTCAACAATTGGCCCTGCACGATGAAGGGCAGGGGAAGCAAATTCAATGAGGCACCTTCAAACAGAACAAAAAAAGCAAATACATGAAGGGAACAAATAATTGCAGGTCCATGGGGAAGTGTGTTGTGCGGGGTTGGGCAAAAACACAAAATGACTCAAGTAATTGGATAGCAAGTAAAGACAACAGTTCATATAGCTCCCTTTGTCTTGTCATTCAACTTTTCAGGGTGTTGGCTTCCTTACCACGATTCAGTGACCGCCTGAGCAACTGTGAAATACAGACTTTATTCCTTCCCACAAACCACTGGTGAGGAATGCCTGCTGTGCCCAGCTTGTGACCTCCCAAACAAGGCTCGCTTGGCCATGCAGATAACCCCACACACTCGTACGTTATATTGGCAACTGCTGAACGGGGCTATTTCCTCGAGCTAACTGGCAGCACAATCAAACGGCCAGGTGAGGGTGAGAGATGTTGCAGCATAAACTGTTATGTACAGGCTGTTAGAACAGGCTAGCATAGCTCAGAAACTGAACACATACATTTTCCAAAAGGGAGCGCCCCAGAGAAAAGGCTGAAACCAAGAGGGTTAATCCAGCAATGATTGGGGTCACAGCACATAAGGACAGAGGTGGCAGGAATCTGATTACTCAGAATTTACAAGAACGTGAGCACCATTCTGATTGATAACCCAGTGGGAGACAAAGTCGGTCTCAGACACTGCTGTTACTGTCTGATGATGGATAGTAACATTAGCACTGGAGTGTCACCCAGACTAACTCTGCTGCCAAAGCACAGCTGTGCCCTTTCCGAACTCTCTCAAAGTCAGACTGGTTACAGACTCTAGCCACGTAGTGTCTGAAGGGGGTCTCATGAGGGAATCAAACTGCAAACAATCACACATTAGGGCTAATTAAATGCACCCTTTATACTGGCCATCATCTCCAGGCTGCAAACAACCGCTGGTCAGCCCAGAGATATGAAATTTTTCCTGTTGTAAATAATAACTCCAAAATAATTTTTCAACACAAGAATCCAAGTGACGAGGGAGGGTGGGTACTGGACTCCACTGCCACTGCAAATACATTTTTGTCGACTATAGTAACATTAGAAGATGATGTAGCAGACAGTTTTCAAAACTTAGTACAGACACACTGCGCTGATCTCACTCACACACACACAGGCAAAAATATGCTCAACACATGGCATTTGTGCATGAAGTCTTTATTGACAATAGTAGCTGTACAGAAATTGCCAATGAGGCAGTGGTTACATGCCAATACCTAGTCATCATACAGGACATAGGATTCAGTATGCAAGGGCTGTGATGAAGTAAACTACACAATGATAAGAACTGACCACGACAACTATGAGATTTCTAGACTAAGACCTGTAAGTGGTGAGAATCTACAAGAGTTAGGCTCCCTTGCTCTCTCTTGTTTAGGTGATCTGCAGCAAAATGCACTTTGTCCTGGGATGTCTTGTTTTGCGATCGTATGGAGCATGTATGGGAAAGGGTTGTTTTGGAAGGGTGGTCAGGAGATGGGGAGAGAATTGCCCAGCATCTTGCCCATCAACCAACACAGGCTCCTCTGTCTCAGGTATTGCCGTTAAGTCCACCATTTTCCTTTACCGTAACTGACGCCTCACCTGTACTGCACAGGGTGAGACTGGAGAAAGCTAGCAGAACAATGCACAGCAACTACTCTGAGTGAAGGGACAGTCAAAATAGCACTCCTCCCACTCCAAGTCCAATTCAGCTTGCTGCCTGGGTCGAAGCTCACACCGTTTTAGCCTTTGTAGTGTTCGCTAGCCTTGCCAGGTAGGGAGAACATGACAGAAACCCCGTGGATTCTCCAGGAAGAAAGTGACTTCAGTCACAGATGTACTTGAGCTAACACTCACCCAAAGTTGCCAACAATAAGCAGATTCCAGCTCACAAGATGATCATTTCTAATTTCACAGTCACATTACTTTGGGAGAAGTGTCCGAATTATAACCAAAACATTCCCCTCGCTCATGTTCAATATTAATCCAGACACAGACTAAGTACTGCACAGGGTTTTGCTCTCCTTATGTGAGGAGATATAACTGAGCACTTCAGAGAAAGTTCACATCTTGATATTTGGAGTGAAGGGATCTCTATGAAAGCTTGAGCAGCTGGACTATTACTCACTTAAGATTTGAAGAATGAGGGGAGATATTTAAAAGGAAACATTGTTTCATTGGGTTCAGAGAAGGTTCACTAGGATGATCCCTGGTATGGAGAGATTCTAAACAGGTTGGATCTCAGAACATAACAGTGCAGTACAGGCCCTTCGGCCCTCAATGTTGCGCCGACCTGTGAAACCAATCTGAAGCCCATCTAACCTAAACTATTCCATTATCATCCATATGTTTATCCAATGACCATTTAAATGCCCTTAAAGTTGGCGAGTCAACTACTTTTGCAGGCAGGGCATTCCATGCCCTTACTACTGAGTAAAGAACCTACCTCTGACATCTGTCCTATATCTATCACCCCTCAATTTAAAACTACGTCCCCTCGTGCTAGCCACCACCATCCGAGGAAAAAGGCTCCCACTGTCCACCCTATCTAATCCTCTGATCATCTTGTATGTCTCTATCAAGTCACCTCTTAACCTTCTTCTCTCTAACGAAAACAGCCTCAAGTCCCTCAGCCTTTCCTCATAAGACCTTCCCTTCGTACCAGGCAACATCCTGGTAAATCTCCTCTGCACCCTTTCCAATGCTTCCACATCCTTCCTATAATGCGGTGACCAGAACTGTACGCAATACTCCAAGTGCGGCCGCACCAGAGTTTTGTACAGCTGCAACATGACCTCATGGCTCCGAAACTCAATCCTCTACCAATAAAACCTAACACACCGTACGCCTTCTTAACAACCCTATCAACCTGGGTGGCAACTTTCAGGGATCTATGCACATGGACACAGATCTCTGTGCTCATCCACACTACCAAGAATCTTACCATTAGCCCAGTACTCTGTATTCCTGTTACTCCTTCCAAAGTGAATCACCTCACACTCTTCCGCATTAAACTCCATTTGCCACCTCTCAGCCCAGCTCTGCAGCTTATCTATGTCCCTCTGTAACCTGCAACATCCTTCCGCACTATCCACAACTCCACCGACTTTGGTGTTATCCGCAAATTTACTAACCCATCCTTCTACACCCTCATCCATGTCATTTATAAAAATGACAAACAGCAGTGGCCCCAAAACAGATCCTTGAGGTACACCACTAGTAACTGAACTCCAGGATGAACATTTCCCATCAACCACCACCCTCTGACTTCTTACAGCTAGCCAATTTCTGATCCAAACCGCTAAATCACCCTCAATCCCATGCTTCCGTATTTTCTGCAATAGCCTACCATGGGGAACCTTATCAAACACTTTACTGAAATCCATATCCACCACATCAACCGCTTTACCCTCATCCACCTGTTTGGTCACCTTCTCAAATAACTCAATAAGGTTTGTGAGGCACGACCTACCCTTCACAAAACCGTGTTGACTATCCCTAATCAAATTATTCCTTTCTAGATGATTATAAATCCTATCTCTTATAATCCTTTCCAACACTTTACCCACAACCGAAGTAAGGCTCACTGGTCTATAATTACCAGGGTTGTCTCTACTCCCCTTCTTGAATAAGGGGACAACATTTGCTAGTCTCCAGTCTTCTGGCACTATTCCTGTAGACAATGATGACATAAAGATCAAAGCCAAAGGCTCTGCAATCTCCTCTCTAGCTTCCCAGAGAATCCTAGGATAAATCCCATCCGGCCCAGGGGACTTATCTATTTTCACACCTTCCAGAATTGCTAACACCTCCTCCTTATGAACCTCAATCCCGTCTAGTCTAATAGCCTGTATCTCAGTATTCTCCTCGACAACATTGTCTTTTTCCTGTGTGAATACTGACGAAAAATATGCATTTAGCGCCTCTCCTATCTCTTCAGACTCCACGCACAACTTCCCACTACTGTCCTTGACTGGCCCCAATCTTACTCCAGTCATTCTTTTATTCCTGACATACCTATAGAAAGCTTTAGGGTTTTCCTTGATCCTACCTGCTAAAGACTTCTCATGTCCCCTCCTGGCTCGTCTTAGCTCTCTCTTTAGGTCCTTCCTGGCTAACTTGTAACTCTCAAGCGCCCTAACTGAGCCTTCACGCCTCATCTCTACATAAGCCTCCTTCTTCCTCTTGACAAGAGATTCAACTTCTTTAGTAAACCACGGTTCCCTCGCTCGACCACTTCCTCCCTACCTGACAGGTACATACTTCAAGGACACGCAGTAGCTGTTCCTTGAACAAGCTCCACATTTCAATTGTGCCCAGCCCCTGCAGTTTCCTTCTCCATCCTATGCATCCTAAATCTTGCCTAATCGCCTCATAATTGCCTTTCTCCCAGCTATAACTCTTGCCCTGCGGTATTTACCTATCCCTTTCCATCGCTAAAGTAAACGTAACCGAATTGTGGTCACTATCACCAAAGTGCTCACCTACCTCCAAATCTAACACTGGCCTGGTTCATTACCCAGTACCAAATCCAATGGGGCCTCGCCTCTTGTTGGCCTATCTACATGCTGTGTCAGGAAACCCTCCTGCACACATTGGACAAAAACTGACCCATCTAAAGTACTCGAACTATAGCATATCCAATCAATATTTGGAAAGTTAAAGTCCCCCATAACTACCCTGT
This sequence comes from Rhincodon typus, assembly GCF_021869965.1. NCBI lineage: Eukaryota > Metazoa > Chordata > Chondrichthyes > Orectolobiformes > Rhincodontidae > Rhincodon > Rhincodon typus. The sequence continues at coordinate 4,354,685 of NC_063374.1, read as the reverse complement.
TACTTTCGCTCCTATCCAGAATCATCTTTACAATCTTTTCCTCTACATCTCTGGAACTTTTCGGAGGCCTATACAAAACTCCCAACAGGGTGACCTCTCCTTTCCTGTTTCTAACCTCAGCCCATACTACCTCAGTAGACAAGTTGTCATCAAACATCCTTTCTGCCACCGTAATACTGTCCTTGACTAACAATGCCACACCTCCCCCTCTTTTACCACCTTCCCTGATCTTACTGAAACATCTAAACCCCGGAACCTGCAACAACCATTCCTGTCCCTGCTCTATCCATGTCTCCGAAATGGCCACAACATCGAAGTCCCAGGTACCAACCCATGCTGCAACTTCACCCAGCTTCTTCCGGATGCTCCTGGCATTGAAGTAGACACACTTCAAACCACCTTCCTGCCTGCCGGTACACTCCTGCGACCTTGAAACCTTATTCATGACCTCACTACTCTCAACCTCCTGTACACTGGAGTTACAATTCAGGTTCCCATCCCCTTGAATTAGTTTAAACCCTCCTGAAGAGCGTTAGCAAATTTCCCCCCCCAGGATATTGGTACCCCTCTGGTTCAGGTGTAGACCATCCTGTTTGTAGAGGTCCCACCTCCCCCAGAATGAGCCCCAATTATCCAGGTATCTGAATCCCTCCCTCCTGCACCATCCCTGTAGCCACGTGTTCAACTGCTCTCTCTCCCTATTCATTAGAGTTTAGAAGTGATCTCATCAAAACACAGGATTCTTAAGGGGCTTGACAGGGTAAATGCTGAAAGAATGTTTCCCCTCCTGGGAGAGTCTAGGACCAGAGGGCATTGTCTCAATAAAGTGACACCAATTTAACACTGACATGAGGAGGCATTTCTTCTCTCAGAGGGTTGTGAACTTTTGGAATTCCTTGCCACAGAGAGCTTTGGGGACAGAGTCCATGTGTATATTTAAGGCTGAGATAGATAGATTCTTGATCAGTCGGGGAATCAAGGGTCACGGTGAAAGTGCAGTAGAGTGGACATGAGCATTCTCAGATCAGCCTTGATCCTATTGAACTGTGGAGCAGGCACTAGGGGCTGAATGGCCTACTCCTGTTCCTAATTCTTATGGTTGATTGATTGGATGCTGGGAGGTGGTTTCCCATCATGGGGGAAATCTAGAACTAGGGGGACAGTCTAACAATTTGTGGTCTCCCATTTAACACAGGGATGAGAGCTTTTCTTTTTAAAGAAGTGGAGTTGTGGGATGAAAATCTTAAAATTCAGTCCAATAATCATGGACAAAATGACCACAACTGAATTTTTTGCCAAAAAAAGTTACTGTTTCCTAATGCAAGTTAAATCAATCAAGTGAAATGTGACTGATGAGAATGAACAGCTCATTGTCATTAGCTTCAAGTTTAATATTGCTTCTGGATTTTGCATAGGGAGTGAACTTTAAAGATGTGATAATGCCTGTTGAATTTTCTCCACATGGACTTGGACTGTGGAATTCAGGGCATCAAGTTTATTCACGGCTGTTTCAGATAGAGTTCTGATTCACGAAGGGAGGCAAAAGTGTTGGGGGAGTGCAGGAAAGGAAGTTGCATTAGAATCACAATTGGATCAGTCATGATCATTTGAATGGCAGCACAGGTGTGATGGGCTGAATGGCCTACTCTTGTTCCGATTTCTTGCAATCTTACAGTCAATAGCATCAATATAAAAAAACAGGTATTGCAGGACAATCTGTCCAAACACAAAGAACAAATGCGTTCAAATTTCACTAAGGTCTTTATCGCATGTGTAAATAGTTCAAAGGGATTATCACTCAGTTTAATCTACAGTTATCGGAAAAGGTACTTACCAGAGGTGAACCAGCCACTGCATTTAAGTCCGTATCCAACAGTTGTAACTCTACCAGGTTAACAGGCTCCTGGGGAGGGAGGAAGAGAGGAGAAACAAGAAAGCACAAGAGCAGAGTGTATGAAGTAATAAGACACTTTCAGAGGCAGGATACAAAACTAAACTAAATTCCCTTCCTGATGGTACTCTGTTTGCAACAGCAGAGTTCACAAATGTCCTTCAAAGAAGCCAGTTTTAATATGTATGCCCCCTACCACTAACCTGGTGTCAAATAATCCCACTCACCTGCCTCAGAACAGCTCATTCTCAGGGTTACCAAAGTTTTATTCCACCACTGTTCAGCACTCCATTTGGCCTCAGAGTAGATTGCTACAAGTTACTTTTAGGAGCAGTGTTTTAAGGCAAAACAGGCTCCAGGTTTAATAAGGCATTGACAGCAGCAGCAGTCAAAGTGCCAACACATCTCCCCAGAACCACCACCACAAGAACATGACCAGCATGGTGTCCCAGCAACCCATTCTTTTGGGGAGTGCTCTGCTCCCCGCAGCTTCGTGGGATTGTCCATTGTAAGCCGCCCTCCTCAGCAATGAACAAGTGCAAAGTCAAGTCTTTGAACAAAGTTGCAAAGTCAACTGTTCACTGTGGTCTGAAATTTTAGCATGCAGAAGACAGTAACGTGTTATTTACCCCTCTGTTCTTTTTTTTGGGATGGAGCTGACGGGATAGTATTTGTTTCCATGTCTAGCTGTTCCAAGGGCATTATGAGACCACCTCTTATTAAATAAAACTTAAATAAATTCATTGCACTCAATTTTACAACTTGCTGCAGTCAAGTTGGGATGATGTACTGATGTGGCAAAACAGTGCACATTTATTTTCATGTACAGATTGAAGGAGAGTCCTATAGGAAGTAAGGTGGTGGGGGGTAGAGAGAAATATAGTGGTAATGTCATCGGTCTAGTAATCCAGATGGCCAGACTAATAGAGATATGGGTTCAAAATCCCATTACTGCAGCTGGCAGAATTCAAATTCACTTACTAAAAGCCACTCAACCAACCATTATCCATTGTTGTGATACCCATCTGCTTCACAAGTGTTCTTTAGGGAAGGAAATCTGTCATCCACACCCAGTCTGTCCTACATGCTATTTCAAACCCAAAACAATGGGTTAACTGTACTCTGAAATAATCTAGGCAGGCCACTCAGTTCAAGGACAATTGGGCATTGGCAACAAATGTGCAATCCTACAAGAGAAAGATGAAATGCCCAAAATTCTGTTCTCACAACAGGCACTACTGCTACCTCAGGCCCTACCCCAGATTCCTCCCAATTTATTTAATGAGACTCTGTACTCTGCTCTGGAACGCAAGGAACATGGGACCCACACAACACTGAACTGTACCTCCACAGCAGACTCAAAAATACATTTCAATACAACTCAGCTCGCACTGTAAGCTCCCAGTCAACTATTGTTACCTGCATACCGGTGAATTCTGAGCCACTCCAAACAGTTGGACCCATTCAGATGTATCAAAAGGATGAGATCAGTTGAAGTGCAAGTTGTGATGCGCAGCACAGCAAGTGTATAAAAATGTAAGTTAATTAATCACTCCCACTCCCTAATTATTCAGTCTCTCAACTATAAATATTTTAACACTATGTTGCTCCTCCAGTGACAGCACAGATCATCTGTCCAGGAAACACAGATTAATGGGTGACTGAATAGTTCTTTGTAAAGGATGTTTGTCATAGGGCAAGAAAAATGGGGGTACTACAAGCATGCACGATGGCCGAACATCGCAGTGTGCTGATTAAGTGACAGTGAAGTGTACTCACTGCAAGGAAAGCTACACAGTAGCCTCAGTGGCTGCACCTCTTGTAGTTCAAAACAACATCAGAACCTAAAGCAAGAGCACAAGAAGCAGGAAGACTAGATTATGTAGCCTGTCAAGTTTGCTTTACCATTCAATACAATCACAGCTGATCTTTAGCCTCAGCTCCCACTTTCCCACCAGTTCCCCATTTCCTTTAATTCTCTGACACACCAAAGACGTCTGTTTTGTGCTCCAGGCCAGACTAAAGGCAGTGAGCCCATTATCCAGGCTAACAATCTGAGGGAGCTAATGAAAGTGCCAATGTTCGCATGCTGCCTTTACGGTAAGCTTCACAAACGGAGGCTCCAGCTGCACTCTCAGATAGCTGTAACTGATCCCAGGGTGTGACCTGCAGAAGAGGTGGAGAGAGGACAGAGATCAGGTGGGCTTACGGAGAGATCAGTCTCAGGTTCTGGCTGACGTTTAACTCTCAATCAGCTCAGCATCAGTGAAACATTAACCAGTTGTTTCAGTTTTGTTCGTGAAATGTGCTTGTCGTGGGCTGGCCCAGCGCTTCTTTCCCATCTTAAATGCCCTGGGGTAGGTGCTTTGCAGCTACCTTATTCTTAACGCCCACATCTGGAGCTGCTGTCACATACATCTACAATCCAGCGTTGATTTAAAAAAGTTGCATTCGTACAGCGTCCAACGTCCATTGGCAATTTCAAAGCATCCCTCAGGCAGCAGCTATTCTGTGCACAGCAAGTGCAAAAAGTGAACAAAAAGTTAAAACTGTTCTTTGCTAGCACTGGTTGGAGGCACAACGTTGACTGGGGCTCGAACTGCCTCCTCCGAGTATATCAGGATTGTGACCACCCGCCTGTAAAGGTGAGCAGAACCTCTCTTTTGCCTCCTCAAAAGGTCCATCAGGTCCCCCTTTGACATGCTGGCAACACGCAAATCCCAAAAGGGTATCCATAAAGAAAAAAAGGAAAACGTGACCTACAACTGTCTAAAGCTACCACAGGTAAATTAAAAGCAGAAATCTGTGGTAAAGCAGCATTTAACTCAAGTGGACCATCCAAAGCCACATGCGTGGGACTGTAATCTCACCTTAGCTGAAATAAACTGCCAGCAAGTTTCAGAACATCTTACCACAATGCGTTGAGCAGATTTTCACCTCTGCTGTCTCAGACTGCCAGGAGATCGAGTTACTTTGTACCGTGGTTTAACTGGAAGGTTTTGGTCAGGTTGTAGTGCAGGATCTCCAGTGGCAGGGTGAGCAGGGTCTGGAGGGAGGAACATTCAAGAATTAAACAGTCGTTTCAGCACTGAAAAAGCAACCACATGAGCAGAAACAGGATTTGGTATCAAGAGGCACTCCCTTTAGAAAAGGGCAGTGAAGTCCCTAGGATGAAACGGGAACATTCCCTGCTTCCCAACACTTGTGGGAGGGGGTTGGGGGGAAACAAGGCTGTATTCAGGAGTTCATTACACACATGTTTGTTCTATCTTCCTAGTGATACAACCATAAAACCAAAAGCCAACTACCCACAATCTGCCAACTTCTACCATGAACTTGAAGTGCCCCATGGTTCGTGGAGATTCTGCTGGTACCCCTCGTCCCAGATGAAGCAGTATGGACTGGAAGTAAAGCAAAAAGACAAGATGCAAGTTTGGGCACTTCATTTACCAGGTCTGAAACTCAATCTTACTCATGAGATGCAGAAGCAGAAAAGGCCCACCTGACATCGTAAACCCCATCCACGTGTTTGTCATTTTCCAAACTCAACTGTTCAAACCCTATCCTGGTCAGCCTCCCGGTACAGCTTCCATCTTCTGTAAACTTAATCTCATCAAAAACCTGGCTGCTTGTATCTCGGCTCTCATATTGCCCGTGCTTGCTGGCCATTTTGAGGATATAGGAAGCAGAGTTTTAGATGAAGTTCAACTTAACAGCGAGGAAAGTAGAAGAAAAGCTAAAAGAACATTGAGATAGTAAAAACTATGGGTTGGGATTAGAATAGTTAGATGGTTGTATTTAGCCAGCATGGGCATAATGGGCCAAAGAGTCTTTTTCTGTGCTGTAGATCTCTATGCCTACATTGCCATTTTCAAGCCCCTTGACAGCCTTGCTCCTTCCCATCTTGTGATCCCTTCCAGCTCCACACAGCCCTCAAAACACCCTGCATTCCCCCAACTCTCTTGTGCATTCCCCATCCCATCACTGAAGGCCATGCTTAAGCCATTCAGGCCCCAAGCGCAGAAACTGCTTCGTCAAAGCTCCTCACCTTCACCGCTGGGCACTTGAACTGAACCATGGGTCACCTGTCCAAATCTTTCATTCCTTAGCTAGGTAGTGTCAACTTTTGTTTCTGCAGAAAAGAGAGTTGTTGCAGTTTGATGAGGCTTTAAAGTTCCCTTCCCTTTCTCAGTCATTGTCTTGTTCATGTTTCTAAGCATGTTCCAAGGAACATCACCTTTTTGAAAAAAAAGAAAAATTTGCTCAAGTCTAGGAATTTTCCACACCCGCTGATCAGTCCACTAAACATCAGGTAAGCAACTGGTGTATCTTAGTTTTCGGCAGCCCCATGTCGCACTTCTCTTAACCCCTGATTTGTGGAGAGGCAGGAGGCATCTTATCTCAAAGGGTAAAGATGAGCTTTGTATGGAGTTTGCCCCTCATTAGGCCGAAGAGGGGAGCTTTTCCAAATCAGGATACAGTCCTATCATACATGGAAAATCTGGGATGCAAAAAACATAACCTGTTGGATGCTAATACTTCACGTTACCCAGCCTAGCATCCAACTGCAGCCTGCATTTCCCCAGTTCCAGTACCCCATCTAACAAATAATTACAAACAGCAGAGGTTAGCAATTATGGTCACAAATACACACCAAGGCTGGCCTTAAGAGTCTGGTTCAACTTTTGCAGTAACATTTAATACTTTAAATCACATTTGCTGGTAGACCTTCATTAAGCTCCTTCACCACTTTACACGTGACCATTCTCTCTCAGGATAAGTGCAATCATACACAAAATTGCTCAGTGATGCAATAAAGGTCTTTGCATTGCCGAGGCTGGCTATTCCACTGACACACTTCCAATTCCAACACACACTGCTTTCACTATCTCAGCATTGGAAGTGACAAGCCTGCCATAGTTTCTAGACCCCTCTCAAAAGCCCCAGGCTGTTTCTTCCCAATGGGAGAATTAGGTCAACACCTCAATCCATTTGTCCAGGATGCAACTCTCCATGCAATTTCATCGCTTCTCTGCCAATCAACACATTA
>NC_063374.1:4326562-4347344 GCF_021869965.1 Rhincodon typus | reverse complement strand
ACCTCCTCCCTCACCCCCATCCCAGGCCCCAAGAAGACTTTCCACATCAAGCAGATGTTCACCTGCACATCTGCCAATGTGGTATACTGCATCCGCTGTACCCGGTGTGGCTTCCTCTACATCGGGGAAACCAAGCGGAGACTCGGGGACCGCTTTGCAGAACACCTACGCTCGGTTCGCAACAAACAACTGCACCTCCCAGTCGCGAACCATTTCAACTCCCCCTCCCATTCCTCAGACGACATGTCCATCCTGGGCCTCCTGCAGTGCCACAACGATGCCACCCGAAGGTTGCAGGAACAGCAACTCATATTCCGCTTGGGAACCCTGCAGCCCAATGGTATCAATGTGGATTTCACAAGTTTCAAAATCTCCCCTCCCCCTACCGCATCCCAAAACCAGTCCAGCTCGTCCCTGCCTCCCTAACCTGTTCTTCCTCCCACCTATCCCCTCCTCCCACCTCAAGCCGCACCTCCATCTCCTACCGACCAACCTCATCCCGCCCCCTTGACCTGTCCGTCCTCCCTGGACTGACCTATCCCCTTCCTAACTCCCTACCTACACTCACCTTTCCTGGCCCCATCCCCGCCTCTTCGACCTGTTTGTTTCCTCTCCACCTATCCTCTCCTCTATCCCTCTTCTATCCGCCTCCCACTCTCTCCCTATTTATTTCAAAACCCCCTTCCCCTCCCCCTTTTCTGATGAAGGGTCTAGGCCCGAAACGTCAGCCTCTCTGCTCCTATGATGCTGCTTGGCCTGCTGTGTTCATCCAGCCCTGCACCTTGTTGTCTCGGATTCTCCAGCATCTGCAGTTCCTACTATCTCTAAAACTTCAAATCATTCTGGATTCCCACTGCACGGCCAAACTGGCTGTGACTGCAACAGCCAGTCACTTCTGCAGGTAGAAGTGAAGGGTCTGAATACCAACCCATGCTGGACTCCAGTCAGCATTGCCCTGTCTACCAACAATGCACTCACCACCTAGAAGTCTCATACTCTAATCGACTGTATCTTTCATTCTTAACCCAGTCACACGTTCTCCCTTGGACTTTTAAAAAGTTTTGTTTTCATCAGTTTAGCAAGGGAAACACAAAAACAAAAGACCGCAAGCAACTGCCTAACCAAGACAAATTACACAAGTTGTCTCGATGAAAGAAGTGTCAATCCTGGCTCTGATGGGAATACTCTTGCCAAGTCAGAAAATTGCAGGTTCAAATCCCACTCCATGACTGCAGCGCACAAGCTGGCAATGAAAGAGGGCCGCACTGTTGGATTGGCTTTTAGATGCAATGTTAATCAATGCCCTGTCTTGCCCTCTTGGGCGGATACAAAGGAACCAGAGCCAGGGATGGAGGACAGGCCTGAGGTGACCGTTATTAATGGAGGATGATCCATTGTGGAGTGCCAGAATATTGCGAACTAATCCACAGGCACAGGCAAAGATGTGCACTTTGATCTCCAGCATTATTCAAAGGGGAGCTATCCACGGTGCTGATGGGCAATACTGAGCAATCAACCAACATCTCAAAAAACAAAGCAGGCAATCTGGTCATTAATGCATTGCTGTTTGCTGTGAGCAGGTAGGCTGCTCTCATCTTTACAACAGTAATTCATCTTCAGAAGTGTTTCATGGCTGTAAAGCATTTTAAGCCTCTCTTTCTCACAGGTTAGATGGTTTTATACACACCGCTCACATTCAGAGAAGAAAAGCATGTAATATCTCTGTTTGGATACCCAGCTGAGACATCTGGGCTGAAAGTGCACAGACACCTGATTCTGCTTTTTGTTCATCTGTTTTTAAGACATTGCAGGTGTGGATGTTTCCATTTTTTGATTTAAGACCACCAACTGTTGAAGAGAAAGCAAAGGACACACTGTTGCCGTCCACTGGTATCCTCCTGTTCCTTCACCTCTGCCAACATTTGGTATAATCAGCAAATTCTGAAACTTTACTCTGTATGGCAATAGGATTTCCCTATCAAAGTTAGAAAGTGGACATTAGGTGGGGACACTACTACCGCTCCACAAAACGCTCACTGATCCCTGGGTGAGAACTCAGCAAGTAGAGGAAGGAGCTTGACGGCAAGGGACACAGCTCTATGGTGCCCATTGCTGCCTGAGCTTAAGGCCCCTTGCATTGGGAGGCCTTAACATCTTCCAATATCAAGCACCAATCCTTTGTTTTAAGGCATATTTCCATCGTGGGCATCACATCACGTTCCTTCCCCCACGCTCAGTAAACTCATTCACCATGCTTGGTGTGCTTGCGCATACGATTTTGAAAACATTTTTATATTTCATCCAGTCCTTCCTAGTCTGCTCCTATCTAAAGTGAAAGACTTCCTTCTCTAGCACCATCCAACAGACTCACTCCTTGTTGGGAACAGATACTGAAGAGATGTCACTTGGGGGAGGTTTTGGTTGTGGGGAGAGGAGGAGGAGAGAGACAGCATGCACTAATTGAGCGTGCACACTGATGTACTATTGTCATTCATCTGGAATTTCTCTCAAAATTGGCCATAAATATTTTCTGGAGTCATTAATTCAACCTCATCTTATGAAAAAAATGGTTGATCAGATTGGATTGATACCCATAGAGTTTAAACAACGATAGCTAATGTTATTGAAACATTTACGATTTGAGGGGACTAGATGGGTTGGGGGATAGTTGCTCTTGACAACTTAAAAAAAGAGTCTCCCATTTAAGATGGATACGAGTATGGAAATGAGGAAATTCCATCTGCTGTCCTCAGAGCAAAGGAGACTGGAGGAAGATTTAATGGAGGAATTCAAGATTACAGCAGATTTGCAAAACAAAGAAAAGCCACTATTAGGTGATCATACAAGGACAAAGATACAGATTTAAGGTTCTGGCTGCGTGGTATGGTATTGCTCAAAGAGAAAACTCACGGAACAACTTACACACCAGTGACAATGACTTGGGAAATCACTTCCCATGATGGCGCTAGAAATTGGCTTGGCATTCGAGGGAAATTAGTTTGCAGGGCCACAGGGATTGGGACTGACTTGATTGCTCTACAGAGAGTAGGCAAGGTCATAATAAGCTTAACGGTCTGCTCCTAATGGCTGTTATGACTCTACATCCAGTCATATCCTTCACTGTTTATATCTGGCAGCACAATCCTGTCCCTCCTGTATTTCTTTGATCATAGGGACAGCTGAAAGATTTGCACAAGGGAGAAAATTCCAACTGCAAACCGAGCAGCCAAATATGATATGGTCTGTCACAGAGCTCAGAGCTTCACTAAATTCCTATCACATTCATTAGCCGCAATAAATCTGGACAAAGTTTCCCCACAAGGGAAATTTCCAAATTTCAAAGGGAATTTAATTTGTTTAGTTTAGACTAAATACAGCTCAAATTAAAAATAACCCAATTCTAAGGGACATTTTTAAAAACATATTGCAAATATCATCCAAATGCCTTGACCAGAGAGCTGTCACGATAACAAATAATGATCTGGAAAAAAGTGATTCATTTTAAGTGGGACGGTAATGGACACACATGCATCTATTGTTCAAGCCAGCAGGGAAGGGACTAAACATTGTTACAACTAAGGCTGATGAAATGCACTATTGATCTTATGCTACTGCTCCAAGAACAACATTAGAAAATAGGAAAATAATATTTTCCTGTTACCAAGATGGCCAATTACATACCACATCCACATGTTTTGAATAAAAAGATTCTAACCAAGTTTCTTAAATACAAGTACTGGTTGATTATCCAAAACAAACTTATTCATTGAGATGCCCTAAGTGGTTAAAATATATAGTCAGTAATATAGAAGTACAGATTTAAATCCTCTAAAATTACTCCCAAAATATTGCAAAGCATGAAAACTTGAGAGAAAAAAATCTCTATGAAAACATGCTTTCAAGGTTTTAGCACAGTATGCTCCACTCCAAGAGCTGCTCTTATGTTCTAGTACAGACAGTCAGGTCACTATCATGCACTGTTGTCTCTGGAGTCTTGGCAGTCACAGCTTGCTCAGGAAATGCAATACTAAGAAGCTCCTGCAATCACTTTCAGAACAGCAAATAGGTTTTACCCTGAATTCAACAAAAGGGTTTTCAGAATTAGAAGAGATCAGCTGGACAGCACTTCCACGTGCATCTTATTCCCCTAAATAAAGTCCAGATAAAACATGAACGTCTCCAATCCACTCTGCAGGAAGTTCCACAGTACAATCTACAGCAGAACAAGTATTTATCACTAGTCATGTGATTTCTAGGAAGCTTGTTGTTTGAAAAAAGTCCACTGTCCCTGGGGGCTTTTCAAAAATCCCTTTCAAATAAAGCACTCCAGGTATTTCCACAAAACCTGAAATAAGTACATTTTTTGACAATCCTTCAAGGTGTAAGGCTTCCAAGAAATATTAAATAGGAAGCATCTTTTTAACAATGTGAATCAGAAAAATTCACATTTATACTGAAGCATTAGTGTAGAAAAACATCCAAAGGCACTTCTTAAAAAGCTCTTAATTCACAAAAAAAAAAATTACAAGGCGTGAGGAAAAAGTTGTCTCTACGTGGTAAACTTTTAAGGATGTGGAAGAGTCTAGCGATATGATTAAATTTAATCTCATGATTAAGGTCTATGCTTCGACATATAAATACCATGAATATTAAGCTGCACATATCCAAGGCTGAGACTATTCAGAAAGAAAAGGTTTAGTCAGTATAGTACAATTAGGGTAGATTACGTGCTCAATGGTCACACAATGCTATGTGAATATATTCAGTGTACAATTCAACTGACTCATGTTTTATTGTTTTACTCAAGTACAGAAAGTACTGTCTTATGCCAATTGACAATCTTGTAACCAAATTGCAAAATGAGATGGTCAGGAGGTAGGCAACAAGCCCACAATGGCAAGTGACTAGACTGCAAAAGCAAGAAAGTCAAGAAGTTGCAAAGTTCACTGTGTGATACAACAAGTCAAAGATAATTGCAAACCAAATGTTCTTGGAATTAGGAAGATGGTAAAGCATCGGGACTGCTACATGAAAGGTCTAAAAAAAAATCAGAGAAGTTGATACCAAGGAGAAACATCATCCACGACAATAATAGAACTGAGTAAATCTGGATGTTAAATAATCTTTAAAAATTGAATGTTGGAGACACCAAAGGTTAATTAGACAGCTTCACTTGAACAAAACAGCCTACAGGGAGTAAGAAAACTAATAGCCTGCCAAGCCAGTTATTATACTATAATCAAAACATATTCCATTTGGCAAGCTTCTTGGTAAAAGTAGTTGGTATTAACGAGCCAATTGGCAAACCCGGGCTCAACAGGTAAAATTACATCCATTGCAAGATGTCCAGAAAAGATAATACAAATCAGTCTATGCCCATAAGTGGCATTACCTATACTGGTCAAAAAGAAAGCTATGGACAACAGAACAGCTAAGATGAAACAAAGGCACCAATTTTGATGTGTGGGCAACAAATGGTTCTATTAGGGTCAAAGATGGTATTTGCTTAAAGGCACAGGGCAAAGTTAGACTTGAGTGAATAAAAAACAAAGCATTGGAAATACCAAACAGATCTGGGTGGTCCACGTTTGGAAGTCTGTCACAAATAGCAGTGGATGATGGATCAGTCATTAATTTTAAATCGAAGACAATTTTTCATTAAGCAAAGATATTGAGGGACATGGGCCAAAGGCAAGTGTGTGGAATTAGAGAAACAAGTTGTATAGCTGGATGAACACAGCAGGTCTTGCTGAATGGCCTACTCCTGATCCTATGCTCCAAGGGAGAAACAGAGGTAACTTTCTGGGTAGTGACTTTTGATGAATGATCACAACCTGAAACATTAGAAGTTTCTTCTCCACAGTTGCTGTAAAACCCACCGAGCATTTCCTGCCTCCAACTGGTGCTTGCTAAGAGCTGGGTCAATATTCCTAGAATTCCTTTAACAGCACTGTGGATACACCTATCCAAATGGATAGCAGTGATACAAGGGAGCAGTCCAACATCATTGTCTGAATGGGAGATTAGGAATAGGCAACAAATTTGCCCAGCCACTAAATCCCTGAATAAATTTAAAACACACAACCAACATAACATTTCCAAGGGGAGACGGTACAGTTGATGGAGTGAAAAGCGCTAAATACGATGCTTTGAAAAGGCTTAAGGTGGGTCAGATGCCTAGGATCCAAGGTTGCTAAAGGAAATAGAAAAGGAGATTGTAGAACGGCTTGCCAGAGTGTCTTCCCAAGATACAGGTCAGATGTTACGAGCAAACACAAATTGCAGGAAAAGGTCAGCAGGTCTGGCAGCATCTGTGAAGCGCAATCAGTTAACGTTTTAGGTCCAGTGACTCTTCCTTCTGTGGGTCACCAGACCTAAAACATCAACTCTAATTCAACAAAATTTAAGGGGAGGCAACACCCTAGTGGTACTATTACTGGACTGTTAATCCAGAGACCCAGTTACTTTTCTGAGGACCAGGGTTTAAATCTCACCAAATGGTGGAAATTGAATCAATAACAGAAAAAATCTGGAATTAGAAATCTAACGATGACCATGAAACCATTGCCAATTGTTAGGAAAAATCCATCTAGTTCACTAACACCCTTTAGGGAAGGCAGCTGTCATTCCTACCTGGTCTGGTCTACATGGGACTCCAGACCCAGAACAAATGGCCACAGGATTAGTCTTAACCATCCTCTGGGCAATGAGGGATGGGAAATAAATACTGGCCTAACTAGTGACACCCTCATCCCATGAATGAAAAAAAAATAAAAAATATGAAATTAAAAGATAGCCTAATGGCACCCATGTAACACATTGTCAAATGCCATCAAAAACACAAGATCTGCCATCCTTTCTTTGTCTGGTCTACGTATGACTCCAGACCCACGGCAATATGGTTGACTTGCAAATGCCGTAGGAAGGTAATCAGTTTAATTGCAACAAGGAGTGGCCAATGAATTTTGCTCAGAGACAAAGTTAGAACAATGAATAACTAAGCCAAGTGCAGAGTTAGAGGTTTAGCAACCAGATTCTACCAATCTCAAGGGAAACTTGCGACTGGCAATAAATATTAGCCCTGCCAGCAAAGCTTACATTCCCGAATGAAGATTGACTGACTGTAGCAGACAAGTGACAGAATGTGTTCAGAGAACTGTAAAGTCATAAATTTTGGCAGACAGTATAGATTTAACGGCACAGTTGGAGTGTGCACTTGAGGATAAGCGACCTGGGGGCTCACATACACATAAGCTGGAGGGTAGAAAAGACATATTTAAAGAATAGTAGCAAAACATGGTGATCTGGGGCTTCATAAATAGAAACATTAAGTTTTAGTAAGGGAAATCATGCTAAATCTTTCAGTATAGCTTCATGTCTGGTAACCACACTTCAGGAACAATGCAAAGATTGACCAGAATAGTTCTAGGAACTAGGGATTTTATTGACAAGGTCAGGGTTGTTCTCCTTGAAGCAAAACAGATTGAACGACGTTTCAGGACGATGACAGGTTGAGATAAGGTAGACAAATGCAAAATTATCCCTATGAATTGGATGGTACAACAACTGGTGAACAGATGCGGGGAAGGATGTGTGGAAGCACTTCACTTAAGCAGCAAGCTTGAATGATCTGGACTTTGGAAAGCAGAGACAATTGGATTACAGAGTTGCTGTGCCAACTGGCTACCTTCTGTTCAAACAGAGCTCTGACTGAGAACCACAAAATGAGCATAGAAAGAAGTGTGTGGTCTTTCAACACAAACATCAAACCATTTGGAGAAACGGGGTGATCAAAAAAAGGCACCTCTTAAATTTGAGATACTATCAATGAAACGGAGGAAACTGCAGACATAAGAACCAGGAGTAGGCAATTCAGGCCTGCTCCATTTGATATGATCATAGCTGATCTCATCTCAGCCTCAACACCACTTCCCTGCCCGCTCTCCATAGCCCTTCAACCCATTACTATTAAAATCTGTCTTACCATAAAATTTACTCCATGTCCCAGCATCCACCAGAGGGAGTGAATGCCACGGATTTCTGAACCTTAGAGAAGTAATTTCTTCTCACCTACTTTAAATCTATTACCCCATATCCTAAAACTAAAACCCTTGGCCTACATTCTCCCAGTTGAGGTAGCATCCTCTCTGCATCTACTTTGTCAATCCCCTTCAGCATCTTATACACCTCAATTAGATCCCCTCAGTCAGTTAATTATTTTGCCAACATTTACAGAAAAAGGTGCCAGTATCCCAGATAATCAAAGGAAATTAATGCTGGCTTAAGTATGGGGATTCCACTAAATTAAGACCTACTGTAAAGGAGGAAATAATGGCGCTGCAGAGTGACAATTATCCAGGATCAGATGGTTTCCATCAGTGTGACTGACATTTCCAAAGTGAAATTTAGTATATTTCTATGGAGAAAAAGGGTATGAAAACCTTGGAAATCTCAACAAATAACAATGGATGATAATTTCAAAACAAATGACAATGCTTTCCGCACCCCCCAAACAAAGATTTTAAGGCTAAAGTAGGAAAAAATGTGGGGATGGGTCACTGAATTCAACATTAGAAAAAAATCTGGAATTAAAACTCTTAACGATGACCATTAATCCATTGCCAATTGTTAGGAAAAATCCATCTAGTTCACTAACACCCTTTAGGGAAGGCAGCTGTCATTCCTACCTGGTCTGGTCTACATGGGCCTCCAGACCCAGAACAAATGGCCACAGGATTAGTCTTAACCGTCCTCTGGGCAATGAGGGATGGGAAATAAATACTGGCCTAACTAATGACACCCTCATCCCATGAATGAAAAAAATAATAAAAAATATGTAATTAAAAGATAACCTAATGGCACCCATGTAACACATTGCCAAATGCCATTAAAAACAAGATCTGCCATCCTTTCTTCGTCTGGCCTACGTATGACTCCAGACCCACGGCAATATGGTTGAGTTGCAAATGCTCTAGGAAGGTAATCAGTTTAACTAGGGGTAGCCAATGAATTTTGCTCAGAGACAAAGTTAGAACACAATGAGTAACTAAGCCACTGATCAGTCATGATCTCTCAAAACAACACACAATAGTGACTAGGGTCAAGGAACTACATGTGGCTAGAATGCTACCATCCAATCACTGGAACCCACAACATATTTTAAATTTCATTCATTAAGTGAATTGCTCCCCAGTGGGACATTCTTTCACTTCGGCAAGAATGAAAAAGCAGAATTTTATTTAAATGGAGAATGACTTCAGAATTGAGGTGCAGAATGATCTGGGTATTCTAGCACACATCACAAAGAGTTCACGGGTACAGAAAGTAACTGAAGCTAATGAACTATTATCCTTTATTACAAAACATACTTCATTTATCAGGGCATTGATGAAACCACATCTGAAACACTGCAGTCTCATTCAAGGGTGGATGTAAATGTATTGGAAGAAATCCAGAGATTTACTAGATGAGTGGGCTTGTTTCCACTGGAGTTTAGAAAGAGGGATGACTTGAATGGAATAGGGCCCTGGATGGTCTAGACTCAGCATAAAAAGAATAACTGCACTTCTAGGCAAGTCCAGACTAGGAGGCACTCAACAAATTAGAGGATCATCCTTTTAGAATGGAGGAGAAATTTCTCACCCCTTCCCTCTCCCACTTTCAATTTTGATTTGTACCTTTTGTTCTCTCTTACCTCAGTGATTAGCAATGTGTACAACTGTCCAAACACTACTAGGTATTTTCTATCTCAGATTATGAGGTTTTCTTATGCCATTTGGCAGGAGTGACCTGCTATAACATACCACAGCTGCCATGACTGCTTTAGTTTCCAGTAAGCTGCGACTGGGATTTGCATTACAACATATTATACAGTCGCTAGATTCTGTATCCATGTCTGCATTTGATGTACTTGAGAACCGTTAGAAAATTTGAAGGCTGTGCCACGAAAGGAGCTTAAAGCAATCTCACTTTCTTTCATTGTCAGGATGTAGCCAGGCAGCTCAAGCAGATCAGCTCTTGCAGTCAGCTAATCTCAAGATGTGACATTGAGTGAACTTTCTTAAAACCCTTACTCCCACACTTTCCATGCTGTACAACTCAATCTCTAGAAGAGCCCATGACATGAACAGCAAACAAGCCGTCGTTTAAACCTTTACAATCCTGAAACATCATACTATCACAGCACATTACGACCCTTTAGAAATACTTCTACAAACTACGTAGTGTGAAGCATGGAAACACCCTTTGGTCCAAATCTTCCATGCCGAATATTTTTTAAATTAATCCAGTCCCATTTGCCAGCATTTGGCCCATATGCCTCTAAACCCTTCCTATTTACGTACCCCATAACTGCAGTTGTGAAAGGTATTGCTTGAATCTAAAGAGTCCCCCTCCACTGCACCCCAACCTTCTATCGTCCAATGCAAAAATTCTCCAATTTATGGAATTACCCCAAACAATCCAGTATCAACCACCATTCTGCTTATCCCCTTTTACATCACTGCAATGTCTTTGCGCAGTGTGGCAACCAAAATTGCACGCATACAATATGATTTCTGGAGTGGCAAGATGATCTTACTGCCTCAGTTCAGTGTCAGATCTTTTAAGGCATCCCACCATCCAATTCATTGCCATCCAGCATTGCTCGGGGTCTAAATCCAACCAGCACCGCCAGATCTCATCTCTTCAACCAGCCATGCCTTGGATTTTCTGTCCCATTTGAGGCTTTACACCCCTCTACAAATTTAAACTGCCCAGTCTGCCGGGTGCCAGTGAAGCCAATAGACTATTTAACACCAAGAATGTTGCTTTCCAAAAAGGAAAGGTATCAAGAAAATACACTTACCTGTTATTGCTCCAGTTGCTTCTACCATCTCCTCTAGTTAACACTTGCAAGCATGCTCTGGCAGGTAGAAACCCATAATGACACTAAGCCCAGACACCTGCCCACTAATGGCACCATAAGCCCAGCTTTCCTCCTGTTAGAAGCACATAAGCCCAGATCCTACATGTGATACTAATGCAGTCCCAGGCGTGGCAATGTCCAAAGCCAATTGGTACCACTCTAAAGGCAAGCCATGCTTATGGCACTGGGAACCCAGCCCCTATTGACACCATAAACCCGGACTATACATGTGGCAGTAGAAATGCTGCTCCCAGGAGGGCTCTATAAGCCTACACATTGCTGGTGGATCATAAACAAACGCAGAGGTGTTGAAAAAGAAACACAGAACCCCGACGCAGAAGATGCGTATGCCCAAACCCTACCTGTGGCTCTACAAGTGCAGACCCCACGAGGATCACAGCAAGCCCGGCCCCTAACATGATACTAAATGGAGCCCAGAACATAGCTCTCAAAAGTGCAGTCCCACGAGTGTCTCAGCAATGGCAGACCCTACCGGTGACATCAGGTGCAGCCCAGACCCTACCTATGGCTCTCAAAAGTGCAGCCCATGAATGTCAGTAATCCCAGACCCTACTTGCAATTCTACAAGTGCAGCCTCAAGCACAACAAACTTGACCCTACAGGTGGATCTGCAAGTGCAGCCCCCAAGTCCCTCAGCAAGCCCAAACCCCTATCTATAGCCCTCAAACATGCAGTCCATGAGTGTCACAATAAGCCCAGACGCCATCTATGACCCTAAGTGCAACCCCATGTTCTACAGCTAATCCAGATCCAACCTATAGCTTTAATAGTGTGGCCCCATGAATGTCTCAGCAAGCCCAGACCCAGACCTGTGACATTAGGTGCAGCCCAGACCCTACCTATGACTCTCAAAAGTGCAGCCCCCATATTACAGCAGTGTCAGACCCTACTTGTAACTCTACAAGTGCAGCCCTGAGGGTCACAGTAATCACAGACCCTACACGTGACACAATAAGTGCAGCCCTGACCCTACCTATGGAGCCCAGGAGTGTCACAATAAGCCCAGACTCTGCATGTGACTCTAAAAGCGAGATGCCCATGAGTGTCACAGTAATCCCAGATGACAAAGACCCGATATACCCAGAATTTGCTAACAGCATTGTAAACCCAATCAGACCCAAATACTCTTGTGGCAGTACCCATTTCCAAAGGGAGAGTTTTCTGAAAGCCAGTACGGAGTTGAATGAAAGAGGTTGAATAAAAAGCCAGACGCATAAAAACCTTTACACTAGCTTTATAATTTTGACAAAACGGCACAGTGAGCCCGTTTTCTTTGAAAAAAGACAGCAATGCTCAAAGATCAGGAAAAACCCCAAAGCAAGTTAACTACCGCATCACAATTCACCCCCCAAGAAGCATTTTACAGAGACACTATTCCCTAGCCCCAAGTACACAATGCATCAAGTCAACGAAGACCCATCTACCCCATCACAGGAAAACAGCCAGGAATTACACAGCAAATTGCAACTGGGGTTCCCTGTTACAAGTTTCAGTACAGCCCATTCCAGAAAAAACCCAGTGAATAAGCAAAGGATCCCAACCCTCATTACATGTGCTCAAAGGCCCACCAATTCTCCCCCCCGCCATGAAAACATGCAAGTTACATACAAATCGCAGTGAAATTCACCCCCATAAGATCTCAAATAATTCCCATTTCAGGAATCGATCCCTCCCCAGTGAACAAAGACATTAATAAACCACGAACATACCCACTACAAGTGCTGGATAAATTCCCATTACCAGACCCACCCCACCCACAATCAGAACAATGAATCTTGAACAGACAATGGAGTTAGACGACTTCCTCAGGACAAGAAAGCCAGTCCCATTTCTGGCCCTTTCCTCCAAAGCCCCAGGTGATTCCAGTCAGCTAGAGCCAAACTGTAGTTAAAGGATCCCCCACTATAGCAGAGACGTGAATGAGTCCCAATTCCAGCCCTCACTGCGAACAATGTAAGTCAACGAATGAACTTAGACCACAGCCATCCCCCAGAGAATAAGCAGAATAGCTGGCTCCAAAAGCTACAAGGATCAGACAGACTGATGCTCCTTGAGAAAGTCACATTGAATCCAGCAGCCTGTCTCGGCTCGGTGTCATCTCGGTTCCTTCTACAACCATTCCACCAACCCACCACCCCACCCCACCCACACAATCTTCGCTGCTGATGAGTGACTATCTTCCAAGCAGGAACTCAAATGGCCCTCCTCAAACAGGGAAGGAACCTGGCAACAGAGAAACAGGTTTGCAGAACAGGTGGGGGAAATGGTAGAGACACAGAAGGGTAGCCAACATAAAACATAAAAGGATCAGGGAAACCTGCCACTGAGAAGGGGAAAGCTGAACAGAATGAACGGGGGGCTGTGAGATTGCAGTAGGGCCTCTGTAGAGCATTAGTGATGGCGAAAACATCCTCCAAACCTTATGTGTTGGTGGTGAATCTTCATGAGGCCTCTCTCACCCCCTTGCCCCAAGACTTGGATTTGCGTCACCACACATTCACAACACTCTATCCCAAGATTGCTACCTTTCAGTGGCGACTTAGACTCCACCTTCCTCACTTTGTGCCTGGGGACCTTCACGACTTCCCAAGACCAAAGGCTTTTCCCAGTGGCAGATCTCTTCACGTTCTCCACCGCCCCCCCCACCCCACACCCCTACAAGGGTTTGATTCACGTCAGTGGATCTTCATTATCTCTCTACCCCCATCCTCGGTTTTGGAGAAGCCTGCCAGCGTTGTGGGGGGGTGGGGGGGGTGGGGAGAGGGGGAGGAGGAGGGAGATGGAGAAAGAGGTAGGGTGAGGGAGTATCAAGAAGACAGCCCTACCCCAACCCCACCTACAGATCTCCCTCTGCCCCCTCACATTCCCACCCCTCTCCCCGCCTTCACCCCCACCGACCCCTCAAAACTCTTCAGTAACCACGAAGCCTGGAGCCGTAGCCGTTCAGGTAAGGGGCTCTCAAATACTGCGGCGGCGGAGGGGGCATAGGCCTCATCATGCCGGGAGGGGGACGACGGTGGTCCTGGTAGGCAGCGGCCCCAAAGGGCGGCCGCCCCCCACCTCGGGGCGGCGGTGGCGGAGGAGGGGGGGCCCGGTATGGGTCGTAGTAGCCGGGCTGGTCATCGTAGTAGTAGTAGTGGTGGTGGTGGCCGCCTGCGGGCGGAGGCCTGGAGGCCGGGTAAGGGCCCGCGTCCTCTCGGTACTGCTGCTGGGGGCCCCCGGCCCCTCCAAGGTCCCACGACTCGCGGCTCGGGTTGGAGCGGGACAGCTGCACGAACATGTTCTGGCCCTGCAGCGGGGTGCCGTCCAGCGCCTGGATGGCGGCCAGCGCCTGGCGCTCCTGCTCCATGTAGACGAAGGCGAAGGTGCGCGCCACGTCCAGGTCGACGACCCGGCCAAAGCGCTGGAAGAGCTCCTTGATGGCGGCGCCCGACACCGGCTCGGCCAGGTTACCCACGAAGACCTTGGTGGTGTTGCGGGTGCGCGCGTTCGCCACGCCCACTGTGATGTGCGCGCCGTGCACGTTGCTCCGGTGCAGCGCCTTGATGGCGCGCGTCGCCTGGCTCAGCTTCTCCATGTGCACGAACGCGTAGTTGCGCACCACCTCGCACTCGCTCACCTCGCCGTACTTCTCGAACATGCTGCGCAGCTCGCTCGGGCTGCAGTAGCGCGACAGGTTGCCCACGAAGATCTTCACCATCTTGACACTTGGATCGCCCGTCCCCTCCCAACCCCTCCCCCCCGGAAGAACCCCGCCCCCCCCCCAACTCCCGAACTCTTCGGCCGCCAGCAACAGACTGAGCTCTTGCCCCAAGATGGCCGCCCTATTTGTACTGAGGGGCGTGTCGTCGTGCGTCTGCGCGTCACGACGGGATACCCCAGGAAAATAATCGTCTCATCTAGAGGTGGGCGTGTCCTGCTACGGCTACGCCTCCTTCGTGACGCCGCGATTCCTCGCCCCGCGACCGCCTTCCTTTTAAGGAAAGTGGGTCGACCACGCCCTTTTTCGTTACGTAATGGCGCATACGCGCTCCTACAAACGCGGCCATACTATTGGTTGAGAAGGAAAAAAAACCTGGTGAACATGGTGGGTCAAGCAGTGTCCATGGAGTGGAAAGGAAGCTAATGTTTGGCGTGTGGAGGGATGCAGCATTTATGCGATTGTTTTTGGGGGTGGGGGAGATACGATGTTGGTAGTTCAAGTGAAGTGATGGGAATGTGAGAATGGTAGAACAATGGTGTGCCAGGCTGAGTAGGACAGATAGTCCTAATTGGCGTGGAAGAGAATGTAACAAGCAAAGCTAAGAGCAAAGGAAAGAACGAGTTCACCATTTGAAGGCATCGAACTCAAAATTGAGCCCAGAAGGTCGCAAACTGCCTAGTTTGAAGATGAGATAGTAGGAACTGCAGATTTTGGAGAATCTGAGGTAACAAGGTGTAGAGCTGGATGAACACAGCAGGGATGCTGCTTGGCCTGCTGTGTTCATCCAGCTCTACACCTTGTTGTCTTAGTTTGAAGATGAGATGTTGCTTCTCCAGTTTGTGCCATGTTTGCTGAAGCATTGTAGCATGCCGAGGACAGACACAGGGTGGGGGCATGTGAGCAAGACGCTGCGTTAAAACGAGGGGCTACGGGAAGCCCGGGGGTCGTGCGTGGGCATGGACCATATGTGTTCTGCAAAGTAGTCACCCAGTCTGTGTTTGCTGTTTGCAAGCTGTACAGGCAAATTATACTTAGCAAGGACGTACAGAACACATGGTGCTTAGGTAGAGTGAGGCACACAGGTTATACCTCCCAGGAGATGCGTGAAGTTAGAGAGTCTGTTCATCAGTCTAATAACATCAGGGAAGAAGCTGTTCTTGAATCTTTTCATGCACGTTCAAGCTTCTGTATCTTATGCCTGATGGAAGAGGTTTGAGGAGAGCATTACTGGGTTGGGAGAGGCAGAGAGAAGTGTAAATGGAGTCCATGGATGGAAGGTTGGCTTTCATGATAGTCTGGGCTGTGCACACAACCTTCTGTAGTTTCCTACGGTCCTTGGTAGAGCAATTGTGGTACCAATCCATTATGTACCCGGATGATATGTTTTCTATCATACATCTGTAAAAGTTGGTGAGCGTCCTTATGAACATGCCAGTTTTCCTAAGCTTCTGAGGAAGAAGAGGCATTGTTGTGCCTTCTTGACCATTGCATCATGTGGGAAGTCCAGTACAGGATGTTGATTATTATCACTCCGAGGAATTTGATGCTCTCAACCCCTGCTCTATGGGGCTGAGAACGCATCCTTGGTGGACTCCAGTGTTGATGTTATCATGGAGGAGGTGCAGTTGTCTGTCTTCACTGCGGTCTATTGGTCAGGAAGTTGAAGATCCAGTTGCACAGGCTGGAGCCAAGACCTAGGTTTCAGAGTTTTAAGATCAGTCTGGAGGGATTATGGTGTTGAAGGGTAGAGCTATAGTTGATCAGTAGGAGTCTGATGTATGTGTCCTGTTGTCCAGATGTTCCAGGATAAGTGCTGCTTCACCTGAAAAGACTGTTTAGGCCCTTGGATCGTGAGTAGGAAAGGAGGTGAAGGAATAGGTGCCGCACCTTCTGCAGTTATATGGAAAGGTGCTGCGGGGGCTGTGGGGTAAGCGTGTTGGTGTTCAAGGTCCCTAGTCCATTCCTCGACCATCGACACTACACCACTCTACCCCTTCACCCTGTCTCCCCTCCCCTTCCTCCAATGGGACTGCCTGATCTTTCCAGTCTGGCAGTTAGACACACTATTGTTCTGCCATTCTCATACTCCAATCACTTAATCTGAATTATCAACATCCTTTCTCGCCAGCACTCCAAGCCCCCCTACCACTATTGCATAAATGCTGGCCCAAAACTTTATTCATAAAAATATCTTTATATGCAGATATAGTCACTAAATCAGTTCGGTACTGTACAGCAGCATGTAAAGAAACCAACTTTAGAGTTTGACTCTATCCAACAAACAAACCCAAAGAATTTTTTATAATCATAATCATAGAGTTACACAGCACAGAAACAGATCCTTCAGTCCAACTCCACCATGCAGACCAGATCTAGTCCCATTTGCCAACATTTGGCCCGTATCTCTCTCAACCCTTCCTATCCATGTACCCATCCAGATGCCTTTTAAATGTTATAATTGTACCAGCCTCCACCACTTCATCTGGCAGCTCATTCCATACACACACCACCTTCTGTGTGAACCTTAGGTCCCTTTTATATCTTTTCCTTCTCACATTAAACTTTGCCCTCTAGTTTTGGACTCCCCTACCCTGGGCTATTCACTCTATCCATGTGCTTCATGATTTTATAAACCTCTATAAGGCCACCTTTCAGCCTCCAACATTCCAGGGCAGAAAAGCCCCAGCCTAATCAACTTCTCCCTGTATCTCAAACCCTCCAATTCTGGCAGCATCCTAGTAAATCTTTCCTGAACTCTTTCAAGTTAACAACATCTTTCCTATAGCAGGGAGGTTAGTTGTACAAGACTATATTTACATACCCACTGGAGGCACTGGGAGGGTCTGATAACCAAACAGATCCAATTTAACTTTAGCAGGAAGACCTGTGACAGTGGTCTTTCCTTAACAAGCCTTGGCAGCAGCTGCCTCATGCTTCAGTGCATCCCTCAACACATAGTCCTGGACCTTGGAATGTGCCAGTCTGCAACACTCTGTCAAGGTCACTTCCCTACTCTGGAAGACCAACATGTTTCAGGCAGACTAAAGAGTGTTTTTGACCCAGTTGATGGTCCTCCAGGCACAGTCGCTGTTTGCCTCAGTGTGTGTTCCGTTGAACAGACCGTAGAGCACAAAGTGCTGCATCACGCAGCTGCTCTGGATGAACCTCAGTAAGAACCACTGTGTCTCTCTCCAGACTTCCATTGACAAGGAATGTGGGGAGGGGTTTTCCTGCCTGGAAGACCTGGGTTAAAAAGTTCTTCCTGTTCCAGACATGTGTAATAACAGCTCTGAACCATGTTGACTAGAAAATATCTACAACAATGAGGGAGCACATCCCCTCCTTCCTTCAACATGGCTTCCTTTTTTACATAACCATGGTTTCCCGCCCACTGTGTTTGCCAGAGCCCTCAACTGCATCAAACCTATCGCCCATGCTTCTGCCCTTGCCCTTACCCATCACTCACAACAGTGTGATCCGGTCCCCCTTGTTGTCACTCTTCACCCACCCCGCCCCCAATCTCTGCATTCAAAGTATCATTCTCCGCCATTTCAGACATCTCCAGCAGAATGTCACCAGCAAACACATCTTCCTCTCACTCTCCCGGTCTGCATTTCACAGGGATCATTCCCTCCTTAGTCCATTCCTCGACCACCAACGCCATCCCCCTTCCCACGTAACCGCAGAAGGTGCAACACCTGCCTGTTCACCTCCTCCCTGCTCACTATCCAAGGGCCTAACCAGTCTTTCCAGGTGAAGCAGCATTTCACCTGTACCTCCTCCAATCTTGTGCATTCACTGCACCCAACGTGGCCAACTATACATCGGAGAAATCAAATGCAGACTGGGTGACCGCTTTGCAGAACACCTCTGGTTCATGCGCAAGCATGACCCCAGCCTTCCCATAGCCATTCATCTTAACACAGCGTCCTGCTCGCATGACCACTTGTCTTTCCTTGGCATGCTGCAGTGTTCCAGTGAATCACAGTGCAAACTGGAGGAGCAACATCTTGTCTTCAAACTAGGCAGTTTACAATATTCTGGGCTCAATGTTGAGTTCAACACCTTCAAATTGTGAACCCATTCCTTCCCTTTCTTTAGCTTTGCTTGTTGCATTCTGCCACCGTCTCTCTCCCCCCACCCCAGTGGGACTGTCTGATCTTTCCAGTCTGGCAGTGAGACACACCATTGTTCTGCCATTCTCACATTCCAATCACTAAATCCGAACTATAAACATGCTTTCTCCCCCAACACTCCAAACCCCATTCCACCACTATTGCATAAATGCTGCCTCCTCCACACTTCACTTCAGCTCTGACAAAGAGTCATCTAGGCTCCAAACATTAGCTTGCTGTCTCTCTCCAGGGATGCTGCCTGACCTGCTGTGATCTCCATCACCTCTTGTCTTCATTTCCCCTCCTTCAAGACTTTCTTTTGGTTCCTTCATTCGTGGGATGTGGCCGTTGCCGGCTAGACCACGTGTGTTGCCCACACGGCGGTTAAGAGTCAACCCACTGGAACAGAGCAAAAAAAAACCAAACTGCTGGGGCTGAAAATTAGAGTTAAAAAGAGAAATTGCTAGAGAAATTCAGCAGGTCAGCATCTGGAGAAAAGGGTCACTAGACTCGAAGTGTTAACTCTGCTTTTTCTGTCCAGAAGCTACCAGTTCTGTTAAGTTTCTCCAGCAATTTGTTTTTTTGTTTTTAATCCATGGAGCAAGAATCTTTCCCTGATGAGGAGAGCTTTTCCATGCTTCTTGGTGTCAGCAAACATAGTCTTCCACTGGTGACTGGTGATGTCCCCGTGTGGCAGGGGGGACATGCCCTCACGCGTGGCCCATCTTTCCTGGGCCGATGGGCTGGCTTCTCTGCACATGCTCCTCAGTGTCAGCAAACATGGTCTCCCGCTGGCGACTGGTGATGTCCCTTTGCGGGGAGAGGGGCATGCCCTCACGCGCTGCCCAAACAATGAGATACCCGTCTTTCCCGGGCCGACGGGCTGGCTTCTTTGTGCATGTTCCTCAGTATTAGCAACTGCAGTCTTTTTCCTCCCTCCCTTCCTTCCTTCCTTCCTTCCTTCCTGCACCTGCGCCAATATGGCTACCCTATTTGATTCAGAGATAGTGGGAACTGCCGATTCTGGAGAATCTGAGATAACAAGGTGTAGATCTGGATGAACACAGCAGGCCAAGCAGCATCAGAGGAGCAGGAAAGCTGACGTTTTGGGTCTGGACCCTTCAGAAATGAGGGAGGGGAGGGGGATTCTGAAATAAATAGGGAGAGAGGGGGAGGCGGATAGAGGAGAAGATAGGTGGAGAGGAGACAGACAGGTCAAAGAGGTGGGGATGAAGCCAGTAAAGGTGAGTGTAGGTGGAGAGTTAGGGTGGGGATAGGTCAGTTCTGGGAGGACGGACAGGTCAAGGAGGCGGGATGAGGCTGGTAGGTAGGAGGTGGGGGTGGGGCTTGAGGTGGGAGGAGTGGATAGGTGGGAGGAAGGACTGACAGGTGAGGGAGGTGGGGACGAGCTGGGCAATGGATATCAGTTTCCAGGTGGTTGCCAGAGATGGGAACAGAGAGGTCCAGGAAGGAGACAGAGGTATCGGAGATGATCCAGGTGAACTTAAGGTTGGGGTGGAAGGTGTTAGTTAAGTGGATGAACTGTTTGAGCTCCTCGTGGGAGCACGAGGCGGCGCTGATGCAGTCATCAATGTAACGGAGGAAGGGGCACATCCCAAAACCAGCGCAGCTCGTCCCCGCCTCCGTAACCTGTCTGTCCTTTCTCCCACCTATCCCCTCCCCCCCACCTACAGCCCCACCCCCACCTCCTACATACCAGCCTCATCCTGCCTCCTTGACCTGTCCGTCCTCCCTGGACTGACCAATCCCCACCTACGCTCACCTTTACTGGCTCCATCCCCACCTCTTTGACCTGTCTGTCTCCTCTGCACCTATCTTCTTCTTTATCCATCTTCCATCCGCCTCCCCCGCTCTCTTTCTATTTATTTCAGAACCCCCTTCCCCTCCCCCAATTCTGATGAAGGGTCTAGGCCCGAAACGTCAGCCTTCCTGCTCCTATGATGCTGCTTGGCCTGCTGTGTTCATCCAGCTCTACACCTTGTTATCCGGCAACCCTATTGGTCCGGCCGTGCGTGA
>NC_063374.1:4290959-4326552 GCF_021869965.1 Rhincodon typus | reverse complement strand
CTCTACACCTTGTTATCCGGCAACCCTATTGGTCCGGCCGTGCGTGAGGTGACGCCCCCTCCGTCTTCTTGCGTCACGACGTCGATGCGTCCCCGTTCGAAAATCCGCGGGAACCCATTTCCCGCCGCCGCTGCCTCCAACGGAATTTTTCAAATTTTATTTAAAATTTATGAAATCATTTAAATCGTCCCCTTCAGCATCTCGTTTTTCTTTTCTTAAAATCGGGCGATTATTGAAAACAGAAAATTCCGAGGTGACCCCGCCGTGAGAAAAAAAGTCCGCCGGATGATAGTTACTTTTTTTTAAAAAATCTGTTGAAAGTATATATATTGTTCATTGAATGTGTGCTTCTGCAGTTTAATCGGGTGTCTTGCAATGAAAGGGTTTTTTTAAAATATATCTCTTGGTGAGGTGAGCTGTGTCTTTTGCTGGAGTTGGTTGCCCCTGGCAACCTATCGCCCCATGACGTTCAATGGCTATCATTAGTGAATCCCCCACTATCAACATCTTCAGTGTTACCATGGACCAGAAACTCCGCTAGGACTTGCTGTATAAACACAGTGCCTACCATAGCAGGTCATATGCTGGGAATCAGCGAGTGACTCCCCTCCTGACTTCACAAAGCCTGTCCATCATTGACAAGGCTTTGTCAGGAGTGTGATAGAATAGTCCCCACTTAAGAGTCATTGAGTTGTACAGCACGGACACAACTTGTCCATGCCAATCAGATATCCTAAATTAATCTAGTTCCATTTGCCTGTATTTGGCCCATATCCCTCTAAACCCTTCCTATTCACACACCCATCCAAATGCCTCTTAAATTTTCTAATTGTACCTCGCTGCATCACTTCCTCTGACAGCTCATTCCATACATGCACTACCCTCTGCTTGAAAAAAATTGCCCCTTAGGTCCCTTTGAAACTTTTCCCGTCTCACTTTAAACCTATGGCGCCTAGTTTTGGACTCCCCTACTCTTGGGAAAAAGACTTTGGCTATTCACCCTATCCATGCCCGTAATGACCTTCATAACCTTTATAAGGTCACCCCCTCAGCCTCCGTCGCTCCAGGGAAAATAGCCACAGTCTATTGAGCGTCCCCTTATAACTCAAACTCTCCTCAAACCCCTTAAACCTATGCCCTCTAGTTTTGGACTCCCCTACCCTTGGGAAAAAGACCCTGACCATGCTCCTCATGATTTTATAAACCTCTATAAGGTCACTCCTCAGCCTCCGACGCTCCAGGAAAAATAGACCCAGCCTATACAGCCTCTCCCTATAGCTCACACCCTCCAGCCCTGGTAACATCCTTGTAAATCTTTTCTGAATGTTTTCAAGTTTAACACATCTTTCCTGTGGCAGGGAGACAGGAAAGTATTCCAAAAGTGGCCCAACCAATGTACTCTACATTGCCTGGATGGATGCTGCTCCAAGAACACTGAAGTAGCTCAACACCATCCAGGACAAAGCAGCCGTCCTTGATTGGCACCACATCCAAAAACATCTGCTCCCTCCACCACTGACACTCAGTAGCACCCCTTTATTCTGAGACGATGCCCTCTGGCCCTATACACTTCCGTGAGGGGAAACATTCTTTCAGCACTTACCATGTCAAGCCCCTTAAGAATCTTTGCCTTTCAACAAGATCACTTTTAATTCTTCTAAATCCCAATGAGTAGGGTCCTAATCTGTTTAAACTTTGCTCCTAAGACAATTCCTCCATACCAGAGATTATCCAAGTGAATGTTCTCTGAATTTCCTCCAATGAAAGCTTTAAATCTTTCTTTTGTATTTTTCTTTAAATAGGGGTGCCAAAACTGCTTTCAGTCATCCACCTGTGGTTTCACCAGCACCTTGTACATTTGCAGCAAGACATCTCTGCTCCCACACTCCAACCTCCCTTGAAATAAAGGCATTCCATTAACTTTGCTGATTACTGCTGCACCAGTATGCTAGCTTTCTATGTTTCATGCACAAGTCCCTTTGTGTTGCAGCTTTCTCTCCATTTAAGTTATACTCTGTTCTTTTGTTTTCCGTTCCAGAAAGAACAACTTCATGTTTTCCCACATTAAACGCCATTTGTCAACTTCTTGCCCACTGATCAATCTCTGTCTCTAAACTTTTGTAACCTTCTCAAAAGTTGCCTTTTCATCAATTTTTGTCATCTGCAAGTATGGCTACAATACTTTCGCTTCTTCCTCCACGTCATATACATTGTAAACCATTGCAGTGTCAACACTGATCACCGTGGAACACTGTCACTGACCTGAAAAAGAACATCTTAGCCCCACTCACTCTTTCCTGTCCAAAAGCCAATTCTTTAATCACTCTCATATACTACCTCCAAAGCCATGGGTTCTTATTTTGTAGAAAGTCCTGCAGGCACTCTTCAAAAAAGAGCAGGAACTTACTCCCCAGACCAAAGTTCATCTCTCTGAACAGTTGGGAAAAAAACATTATATGGTCATTATCATATTGCAGCCTGTGGGAGCTTGCTGTGGACAAATTGACCGATGCATTTCCTACTTGGAAACAGTGATTACACTGGTACCCTCAAAGAGGAGTCAAATCATGCTCCAAACGTTAACAAATGCTGCCAGACCTGCTGAGTTCCTGCAGCATCTGCTGTTTTTGTTTAACAACTCCATGAAATCAGGTCCTTTTTTAAACCATTTGAATTGAAAATAAATCAGATAGAAGGAATGAAGGGATCTTGATCAATTGGGTCAATGGGCTGAGAAGTGGTAGATGGATTTTAATTTGGATAAATGTGAGATATTCCATTTAAGGTTCTTGCGAAGATTTGTAGCTCGGTTTGGATGAGGTTGTTGACTTGCTTGCCTAGCTGGCTGGTTATAGTTTAGACGTTTTGTCACCGTGCTAGGCCTGAACTATAACCAGCCAGCTCAGCAAGTGAGATATTGCATTTTGGTAATATAAACAAGGGCAGGACTTGTACAACTAATGGTAGGGTCCTGGGTAGTGTTGTACAACATAGAGCCCTAGGTTTCAGCTACATAATTTCTTGAAATTTGCGTCACAAGTAGACAGCGTTGTTAAGAAGTCATTGAGCATGCTTGCTTTCATTGCTCAGACCTTTGAGTATAGGAGTTGGAATATCCTGTTGAAGTTGTACAGGACATTGGTGAAGCCTCTTTTGGAGTACCACGTGCAGTTCTGGTCATCCTGTTATAGGAAGGATATTATTAAACTGGAGACGGTTCAGAAAAGATTTGCCAGGATGTTGCTGGGAATGGAGGTTTTGAGATATAAAAGTGGACTGGAAAGATTGGGACTTTTTTTACTGGAGCATAGGACGTTGAAGGGTAACCTTATTGAGGTTTATATAATCATGAGGGGTATAGATAAGGTGAATGACAAGGGTCTTTTCCCTAGGGTGGGAGAAGTTCAAAACAAGGGGGCATACAGAGTCATGGAGGTCTACTGCATGAAAACCGGCCCTTCGGCCCAAATTGCCCATGCTGCCCAGCTTTCACAATTTAAGCCAGTCCCATTTGCCTGCATTTGGTCCATATCCTTCCATAACTATCCCATCCATGTACCTGTCTAAATGTTTCTTAAATTATGAAGTTGTACTCGCTTCTACCACTACCTCTGGCAGCCCAGATACTTGTCACCCTCTGTGTGAATAAATTGTCCCTCTGGACCCTTTTGTATCTCTCCCCTCTCACCTTAGACCCAAGACCTCCAGTTTTAGACTTCCCTACCATGGGGAAAAGCTGCCTGCTATCTATTTTATCTATGCCTCTCATGATTTTATAGACCTGTATAAGGTCACTCCTCAGTCTCCTAAGCTCCAGGGAAAAGAATCCCAGCTTGTCCAACCTCTCCTTCTAACACAAATCTTCCAGTCCAGGTAGCACCCTAGTAAATCTGTTCTGCGCTCTTTCTAGTTTATTAATATCCTTTCTATAGTAGGGTGACCAAAACTGCACATTGTACTCCATATGTTGCCTCACCAATGTCTTGTACAGCTGCATCAGGACGTCCCAACTCCTGTACTCAGTGCTCTGACCAATGAAAGCTAGCACACCGAAAGCCTTTGTCACTGCCCTGTCTACCTGTGACTCCATTTTCAAGGAGTTATGAACCTGTACCCCTAGAACTCTTTGTTCTAACACTCCCCAAAGTCCTACCATTGACTGTGTAAGCCCTAACCTGGTTTGCTTTACTAAAATGCAACACCTTGCATTTATCTGAATTAAATTCCATCTGCCATTCCTCAGCCCTCTGGCCCGGTTCATCAAGATCTGGCTGCATTCCCAAATAACCTTTTTCGTTGTCCACTATACCACCAATCTTGGCGTCATCCGCAAACTTACTGACCATACCTCCTAAATTCTTATCCAAGTCATTTATATAAATGACGAATAATAGTGGGCCCAGCACCAACCCCTGCGGCACACCGCTGGTCACGGGCCTCCAGTCTGAAAAACAACGCTCTAATACCACCATCTGTCTTCTACTGTCAAGCCTATTTGTATTCAATTGGCTAGCTCTCCCTTGATTCCCATGAGATGTAACATTACTCAACAATCTGCCATGCGGTACCTTGTCAAAGGCCTTGCTAAAAGTCCATGTAAACAACATCTACCGCACTACTTTCATTTGTGTTCTTAGTCACCCCTTCGAAAAACTCAATCAAATTCGTGAGGCACGATTTCCCACACACAAACCATGCTGACTATCCCAAATGAGTTCCTGCCTGTCCAAATGCCTGTAGATCCTGTCTCTCAGAATCCTCTCTGACAACTTACCACCACGGATGTAAGGTTCACTGGTCTGTAGTTCCCAGACATTTCCCTGTAGCCTTTCTTAAATAACGGCACAACATTAGCCACCCTGCAATCTTCAGGCACTTCACCGGTGGCAGTCAATGATACAAATATCTCCACTAGGAGCCCTGCAATTTCCTCCCTAGACTCCCACAATGTCCTGGGATACACTTCATCAGGTCGTGGGGATTTATCTACCTTAATGCATTTTAAGACTTCCAGCACCTCTTTTCTGTAATGTGGACTCTCTACAAGACATCAGTATTTGTTCCCCCAAGTTCCCTAGCATCCATACATTTCTCAATGGTAAATAGTGATGAGAAATATTCATTTAGAATCTCACCCATCTCTTGTGGCTCCACATGTAGGTGACCTTGTTGATCTTTAAGAGGCCCTATTCTCTTCCCTATTTACTCTTTTGCCCTTCATCTTTTTAAGGTGAGAGGAGAAATATTTAAAACAGACATGAGGGGCAATCTTTTTAAACAGAAAGTGGTTCATGTGTGGAATGAACTGCTAGAGGAAGTGCTTGATGCAGGTGCAGTTGCAACTCTTAAAAGGAATTTAGATAAGTACATGAATGGGAAAGGTTTGGACAGATATGGGCCAAGCACAGGCAGGTGGGACAAGTTTAGTTTGGGAACATGGTCAGGGAGAGTAGGAAGGGTCTTGGGTCTGCTTTATATATTACCTAATCAACCTGTTGAGAAATGTTATTACACACCTCTTGAGCAGGTGGGATTCAAATCCAGGCCCAGAGATAGGGACATTACCACTGCACCACAAGAGCCGCTGGGTCTGCTTTATCTTATTTTTTCATATCTGGAAGTGTTAACACACACCACCAAATGATTTTCCCACCACCAAATCACTATAACTTTTTTTTTTGTTTTCTAATTTAGGGAAGGAAACTGCCATCCTTAACTGGTCTGGCCTACACATGACTCCAGACCCGCAACAATGTGGTTGACTCTTAATGGCCCCTGGACAATTAGGGATGGAC
Organism: Rhincodon typus; assembly: GCF_021869965.1. Classification (NCBI taxonomy): domain Eukaryota; kingdom Metazoa; phylum Chordata; class Chondrichthyes; order Orectolobiformes; family Rhincodontidae; genus Rhincodon; species Rhincodon typus. The sequence continues at coordinate 4,320,757 of NC_063374.1, read as the reverse complement.
AATAGTGCTGGCCTGGCCAATGATGCCCTCGTCCTATGAATGAATGAAGAAAATCTATCAACCACCACCAGTAAACATCCAAACAGCCTATTGGATACAACACTGAAAGCCCATTACGGGCAATGCAAACCATCAAAAGTGAGGGAGGAATAGGAAGTGCGGGAAAGGCGTGGATCTGCTTTATTTTATTTGTATTTTTATATGTTTGGATGTGCTGTTATGGACAACTGAATGGCTTTCCCACAATCAAATCACCAAGACATTTTTTTTGTCTTTTAACTATCAACCATCACCAGTAAATCACCCGTGTAGCCAATTGGATATTTTCATGCAAAGCCCATTACAGTCATGGGTCTGCTTTATTGTTTTTTCCCTTGTCTCTAAAGGGTGGCACAGTGGCTCAGTGGTTAACTATGCTGCCTCACAGCGCCAGAGTTTGATTCTACCCTCGGGCGACTGTCTTTGTGGAGTTTGCATGTTCTCCCTGTGTCTATGCGGGTTTCATCTCACAGTACAAAGATGTGCAGGCTAGATGGATTAGCTATGGTAAGTTGCCCATAATGTCCATGGATGTGCAAGCTAGGTGGATTAGACATGGGAAATGCGGGGTTACAGGGATAGGCTAGGGAGGTGGGTCTGGGTGGGATCCTCTTTGGAGGGTCAGTGTGGAGTCAATGGGCCAAATGGCCTGCTTCCACACAGTAGAGATTCTATATTAAGATGTGCACTTAAACACAACTGAAAAGCTTTCCCACTACCTAATCACCATGACATTTTTTTTCTGTTTTTAACTATCAAGCACCACCTGTAAAATACCCATGTAGCCAATTGGATATTTTCGTGCAAAACCCATTACAGCATGGGTCTGCTTTATTATTTTGATTTATATGCAGAAGTGCTTTAACATAAAACCAAATGGCTTTCCCACTACCTTATCACCGTGACCTTTTATTTTAGCCACTAACCACCACCAATAAACCACCTGTATAGCCAATTAGAAATTGATATGCAATGACCATGACAGGCAATCTGGGTCTACTTTATAAAGGGCTCAAGCAATGACTTCCAACTAGGCGCTCCATTGCCTTTTACCAAGGGAACTCGTATTCAATGTGATCCATGAGGAGATTAATTAGTAATTCCCCATGGGCCTTGTTGGCATTATCACAATGGGCTTGGCATCTTCTTACAGAGCAATGTGATATATCTACTTCATTTTGCTTAAACCTTTTTGCATATGTTTGGAAATTCTTGCTAAAATCTTAGCCTCATAGATGTTTGCAGCACAGAAAGAAGATGCATGGCCCACTGTGGCCCTGGGCCAGTCAACAAAGTTCTGACTACATTAATCCCATTTTCTAAGCTTTGGCCCATAGCCTTAATGCTCTGGCAACAAAAGTGATTATCTAAACATTACTAAACAACAATCTATCTACTTAAACTTGAAATTTTCAGTTGACCTCAGCTAGTGCTGGAAAGTCTTGTGTAGGTTTAGATTATTTTTGAAAAGTACAGACTCGATGGGTTGAAGGTCTCTTCTGTACTGTTGATTCTTTGATTCTATTCCTTAAATATTACAGGAGTTTCAGACTCAACTACCCTTTGGGCCATTGAGTTCCAGACTCTCTCTCTTCTCCAAGTGAAAACACTTCTTCTTGACTCTTTTATAGAGTCATACAGCACGAAAACCAACCCTTCAGTTCAGTTTGTCCATGTTGACCAAGGTCCCCAAACTAAACTAGTCCCTCTTGCCTCCATTTGGCCCATATTCCTCTAAACCTTTCCTATTCACGTTCCTGTCCAAATGTCTTTTAAATGTTGTAACCATCGATACCTCAGCAAACACATTGACAGGCACCTCCCACAAACTCTGTGTAATCCAATCTCTCCTTCCTCATTTTTTTTGGACTAAAGAAGTTCCAAAATAATTTTAAATGAAAAATTATTTGCTTTTGCTCTAGAAAAACGGGGCAAAATTACAAGAAAAACTTCCAACACAGCAACAGATGCAAGATCCACCCTACTCTCCTTCTGCCATTTTTAAAATCATATTTCTACCTATTACCTTAAATCTACGTCCCTGGTTATTGGCACCTCTACTAATTGAAAATTGTAGCTTCCTATCCAGGCTATCTATATCCCTCATAATCCTATGCACCTCTATCAGGTTCTCTGTCAACCTTTACTGCTCCGAGAAAAACAACCACAGCCTATTCAATCTTTCCTTATTGTTCAGGCCCTCTAGCCCAGCAACATCACGTCCTGTCCCTCCTCATTCTCAATCTATCTCTGTTAATTGCACTCACCTCCAACCAAGAGTCATACTCTACCGCTTTCACTATTGCAGGCAATGTTTTCCTTTGCTTGCTGTCACCACTCGACTAATCCTTGCATGTCCTGTCCGCTGTCCACTCGCTCACTTGGGTCACCTCATGGCTTTTCTCTCACCTGCATCAGCACTAACAGCTGTGATAGTCAGTTTCACCTCACTTAACCCCTCTTATTACAGGAGAAAACTATCCACAACTGGGTCAAAAGAGCCAGGTGCTGGATATTTGTCTGCTTGCCTGTACAAGAATAGGATCACCCACTGGGCATGCCCTGAGACATTGGTGCAGAGGAGAGAATGGTGAGCTGGAATTGCCAGGTACATGCTCACAAATTCTTGGCATCTAGTTTCTATCCGGCTATTCACAATATATATTAATGATTTGGATGAGGGAACAAAATGTAACTCCATGTTGATAACAAATGTAATCTCCAAGTTTGCAGATGACACCAAGTTGGGTGGGAGGATGAACTGTGACGAGGATGCAGAGATCCTTCAGCATGATCCGACAAGTTGGGTGAGTGGGCAAATCAATGGCAGATACAGTATAATTTGGATAAATGTGAGGTTATTCATTTCAGAAGCAAAAACAAGACGGCTGATTACTACCTGAATGGCTGTAAATTGGGAGAGGGGAGTGTGCAGTGGGACCTGGGCGTCCTTGTGCACCAGTTGCTGAAGGTAAACATGTAGGTGCAGCAGGTGGTAAAGAAGGCAAATGGTATGTTGGCCTTCATTGCGAGAGTTTTCGAGTACAGGAGCAGGGATGTGTTGTTGCAATTATACAGGGCCTTGGTGAGACCACACCTGAAATATTGCATGCAGTTTTGGTCTCCTTTTCTGAGGAAGGATGCTGTTGCTGTTGAGAGAGTGCAGTGAAGGTTTACCAGGCTGATTCTGGGGATGGCGGGTCTGACGTAATAGGAGAGATTGACTAGGTTGGGATTGTTTTTGCTGGAGTTCAGACGAATGAGGAGGGGATCTCATAGAGACTAATAAAATTCTAACAGGACTGGACAGGGTAGATGCAGGGAGGATGTTCCCGATGATGGGTGTGTCCAGAACCAGGGGTCACAGTCTGAGGATTCTGGAGAGAGGATTTAGGATGGAGACGAGACATTTCTTCAGCCAAAGAGTGGTGAGCCTGTGGAATTCATTACCACAGGAAGTAGTTGATGCCAAAAGAGTGAATGTATTCAAGAGGTAAGTAGATATAGCACTTGGGGTGAATGAGATCAAAGGTTATGGGGAGAAAGCAGTGTTAGGCGATCGAATTGGATGATCAGCCATGATTGTGAGGAATTGTGGAGCAGGCTCAAAGGGCCAAATGGCCTCCTCCTGCTCCTATCTTCTATGTTTCTATGTTAAATGACCTTTCACTGCTTGCTAGTGAGAATCTCTAGTGAGAGCCCATCTGCCTCTTTTTTTTAAAGCTTCCAATGAACTAGCCTCCAAACTCTCGGGGTTGGGGGTGGTACTGTGGGGAAGAACTCCAGACATTCACTCTGGGAGAAGAAATTCCTTCAGCTTTGAAGTGAGAGTCCCGCTTTACTCTGTAACCCAAATTTCAAGGATCCCCGCTGATGAAGACACCCTCTCAAATCTGATCTGCAAAGCTTAGAGACAGTGAAAGCACAGGCTGTTCACCCTGTAGGCCTTACGTTTGCTAATATACTATTGTCGCAGTCCTTCAGTTTGAGATGTTTCTCTATGCTACAAACAGAACTTCAAATGACCTGCTGGCTACCAGGATCAGCATTATTCTCTCCTTAAAAGTCTCATGATTTTGGATCAAAATGCGTGTTACCATCTTTCTGAAATGACCCTTTCCTCTACTGGACAGACCTCCAGAATTGTAACAAAAACAGAAAATGCTGAAGAGGTTCGACGGGTCTGACCGCATCTGCAGAGAGAGAAACGGAGTCAACTTTTTGAGTCCAGTGACCCTTGTTTCCATTTATTGCTATCACTTGTTCCTGAGTAGAGTGAAAAGTTTTGTTTTACGTGCAGTACAGGCAGAACATGACATACAAGGACACACAGATCACTGTGTGTTTTGACGGAGTCCAGATTTGTGATAGGTGCTCTGCATTCTCAGCCTGGTGAATGGTGTGGCGGCTGGGGGCGAACTCCTACCACCAGCTGCCAGCCAAGGGTGAGAGGAAGTAAGAGAGTGAGACGTGAGGCTGCGTAATTCCATGGCGACGGACTTGCGTGATGACGTCGGCAGACCCCCTATATAAAGCGGCCATTTCGGGCGCCTGCTTTTCAGTCTGGCGCCGGGGGCTGCCAGGCGCGGATTAGGGTGTGTTGTGTAATGCCTGAGTGAATAGGCCTTCACCCTTTGCCTTCCCCTTCTCCTCCCAAAGCCCACCGAGAGACTAGAAAGATGGTGAAGATTTTCGTGGGTAACGTGCCGGGTGCGTGCTCGGCGGCCGACCTGCGCGGCCTGTTCGAGGCCTACGGCCTGGTCAACGAGTGCGACGTGCTGGGCAGCTACGCCTTCGTGCACATGGAGAAGGAGGCGGAGGCCAAGCGGGCCATCTCGGAGCTGCGGGGCCGGCTGCTGCGGGGCTCGCCGCTGACGGTGGAGCTGGCGACGGCGCGGCTGCGGAACGCCACCAAGCTGTACGTGGGCAACGTGGCGGAGGCGGCCACCACCCGGGAGCTGCAGGGGCTCTTCGAGCGCCACGGCCGGGTGGTCGAGTGCGACATCGTCAAGAACTACGCGTTCGTGCACATGGAGAAGGAGCGGCAGGCGCTGGACGCCATCCGCGCCCTCAGCGGCACCGAGCTGGCCGGCCAGCGCATCTACGTGCAGCTCTCCAAATCCAACCCGGTGCGGGGGCCTGCCGCGGCGGCCGGCATCCCGCCCGGCCCTTTCCTGCCCCCAGCAGAGGCGGGGTCCCCTTTCCTGTTACCTCCGCCCCCACCCCCGGGTTTCCCGACCCGCCGCCTCCCTTACCCCCCACCGCCGCCCCCTCACCATCCCCTGGCCCCCCGCTACTACCGTTACGACCCTTACGGCCGCCGCCTCTTGCCACCTCCTCTCCCTCCTTTGCCCCCCCTGCCCCCTCCTCCTCCTCCCCCTCCGCCCTACGCCCGGGACCCCCGCCGTGCCTTGCCCCCACCCCCACCCCCTCTGCCTCCCCCTCCTTACCTGAGGGGTGCCCATCTCCGCTGTGGCCAGCACGATGGTCACCTCAGCAACGGCTATGGTAGCAAAATTTGGGGCTATTGATTCATATTGTTTCATTCCTGGGGATGGGGGGGATGTGCTGAGGGTAGGGAGTAGGATGAGGGATGCAGAGAGAAGAGGCAAGGGTTTGCACGTTCTCCCAGTGTCTGTGCGGGTTTCCTTTGGGTGCTCCGGTTTCCTTTCACAGTCCAAAGATGTGCAGGCTGGGTGGATTGGCCATGCTAAACTGTCCATAATATTCTCAGATGTGTAGATCTGTTACAGGGAAAGGGCACTGGGTCTGGGTGGGGTGCGCTGAGAGTCGGTGGGGACTTTTGGGCCAAAGGCCCAGTTTCAACACTGTAGGGATTCTGTGATCTATGAAGGGGGAACTAGTGTACTGTAAAACCAGGGAGGGTACCGGAGGACCATTGGGCTTCAATGGTGATGTTCACTATGACATCTATTTGTTCCCCCCAAATCATGTCAGGGTGAACTGTTACCATCCAGGGTGTGGGTGTCTAACACACTCTGGGAGTGTCTAAGGCCTGGATGTTGCAAGCCTGCTCTACAGATATCGATGAACCCAATTACTGGAACAGTTCTCTCACTCGTCAGGACTGACATTAGGAGGCAAATTGACAATGACTTTTGTAAGAGATGGAGTACAGGCTGTGCTTGGGCAATCCATGCCGCAAAAGACTTCTGAGATTTGGCAGCACTTGCTGAACAATCCTAAATGCACTTGTTGCACTTGAAAGTAGTGTGTGCCGGGGCCTGTTCTGTACAAGCAGAACTTCACGCTTCAAGCCTTTTGAATTATCCAGCACCATGGTGTAGTTCTCTTCTGTTGGTTTCTCCATGGCAGTTGGCTATTTTGCCAGCAAATTAGCAGCCCTTTCTCTTGCAGTATATATTGTGAAATTTGGCATTCTTGTGTTTTGTCCTGATGAGTGTTTGGCAGAATGCTTAGCAATATCTCGATCTTCAATAGTAGCATTGCTTGCTCCTCTCTTTCTCCCCCATTCACCACCGTCAATGCCCTCTGTCAGTCTGCTTTGGGTGCTATGTAAAAGTTGTCCCCATCTTAGTGCGTTTTTAAAAGGGGTGAATCCTTTCATTAATGGTGGCATCTGACCTGGCACTTGGCTCTGCAAAGCGAGCCGGAATGCCTGTATTTGAAAATTTTAATCTTCTTTATCTCTCTTTTTTTTTCTTGTTTCAAGAGACGCTGCAGTTGCGGATGGGCAACGGAAGACGTGGGCTGCGGAAGATTGACTTTTTGCCACAAACCCACCCCCTTGCCCCCTCCCCTGGTGACAGCGCACATCTGTCAGATTAGGACATGGACTGGGGCAAGGGGGTTTGGAAGTGGGGTGCTTGAGGTGAAGTTGCAATGTAGCTGGGGGTGCCCAGAGCCCTGTTGCCAGTTTGCAGCGGCCCCATATTTTGCATCTGTCTCTAGTTTGTGTTCCTCTGCTCCTTTCTGCTCTTTTTTTCCCCCCCCGCCCCAAATCCAGCTCGCCGGGGGTTGACCGAAACAGTCCGCACTTGGGTCGGCGCTAGTAACTGAAGCCTCGTCCGTATAAAAGTTAACCGGGTTTGGACTGGCATCGGAGGGGGTGAAAGTGTGACCGAGCCCAGATTGGCTGCCGAATGGCTGTTCCGTCTTTAAAAGGACCGCCGCTGTAGATTTGCTTTGCCAGTAACGTGTGAACTGTAACCTGTTGCTTTGTCTATCGCAGTGGGTTGGGGGTTGGGTGTGGGTGGGTGGCAGAGAAACGGACGCGCTCAGTTTGATGTGTAGAATGTCGGAAAGCAAACCATTTTGTAACGTGCCGACAAGTTGTAATTGCTTTTGCTTTTATTCGGACGTCACGTTCTTTTTTTTTACAAAACACCTAAATCGGCTAGCAGACGAAGACGGTGTAGAAACCAATGTAATCGCCTCTGTACTTGTCGTTTCCTATTCGACCTTGTGTGAATAAAATTTGTGACGGCTCTCGGGTTTCCTCGATTTTCGGCTGTATTTGAAGTGGGTTCCTCCTGTCCTTTTTGATTTAACTCTCTTCCTGGGGCTCCGGCATTTCTTTGCATGGCATCTAGGGCTCTATAATCCACTGCTGATTCTTCTGTTGGGAAGCAACTGAGTTCCAGATCTGGTAAGTGCATTTACTCGAGTTTTGGTAGTCTAAATGTAACGCAGGGGTTTTTTTTAATATTTTTTTCCAGTCCATTCACCTTGGCCAGTGCAAGTCCTAACTGTCTCCTTAACTCGCTATGTTTGTCCAGTCCAATGCAAGTGAGATTGACCTCCCTGCTTAGATACGTAAAGCTCTTGAAAGGGTATCGAACCCTTTCAAAACATCTCTTGGTTTCCTGACCCAACATAGCTACCAGTGACGGCTGCTAATAAACTTTCAATGAGCACATGGTGCTGATTAGGACGTGCATAGAAGTGTGATTGTCTGATTTTTGAGTGGGCCTTGGGGAACGGCAGCGTGATGGAGATGGCACAGTGGCCAGAACTGCTGCCTTATAAGGCCAGGGACCTGGGTTTGATTCCAGCCTCTGGTGACTGCAAACTCCACACAGACATTCTCCCTGTGTCTGCCTGGGTTTCCTCCTGCAGGCCAGAGGTGTGCAGGTTAGGTGGATTACCCATGCTATATTGTCCAGGAGTGTGTAGGTCATGTGGATCAGCCGTGGGAAATACGGCCTTACAGGGATAGCATGGGGGTGTTGGGCGCTTTACAGACAGGCAGTATGGATTCAATGGGCTGAATGGCTTGCTTCCCCACTGTGGGGTTTCTATGATTTCTGTGAATTTAATGGATTTGGGCATGGCTGAGGTTCTTCACACAGTAACCTTTCTTCTTTGCCCCTGCCCCCACTTTCAGAGATCTGAATTGAAGTTTCATCCATGTAGAAAGCTCCATTACTGTCAAGATTTGACGCTATGTGGCCTCTGATCTGCCCGCCCACCCACCCTCAAATTTTGTCTATAGTGTTTGATCATTCACCCAAAAGTTGGATGGTGGAAATTTGGGTATTAAAATTCCCCAGGACCTGGCTTTTACCCTCTGGTTCAAGAGAACTAGCTGTAGAAATGGTGGATGAGCTGGCAAATGGGAAATGTAACTGTGCCAATGAGAGAAGGGGAGCTTTAGCCAATTAGGCTGGCATTTCGTGGCTGAAAAATGCTGGGACCTCCCAACTGGAAGGGTTAACCCAAGCAATTAGAGAATCTGTCTAACCAGGCAAGAATGGCTGTGGTCTTTTTTAAGAATCTAACTAGTAGGCGAGATAAAGGGGATCACTAGAAGTATTTGTATAAACTTGTTCTTGTATATAATCTTATGTATGGATTTCCAGAAGTATCATGATGCCAGGTTATAGTTCGAGATTTATTTGAAATTGGAAGCTTTGGGAAGTGACTAAGTAGCAGTGCTCAAAAGTTTTTGATTTCAAATAAACCTCTTGGACTGTAACCTAAAGTTGTATGACTTCTGACCTTGTCCACACCAGTCCAACACCAGCTACTTGACATCAAGGATTTCCAAAAGACATTGCTATGTTGTTCCTCCGTTCAAGAACGGATTTAGGAATAATCCAGGAAACTGTAGACTGGTGAGTCTAACATCTGTGATTGGGAAGCTATTGAAGAGAATCCTTAGGGATAGGATTTATGCACACTTGGATAAGCACAGCCTGATTGGGGACAGTCAACATGGCTTTGTGTGGGGCAGATCATGTCTTGGTAATTTGAATTCCTCAAGGAGGTGACAAAGGCGCTTGGAGGGTAGAGCAGTGGATGTTACTTACATGGCTTGTAGTAAGTCTTTCAACAAGGTCCCTTATGGTAGGCTCATCCAGAAGATTAAGACTTGGCCATGTGGTATCAGAATTAGAAGAGAGAGGGTAGTGGTGGAAGGGTATTTTTCAGACTGGAGGTCCATGACTAGTGTCTGGGATCTCTGCTGTTTGTGATATGAAATATATAATATGACGAGAATGAAAATGTAGATGGTGAGCTAGTAAGCTAGCAGAAGATACAAAGATCAGCGGAGTTGTGGGTAATGTAGAAGGCTGTCAAGGATACAGCAAGGTATAGATCAGTCACAGATATGGACAGAGAAATGGCAGATGGAGTTTAATCCAGCTAAGTGTGAGGTACTGCACTTTGGGAGATCAAATGTTAAGGGAAAGAATTGTTATTGGCAGGACTGAACAGCATTGATGTACAGAGGGATCTTGGGGTTCAAGTCCATAGCTCCCTGAAAGTGGCCACGCAAGTAGATAGGGTGGTAAAGGTGTATGGCATGCTTGCCTTTATTGGTTGGGGAATTGAGTACAAGAGTCAGGATGTCCCATTGTAGCTTTATAAGAATATGGTTAGGTCACACTTGGAGTATTGCGTTCACTTCTGGTTGCCACATTACAGGAAGTATATGGGGGCTTTGGAGAGGATGCAGAAGAGGTTTACCAGGATGCTGCCTGGATTAGAGAGTATGAGGTATAAGGAGAGACTAGAAAACTCTGGTTGTTTTCTCTTGAGTGGCTGAAGGGAGACTTGATACAAGTCTATAAAATTAAGATGCATAGATAAGGTTGATGGTCAGAATCTTTTTCGCAAGTCAAAATGCCTAATTCTAGGGAGTGTGTATGTAAGGTGAGAGAAGGAAAGCTCACAGAAGATGTGAGGGGCAGGTTTTTAGGAGTCTGGAAGAGGTGATGGTGGAGGCAGATATGATGAGGGCATTTTTGGGACTTTTTAGATAAGCATATGAAGATGCAAGGAATGGAGGCGTGTGGACCAAGGGCAGGCAGAAGGGGACTAGTTTAATTTGGCGTCATGTTTGGCACAACATTGTGGGCTGACGGGCCCGTTCCTGTACTGTTCTGTCCTATAGGATAAGTCATGCTCGTTTTAGTTAAGGGATGATATTTTGGCATGGATAGTGGAATAAACTGATGGAGAGAAATTGAGAAACAAATATGTGGAGAAATCTCTGATACATCTAAGAATAAGAAGGTTGTAATACTGGGGTATTTTAATTTTCCAAACATTTGACTGGGGCTACCATAGTGTTAAAAGTTTGAATGGTGAAGAGTTTGTCAAACGCAAGAAAATTTACTTTATCAATATGTGGATGTTCCTACTAGAGAAGGAGCAAAACCTGACCTCTTGGGTAATAAGGCAGACTGAGTGACTGAAGATAGGGGAGCACTTTGGGTCCAGCAATCATAATCCTATTAGTTTTTAAAAGGGTATGGAAAAGGATAAACCTGTAAAAGTTGTTTTTAATTGGAGTAAGGCAAATTTTATTGGTTTTGAGACATCAATTTTCAAAAGTTGATTGGAGTAGACATCGCAGGTAAAAGGATGCCTGACTTGTCGGTGGCTTTCAAGAGTGTGATGAGAACTCCCATTAGAGTGAAGGGTAAGGCTGGTAAGATTAAGGAACAGTGGATGAATAAAAATGTTGAGGTTCTAGTCAAGAATCTTCTATTTGATATAGACAACTGGGTTCAAATGAATTTCAATATAAAGTGTAAGGCCATTCTTGGGCAGGAAATCGGGAGAGCAAACAGGGGATATGAGATAACATTGGCAGGTGGGTGTTAAGGATAATCTGAAGAGTACACTAAGAGTAAGAGGGTAACTAGAGACAGGATAGGGCTCTTTAAAGAGCTTTGGGATAACCCCAAGGAGATGGGAGAGATATTCAATGAATATTTTGCATCTGTATTTACAGCGGAGAAAGAAATGGAGGCTAGAGAACTCGGGGAAATAAGTATTGATGTTTTAAAACAGCTCACCATTGAAGAGAAAGTTTTGGAGACTTGAGAATAAAGTCAGTTAAATCTCCAGGACTTGATCTAATGTATCCCAGAATGCTGTGGGAAGTGAGGGAGGAAATTGTGGGGCCCATTGCAGAAATATCTCCATCATCTAACTACGGGTGAGGTGCCTGATGACAGCTAATGTTATGCCTTAATTTAAGAAGGGTAGTAGGAGAAATTGGGGAACTGTGGACCTGAGTGTCTGACTTCGGTTGTGGGTAAGTTGTTGGAGATGATCTTAAAAGATAGGATTTATAAACATTTAGAGAGGCAAAAATTCATTAGGGATGGTCAGCATGGTTTTGTGAGGGAAAATCGTGTCTCATAAATTTGATTGAGTTTTTTTGAGGAAGTTACCAAAAAGATTGAGGGTAGAGCAGTAGATGTTAATTTGGACTTTACTAAAGCCTTCAAAGTTCTGTATGGCTGACTAATTAAAGTTAGATCACATAAAATTCATGAACTCACAAATTGGATACAAAATTCGCTCAACAGCAGGAGATAGTGGTGGTAGAATATTGCTTTTCAGACTGGAGTCCTGTCCCCAGCATTGTTCCACAGCGATCAATCTGGGTCTTTTTTTTTGTCACTTACATAAATGATTTGGATGAGAATATAGAAGACATGGCTAGTGAGTTTGTGAACGACACCAAAATTGGTGGCATGTTAGACAGCGAAGAAGGTTTAAGATTACAAAGGGATCTTGATCGAATGGGTCAATGGGCTCGAATGGCAGGTGGAGTCCAATTTGGATAAGTGTGAGGTATTGCATTTTGGTACAGCAAACGGGGTCAGGACTTGTACAATTAATGGTAGGGTCTTGGGTAGTGATGTAGGACGTAAGGACGCGGGAGTGCAGATGCATAATTCTTTGAAGTTTACGTCATAAATAGACAGTGGTTAAGGCATTTAGCACACTTGCCTTCATTGCTCAGTCCTTTTGAATGAGTTTGGAAGTCAATTGATGTTGTACAGGACATTGGGGCCTCTTCTGCAGTACTGTTCAGTTTTGGTAGCACTGTTATAGGAATGATGTTATTAAGATGGAGAGTTCTGAAGAGATTTACTAGAATGTTGCCAGGTATGGAAGGTTTGAGTTATGAAGAAGGGCTGGAGCTATTTTCACTGGAGTGTAGGAGATTGAGAGGTGAACTTAGGCTGATAAAATCATGAGGTATAGATAGGCATAATGGTGGTTGTCTTTTCCCTAGGATGGGGAATTTGAAGACTAGGAGGCATATTTTTAAGATGAAAGGAGAGATTTTAAAGACACGGGGCGGGGGGGGCAAATTTTTTTTACATAGGGTGGTTGGCATGTGGAATGAACTTCCTGAGGAGATGATGAATGTGGGCTCAGTTACAACATTTAACAGACTTTCACATGGCAAGGAAAGGTTTGGAGGGATATGGACCAGGGGCAGGCAGGTGGGGCTAGCTTAGTTTGGGATTATGGTCTGGTTTGACCTGTTTCCATGCTGTATGACTGTGAAGCAAAGACCAGGCATAAACGAGGCATTTTCAGGGTGGTTGCCTGTGACCAGTGGAGAGTGCTGACAATCGCTTTGTGATCTGGACAGCAATGGTAAATGTATGTCATGTATTTCAGTTTGCTTCTCCTACAAAGCTGGGTACTCGTGGACAGTGAGAAAGGACGGAGTTGCAAAGAGGTCTGGGTATGTTAATTGGGGGTGAGGGACAGTAAAATGGCAGATGCAATATGACTGGTTGAGGGGATGGGGAGGAACTGACATTCTTCTGTGGCAGGAAGAATAGGAAAGCGGAATATGCTCTGTGATGTGGATGTACAGAGGGTGCACTTGTACAAGAAACGCAGATATCTGATAGGTTCAAGCAGCAATGGCAAATGTAACTAGCATGGTGGCCTTTATTGCAGGAGGATTGGAGTACAGGAATAAGCAAATCTTGTGGTTATTAGAATGAGGTTTGGCTGAGAGGGCTTAGTAGGGGATCAGAGTGACTGTTATCTCTCTCTCATTTACTGGCTTAGAATGGCTCCCTCTGCTGATCTCTTGAATCCATTGGACAGGCCCATGCCTGGCTAGGTTTAATTTGGGACTGCTAAATATAACTCCTTTTCTTTTTAAAAAAAATCTTTTTAAAAAAAAAAATATAGGGTTTGCCCACAGTCCCGTGGAGTAGCACCAACTGGTCAGTACCCTTCAATGAAGCAAATGTGAACCAAAGCCTTTATTCAGTAAATGGAGTCTGCAGTCTTTGCGTGTTACTAAATCACTGGTGTAAACCTCACTGTCACAGCAGGATGAAACATCCAACTGGACTGTCAAATCAGATACTGCATTACCAACTTCTGCAACCTGACCTGTTCAGGGATCTGAACTTTACGAGCTCCTGTGCCGAGTTTGCAGGATCTGAGAGATCATGTTTCCCAATGATTCTTTAATTTCCAGTAGAGGGTAAGGAAACACTTGTGTTTCCACTCTGCCAACCCAATTTCTTAAAAAAAAAAAATGGACTTCTCTCAAGATTGTAGCTATCTTGTTCTTGCACTGGGAGGGAGATGCAGGTTAACAAGAAGATTGGCTTGCTGGTGCTGCTTTATCTGCCAAACAAGTATGCAGGTCAGTGGTTAGCACTGCTGCCTCTCAGCAACAGGGACCTAGGTTCGATTCCACCCTTGGGCAACTGTGCGAACTCCACACAGACGACACCCTCACACCCCCCAATGTCTGCTGAGTTTCCTCTGGGTGCTTCAATTTCCTCCTACAGTCCAAATCTGTGCCGATTAGGTAGTTTGGCCGTGCTAAATTGTCCATAGTGTCCAGGGATGTGCAGGCTAGGTGGATTAGCCATGGGAAATGTCAGGATACGGGGTACGGTAGGGGTGTGGGTCTGAGTGGGGTGCTGTTTGGAGAGTTGGTGTGGACAGAATGGGCCAAATGGCCAGCCTTCCACACTGAGGATTCTGATTCTAAGCCTTTGATCAATAATTAGTCAAATCATGGCAGTATGTGCCGTGTCTGAAGTATAGAATGGGTATCTATTCCAGCGGAGGTCAGGAAGCTCTTCGCACAAGGAATAGTAGCAATCTGGCCCTGTTCACAGCTGTGATTGGGATGGTGTAGTTAGTTGAAACATTTGAAATTTACGTTGTGTTGTTGAGTCGGTCTATTCAGTATGGAATTGAGGCTGATGTGGTTAAAAATATAAATATGAACTAATTGGCAGACCAGGATCAAGAGGCTATCAGCTTCACTGGGATTTAAGGATAGTGGCCTTGTTCTTCTACCTGAGGTTTCATTCTGCAGGGCAGTCCTGGCTGTCTCTGAATATGAACCACAATGCTGTGGCCATTGTATTTGTTGCAGCTGTCTAATGCTGTTAGTGCATCTCACTGCCCTCCCTTACCAGCTGTTGATGATGCCCCCACCCCTCCCCCAATTACCATCTGTGACCTGTATCCATAATCTGCTTTGTGGCAGTGACTGCCATTAGTTTGGACTTTAAAGGGGAACCAAGAAAATGATTGAAGTTAAGCTGTAACCCCTCTTGCTTAGGAGGCACTGCAGGACAGCCATACAGCATGGATACACTCTTTGGTCCAACTTGCCTGTGCGGACCAAACATCCTAATCTGACCTAGTCCCATTTGCTAGCATTTGCCCCATATCCCTCTAAACCCTTCCTACTCATGTACCATTCAGATGCCTTTTAAATGTTGTAATTGTACCAGCCTCCACCATTTCCTCTGGCAGCACATTCCATATGTGTACCACCCTCTGTGTGTGGGGAGTGGGGGGGAGTTACCACTCAGATCCTTCCCTCTCACCTTAAACCTATGCCCTCTAGTTTTGGACTCCCTACACTCTCCAGCACCATTATTGAAAGTTCAGTGACATGTTCCAGTCTCCACTCTAGAAAGGCAGAAGCTCGTTGTTTTAAACAAATTTTACATCAGTTTGAATAACATTCAAGTAGTTTGAGCTCTAAGCCAGCCAGAAAAGGGGAGTCATTTGGGAGGGTCCTGTCGTCAAGTTGGACTGTGGTGTTAGCTTGCCTGGTCCAGTGATTAAAACCTGAATTTCAACAAAATCCAAGTAACTTGTGGCTATGTAAATGTGTGGCGCACAAAATGCTTACAGGGTGGATGTGGGAAGGCTTTTCCTCCTGGCTGGTGTGGCAATGTTGCCTCTAGAACCAGAGGACACGGCTTCAGGGTAAGAGATCATTAAGTCTGAGATGAGGAGGAATAGTTTTCACTCCGGATTAGTGAATCTTTGGGTTCCTTTTAAGCCTCTAGTCTTCTGAGATAATTAAATTCAGGTCATGCCTGGGTGTTTAATCCTAATGGGTCCAGGTACGTTGTCCATCCTACTTTTCCCAACTGCATAGTTTATTGTTGATTTAGTATATAGATTCCTAGGTAACGTGAACCTGGATAGTCAGTCTCCTGGGATATTAACTACTATGGGCTATTCCTATATGCCTAGTGAATTTCTGGTTTGCTGTCATTTAGTATGACAAGTGACTATTCATATTGATGTTTCCACCACTTGTGATTTGCATACAAGTACTGCATTGTGTACCTGCCTTTTTATATTTGTTTTATAACAGTGGCAAATTGGTTTGGGGACCGGTCAGTGCCTATATTTTGAGTTAGCGGGATGTACCTTGCCACATTTCCCTGGAATTTGTGGACTACCAGATATGTATTCTGTTCCAAGCTATAGAAAGGCTCGTGTCAAAAGCCCAGTGATATGCCGCACTAAGGTATATGAAACTGACTGACAGACAAGAGAGTGGACAGATGGGTGGCAAATACAATTAAAGGAGAAGTTATAACTTGCCTGATTTTTTTTTTTACAAATTAAGTGGAGTGAAGAACAATGTATTCTTACTAGGTTGAAAGTGACTTAAGTTAGCATGTTGACTCAGAAGCAATCTGATACTTGTGCAGCAATTTTAGCGGGTATCAATGTAGTTAGGGAAAGGATCTCCCTCACCTATATGAACTCTCCTACGATAATGTAGGAGGTGGGCTGGGACTGCATTATGGCCTACAGAGGATTGGGTTAGTTTAGAACGAGATAAGTAAATCGTGCCTTCGTGACAAAAGCTGGATGTTTTGATTCGGAGGTAGAAGTATGAAGAAATGTTGGGAATAATCGTTCTGAATTTTGATCCCTTTTGGGGAAAAGGGGACATGCTGTGCAGGAGGGTCTAGGCCCAAAACGTCAGCCTTCCTGCTCCTCTGCTGTTTGGCCTGCTGTGTTCATCCAGCTCTGCACCTTGTTATCTCATGCTGTGAACGTTGTTTTTCCTGCACACATCCGGACAAAAGCTCAAGAATACTAAATCTTGGAGTGTTAATTTAGAATGCCTTTTTCTCATGTAACATAATTTGTTGTTCCCTTTTGAGCTTTGGAATTCTTGCTATTCTGTCCTGATGCCTGTAAGACGAACAGGTTTGACAGCACATCTCTTTCAATGTTTTGCCTTCATTCGCTCCCGTGAAGGTAGATCCCTGTCTCGCAGCTTCACCATGATTGTCTTAATTCAGTTTTTACATTTCCCAGTAACTTTAGTTTTTGAAACACAAAGCATTAATGTACTCTTGCTTTATTTTTGTTCTCCCTGATACTTCCCTCCACATTGTGTCTTGTGCATTGTTTTATTGAGCAATGGAAAAATCCTGATTCAAACCCCCTTTTCTGTGCTGCTCTTCCTATCTGTCCAGGTATTGCAGTGAAGGGAAAAATATCATTCCCATCTGCTTGTTGAAATAACTCTACTTTTCCTGTGCTGCTGCTTATAATTCATTCTGTTGTGTTGGGAGTGGGAGTGGGGGAAGGGGAGTTGAGGAGAGCAGGTCAGAGGTGAAGCAGCTCTGAGGGATCTGTTTAGTCTGGTATGTGGTGGTTCTGCTCAGGTCTCTTAATTGAGAGCCACCACAACTGGAAGGTTGAATAATCCAAGATAATAGAACTCTAGTCTTTTTTTCTTTGATTCATGTTTGAAAAAGGTCTTTAACCTCTGGGGAGCTTTGATTGCATTTCAGTTTTTTTTTGGGGCAATCCATCATTCTCCACTCCCCTCAGCTGCAACAGGATGGAGTGGGTCTTAATCAAATCCCATGAGTAAAGATGGCCCACAGGCAGCCTTTCTGTTTGCTATGCAGCAATGCAGTTGAAGATTTGATTTTTTTTCTTTAGCTTTTCTCATTTATTAACCTCCCTGCTAAGGATGGAAATCATAAAATCAATGGGGTGTGATGGTTTTGGAGAGATGCTTATTATCGCTAGCAGATGGGTCTGTTGAAGTAAACTATCTACATGTATTTTGACCATGTGACAGAATTCTGAAGCCCTAGAGGCTGTTTGGTTTGTTTGGACACTTTGTGATTTTCCTGTCCTCATTCTTAACTTTTTTTCTTTCCAAAATTCTAAATGTAGTAGGTTTCACTTGCCCTGTTTTTACCAATGTTCTGCCATATCCCACTTGGTGCTCTTTGAAATTTAACCTCCATAGCTACTTACCATATGACCACCTGGTGTAGTTTCTGTAAGTGCTGGAGTTGGGAAGGAAGCTACTGGTAACAAAAGGCACACAGCAGATTAAAAGTGCTTTTTGAAATGTGCAAAGAGATTTAACAACCTCCTGGCATTAAGAAAGCTAGTTCCACTGAAATCCATTCATTGAGCCTGATAGAGACGGAAGTTGGTAGATTTCTGGTTACTAAAAATTTTGAAGGATACTAAGTGCAGGGAAAATACTGTTGGGATGGAAGATCAGCCACAACTTTGTTGAATGGAGGATTTGGTTCAAGGGGCTAAATGGCGTAATGCTATTCACTGTACATTACATGGGCTTGTGGCAGAGTGAGATGCTTTGCTTTGAGCAATGCTGGAGTTAAATACAGTTTTTGTATTTGAGTTGAAGGTTACTGCAGGGTAATGGGGGATTTACTTCTGTAGAGTCACTTCCAGCGCAGAAAATAGCCGTTCAGTCCTTTGTACCCATGGTAGTTATCCACTGAGCAATTCAGTCATTCCCAATCCCCTTGATCCTTGTTAGCCCTGCAGTTTTTCCTCTTAGGTGCCCTTCTAAATGAGAGAATTGTTTCCACTACCCTTGTGGGCAAACAGTCCTAATTACCACTGGCTGCATAATGATTATTCAAATTAATTTTTCTCCTTGGGCCATTAATTATCCATCTTCCAGGATTTACCTCATTCATCCTTGAATGATGCAATCTATTTTCTAATGACTTTTCAATTAACGTTTCCTTTTCTTGTGCCTCTTCCCCCCCCCATCTCCCTTGCTCCCCGCAAGGGCTATTCCTAAATGCTGCTTATGATGCACCAGCCACCGGAGGGGATCCTCAAGATTCATGTTAATGTTCCCAACTTTGATATTGAAGTTAATTTGGCCGATTTGTTTAACAGCTCATCAGTGACCTTTAAACTTCATTTGCTGCCCTTCACTGCCAGCATACTCATTGTAGCTGCTCCGTTTATCAGCTACAATTTGCCTTTTAATCATTTCTAGCATCTACAGTTCTCTGGTTTTTTTTGCCTTTTAATCATTTTTTGAACCATGTTTGTTCTGCGTTCACAGTGGATGTTGAACTGTGATTATCTATTGTGACTTAGTTTGTCCCTTTTGCAACAGTAGTTTCAGTCAAAGGTCTGACATTACTGTACCCAAGGATATTTGGGCTGTGGTTAATGCCATGGCTTTCCCATTATATTCTGCATTGCAATCGTCGGTTAGCAGTCATCTTCACTTGGAATTCCACTGTAACTGGGCAGAGACCCTTGTCTTGTCCCTTTTCAATCTCAAATTGTACTAAAATGCCAATTTAATGCCTGGTCCTCCCCTCCTAAATGAACAGCAGCTTATGATTTTGCATCTGTGTAAGAGACAAATCATCCTTCCAGTGAAAGGAAAGAGAGGAGGGACCTAAAATAATTGACACAAGAAGGAAAAATGACATTGAGAAATTTTTTTTCACAGCTGGTGGTTAGGACCTGGAAGGCACTGCCTGAGGTTCAATCAATAACTTACAAGTGGAATCAGACTGCTGTCTGAAAAGGAAGAATTTGCAGGGATACGGGAAGATTGGCTCTAAATGAATTTCTCACTGAGAGCGCTGATACAGGCATGATGGGCCTTATGGCCTCCTGCACTGTAACAGTTCTGACTCTTGCTTTGACTGCAACCACTTCTATACTGTTATAAGCAGCAAGTAAATATGGCCATCAAAATAGGCTAGTGTCATCAGTTTGCTGTCAGATAATGTATTGATAATGGTACCTTTCCTCATTTCTGTAGAGTTTGAGGTAATACCTGATTTTGAGACAACTGGGAATGTCTGATGACTACCTAATGGGAATGCTGCAATGTAAAAGTTAGCTACATGATGCAGGTTGGTGCCTGCTATCTTGTTAATGAGACCATGATCCTTTATCGAAATCAGTTTTTCACAGGTGAGGTCAGGATTGCAGCCTGCGACGTGATTTGTTTTCTATCACTAAAGCATCAGGGGGACGTGCTGCTTTTTGACTTCCTCCTTTTTCTTTCCCTACAGGGATCTCTGGCAACTAATCTGGAGTCCCGGGACGGTCCACAGCAAGTAGCTGTTTCTAGGTGAGATTCCAACGTGATGTAATTTTTTTAATGCATTAATTCATCACTGGCTAGGCCAGCAATTATTGGCAACGTCTAATTACCCAGAGGGCTGTTAGGAGTCAACCACATTGCTGAGGGGCTGGAGTCACATGTAGGCCAGACCAGGTAAGGATCCTCCCCTAAAGGACAATAGTGAACCAGATGGGTTTTCCCAACAATGACTGTTTCATGGCCATCATTAGCTTCCTAATTCCAGATCTTTACTGAATTCAAATTCAATCATCTGCCTTGGTAGGATTTGAACCAGAGTCCCCAGAGCATTACCTTGGCCTCTGGAGTAACAGTCCAGCAGAGATGCCGCTAGGCCATCGCCTCCCTGCTATTAATTCAGCCTTTAAGTACTCCAGAGAGCATAAGGTGAGTACGGACTTTGTCCTGAAGGCAGGGAAGTCTGCAGTTACAATAACTGCCTTCATAAAAGTTCATTCAACTATGCTAGGCCAGCAGTTATTTCCCATCCTGAGGTATCCTCAGGGTTGGTGGTGAGCAATTGCTGTAGTCTGTGGGTATATCCACAGTGATATTTGGGACAGAGTTAACCAGGACGTTACCTGGTAATGGGGTATTTTTAGCTATGGAGAAAGGTTGGATAGACTGGGTTTGTTTTCACTGGAACACGGGAGGTTGAGGGGCAACCTGATAAAAGTTCATAAGATTGTGAATGTGAATTGCTTGGAAAGTATGAGGCTTTTTCAAGGGTGGAGGGGTCAATTACTAGGGGAACAGGTTCAAGGTGTGAGTGGGGGAGGATGTGCAAGGCAGGTTTTTCAGAGTGGCGAGTGCCTGGAACGCGTTGCCAGAGGAAGCAGACACAATAGCAGCATCCGAGAAGAATCCCTACAATGTGGAAAAAGGCCGCTCGGCCCAGCAAGTCCACACCGACCCTCAGAGCATCCCACCATCCCCCTAATCTACTCATCCCTGAACACTATGGGCAATTTAGCACTGCACATCTTTGGAATGTGGGAGGAAACCGGAGCATCCAAAGGAAACCCATACAGACACGGGGAGAATGTGCAAACTCCACACAGTCACCCGAGCGTGGAATTGAACCTGGGTCCCTGGCGCTGTGAGGCAGCAGTGCTAACCACTGAGCCACCGTGCCATCCAGTGAACGGGAAGGGAATAGAGAGATCCAAATCCTATAAGTGAAGACCATTTTAATGTGGAAGGGCAAAATGTGGCGTTGCAGGCTTGGAGGGCTGAAGGACCTGTTCCTGTGCTGTATTGTTCTTTGTTCTAGTTCCAGGATTATGACCCAGTGAATGTCAACACTATACATCCAAGGTAGAGTGCTGTTTGGCTCACACTTGTTGCTGTGCCATTTTCTTTTGTTTTTGTCTTTTTATTCTTTCACGGGATGTAGGTATTATCAAAGCTGACGTATGTTGTCCATACCTAATTGCCCTCAAACCTGGCTATTTCATGCCAGGTGACGATAGCAGATTTCCTTCCCTAAACTGATCCAGAACGATAATTATCATGGTCCATATCACGGAGACTAGCTTTCAGTTCCAGATTTATGTTTTGAATTCGGATTTTGTCAGTGGCAATGGTGGGATTTGTACCTGTCTAGCTGACTGACGGTAACTTTTTTATATTTTGCTTGTTTGCTGAAGTTGATGAAGCTGCATGCTGTACATGTCTACATGCATCAGAAGTGGATGGTGATATGATGGTAATGCCTCTGGGTTACCAGGCCAATGGCATTACCATCCTGCTACCAGTCAATGTTCTGCAGATTCAGGTTTAAAACCCATAGTGCCGGTGGAATTTTAAATTAATAAATCATAAGAGCTAGTCTCAATCATCACAATTATGCTCAATTGTTTTTTTCAGTTTTAAATTTTTGGGTCACTAATATCCTTTTTAAGGAAGGAAATCATAGATTCCCTGCAGTGTGGGAGCAGGTCATTCAGCTCATCGAGTCCATACTGACCCCTCGAGCATCCCATCCATAACCCTGCATTTCCCATGGCTAATTCACCTAGTCTGCACATCCCTGGATTCAATGGGGTAGCTGAGCATGGCCAATCGGCCCTGACCTGCACATCTTTGGACTGTGGGAGGAAACCCGCGCAGACACGGCGAGAATGTTCATGTGGAGTTGGCACAGTTGCCCAAAGGTGGAATTGAACCCAGGTCCGTGGGCTGAGGCAGTAGTGCTAACCACTGAGCCACCCAATACAATCCACCATCCTTATCCAATCTGGCCTCCATGTGACTCGCGCAGTAATGTGGTTGACTCAAACGGCTGGGCGAGCAAGTTAGTTCTCTCAGATAAATTCCGGCCTTGTCAGCGACACCCACATCCTGTGGCACTTTCTTCAAAAATGGATAGATGTGCAGTCAGTCACAAGCATTCCCGTCTTGTCGACCTATCTCTCAGTTTAAATATGAAATAGGAGCAGACAGAGACTACTTGATCCCTCAAGCCTGCTCCATATTCAGGAAGATATGGCTGATCTGCTATCTCCACATTCTTGCACCAATTTCTGAGGAAATGTTGCGAATGTTCACGACCATCTGGGAGTGTTTTGCCTCTTCAGTCTTATTTGGGCCATGTCTTATTCCAAAATGGCAGCCCCTCTTTTTAAATCCTCCTAAAAGAGGATATAATCCTCTCTCATCCACCCTGTCAAAGGTCCCTCAGGATCTGTGTTTTAATCAAAATTAGACTTTTGAAAAATTCTCTCATTATATTAGGCTGGGCCCAGCATTTATTACCCATCTGTAATTGCGCAGAGGACAGTTCAGAGTCATCCACGTTGCTGTGGATATGGAGTCACATAGGCCAGATTCCATAAGAATGGCAACTTCCTTCCCTGAAAGATATTGGTAAATCAAATGGGTTTCCCCAACAATCACCCATGGATTCATCGTTGTCATTCGTCTCTAAATTCCAGATTTTTATTGAATTCAGATTCTACCATCTGCCATGGCAGGATTTGAACCTAGGTCTCCAGAACATTATATGGGTCTCAGGATTAACAATCCAAAGATAATACTGCTAGGCTGTGGCCTTTGGCATTGCGTGCTGCCCTCTACCGTGCCACCCATGCTGAATTCCCGTGGAAACGAGCCAAGCCTGTCCAACCTTTCTTCATGAGACAACTGACCATTGTAGGTATTAGTCAGATTATGAACATTCATTAATTAATTATTAGTAGTATTTTCCAGCATAATGTTTCTGGTTAGCAATGGGGAATGGGAACCTGGCAGTTTCGAGGCTGCTTATAACTATGGGGGTGACAGCGTTCCCAGTTGCACACCAGCGTGCAGAGTATCCAGAACCACCCCAGGGCATGTTGTCAATAAAAATTCTGTTGTAACATGATGCTTTTGTGTTTCATTCTTGGTCCTGCTCAAATGAGGAATGAATGAGGTGGGGCATAGGAGAGGTAATGATCAGAGGGGTGCTGCACGGCTGTGAGGAATGCTTTGACTTTGTGAGATACATTTGAGGTATATGTGAGAGATGCTGGATATTGTCAACTGATGGGTCTTGGAGAAATGTCCCTGTTTCCCATTCTCATTCTGACTCTGTTACCTGCAATGAGTCATTTAATATGCTACCTCTTTCCCTTTCCCTCTTTTCTCCCCTAGTAAACTCAATGTCAGATGAGTAATGATGCTAGTTGACTTGCTGCTCTGAGAGGGTTGAACACTTTTATGACAGGGTGACTAGTTTCTGCCTGGGACATGTGAACACTAAGTGAAAGTGAGCACTAAAATGTAAAATATCAGCATAAGTAATTTTTTTTTGCCTTGGAGGGAAAGAATCATGATTAGAGTGAAGTATAAACAGTATCTGAAATGAAACCTGCCTGGGTTGAATAATCTGGTCGATTTGACAGGGCAGTTCTTTTAAGATACTTTCAGGACAGGCCAGTAACCACTCAGCTCTCCTATCCAGGTAATTGCACACTCTCTAAACACAGTGCGAGTGATTTTTGGGCCCTGTATCTAAGGGTGGATGTGCTGGTGTCTGGAGGAGGGTCCAGAGGATGATTGCAAGAAGATCCTAGGGATGAAGGCCTTGTCTTGTGCACATGTACTCTTAAGGAGTTTAGAAGGATGATTGGGGTGGGGGTAAAGAATCTCACTGAAACATGCCTTCCTTTATAACCCAAATCTACCCTACCTGACAATGTCCTAGTAAATCTCTTCTGAGCCCACTCCAGCTTGATTATCCTTCCTATAACTGGGTGACCAGAACTGGACACAGTACTCCAGAAGAGGCCTCACCAATGTTCTGTACAACCTCAACATGACTTCCCAACTCCTGTATTCAAAGGATTGAGCAATGGAGGCAAGTGTGCCAAACCCTGTCTATACATGATGCAAACTTCAAAGAATTATCTGCCTATACCCTTGTGTCTGTGTTCTACAATACTACCCAAGGCCCTATCATTTAGTGTACAAACCTTATCCTTGTTTGTTGTACCAAAATGCAAAAGTTGCATTTATCTAGATTGATCTCCATCTGCCATTTTTCAGTTCATTGACCTATCTGATCGAGATCCCTTTGTAATCTTAGAAAACCTCCTTCCCTGTCTAATACACCACTGATTTTGGGATTGTCTGCAAACTTACTTACCATGCCTTCTATATTTTCATCCAAATCACTTATGACAAACAAAAGAGGATCCAGAACTGATCCCTGTGGAGCACCACTGGTGACAGGCCTTCAGTCCGAAAAGCATAACTGTCTCCTGCTGTTAAGCCAATTATGTATCCAATTGGTAAGCTCACCCTGAATCCCATGTGACTTAACTTTAGTAATTAGTCTATCATACAGAACCCTGTCGAAGGATTTAAAGTCCAAATAAACAACATCTACTGCTCTGCCCACAATCCTCTTTGGTAACTTCTTCAAAAAAAACTCAAGTTTGAGACATGGTTTTCCTAGCACAAAACCATGCTAACTATCCCTTAATCAATTTTTTGCTTCTCTCAATGTCCATAAAAACTATCTTCTAAGACCACCTCTGCAGTTCCCTGGTTTCTCCTTACAACCTTCCTTAAACAAAGGTACAACATTAGGCACCTCACCTGCAGCTATAGATGATGCAAATTTTTCTTCAAGGGGTCTTGTAAATTTCTTCTTACTTCCCACAACGTTCTGCAATTCATTAGATCAAGTCCACCTTTTGTATTCTCTAAGATCTCTCCACCTTCCTGCCTTGAACAGCATCTGCCAATGGCCAAAGGTTTGTGGTCCTAATAACCCTTGGAGTGAAACCAGTTTCTCCATTCATTCTGCCATCTTTGCTGCAACCATTCTATGGTTCCAAATCAGAAAATCTTACAAAATATGGATAGCACTTGGTCCCAGTGAAATATAGAGCCATCTTGGCAAATGATCTATTTTTCTTGTTTGACTAAGCTGGGATAATTCTTGAAAGAAAAATTGCTTCTCTTTTACATTGAATGGACAACACAAAATAATACTTTGGGCCATTTGGCCCAACTAGTCCATGCCAGTGTTTATGCTCCAGTCTAGCCTCCTTCCACCCTAATCTAAATCTACCATTGGGGATCTCGCCCTGTCTCCCTCCTATGCTTTTCCAACTTCCTTTTAATTGCATATCTTTCTATTTGTTTCAACAATTCCTGTAGTGGTAGGTCGCACATTCTTGCCACCCTCTGTAAAGAATATTGGAGGAGGGGTAGCATTCTGCTATTTAGTTAGATTGTGGCTGATCAACCTTGTGCCAATTTCTCTCTCGATTCCCATATCCCTTGATATTTTCAATATCTATCAAGCTCTTCCTTGAATATACTCAATGACTGAGCCTTCACGGTCCTCTTCAAAGATTCGTCACCTTGTGAGTTGAGAAATTCCTCCTTCCCTCTGTTCTAAACAGCTTCCTGTCCCCAGTTAATAGAACAATACAGAACAGGAATGGGCCTTTCAGCTCATGATGTTGTGCCAAACCTGACGCCAAGTTGAACTAATTCCTTCTGCGTGCCCTTGGTCCATATCCATCCATTCCTTGCATATTCATGTGCTTATTTAAAAGTCCCTTAAGCGGCCCTATTATATCTGCCTCCACCACTAACCCTGACCGTGTGTTTCAGAATCCTACTAGTCTCTGTGTTGGGGGAAAGAAAACTTGCCCCTCGCATCTCCTTTGAACATTTCCCTCTCCCCTTAAATGCATGCCCCCTAGTATTAGACATTTCAACTCTAGGGGAAAAAGATTGTGACTGTCAACTCTATCTATGCATCCCATAATTTTATAGACTTCGATCAAAGTCTGCCTTCAGCCTCTGCCATTCCAGAGAAAATAACCTAGATTTTTCTAGCCTCTCCTTATAGCTCATACCCTCTAATCCAGGCAGCATCCTGGTAAACCTCTTCTGCACCCTCTCCAAAGCCCCCACATCTTTCCTGTAATGTGGTGACCAGAACTGAACGCAATCCTCTGTGTGGCTTAACTAAAGTCTTATAAAGCTGCAACGTGACATCCTGACTCTTGTACTCAATTCCCTGACCAATAAAGGCAAGCATGCCATACGCCGCCTTTACCACCCAATCTATTTGCGTGGCCACTTTCAGGGAGCTATGGGCTTGAACCCCAGATCCCTCTGAACAGCAATGTACAGAGTCCTGCCATTAACTGTATACTTTTCCCTTAACAATTTATCTCCTGAAGTGCAGCACCTCACACTTATCCGGATTAAACTCCATCTGCCATTTCTCCGCCCACATCTGCAACTGATCTCTATCCTGCTCGATCCATTCTTGACACTCCCTGACCAGAGAAGCATTGTTTCTGTATCCACCCTGTCAAGGCCTATAGAAATGATCCAAACTTGATTTGAGGACTGTCTTATAGTGACGGTTTCTCAATTTGCATTTCTTCACAAGTGGAAATGTGTTCTCTCCATACTCATTCAATTAGTAACTTTCCTTATTGTGATGGCCTTGGCTTTTATCCTTCCCTTTTCAAGAGCAAATGGAACTATCCCAATGATTCCTTTCCTGATTTTTATGCTAGACAGGAAAGTGAACCTTTGATCATTCATTATAGCTATATCAGGGATGTGGCTCATCATCACTTCCGGTTCTCTTCAAACCTGCCTCAGCTACACCTCAATTACTATCCACCCATCTGAGTTTTCCTCTTCTGTTTTCGGCCTCAATTCCTCCTGCAATTATTGCAAGGACAAGTCTGTCAGTTCTCTGCCTCTCGGGTCCACGTTTGGCTATCATTCTCTCTAAATGTGTGTCGTGACTGCTGAATTTCTCTTACTCTAATGCACTGGTTTGTCTCTGTACCCATTCAATGGATTCTGAGAATCCTCCACCACACCCACATTTTAAAATCTGTTGTGATCCCACCATTCTCTTCAGAGCCCAACTCTCGTCTCTGCAGAAGGCAAGACACCACTAGATGACTGAACTAGATGTTCTCTTCAGATTCCTGCCGATGCTTTGGAACGTCCAGATGCTGATGAAATCATTGCTTGTACTTTTGCCAAAGCTGATAGCACGCTTGCCTCTGTTGCTCAGACCTTTGAGTACAGGAGTTGGGACGTTGTGTTGAGGTTGTACAGGATATTGATGAGGCCTCTTCTGGTGTATTGTGTCCAGTTCTGGTCTCCCTGCTAAAGGAAGGATATTATTAAGTTGGAGAGGCTTCAGAAAAGATTTGCCAGGATATTGCTGGGAATGGAGGGCTTGAATTATGGGGATAGTCTCCGACTCTTTTCACTGGAGCATAGGAAGTTGAGAGGTGCCCTAATAGAGGTTTATAAAATCATGAGGGGTATAGATAAGGTGAATGGCAGATGTGTTTTCTCTAGAGTGGGGGATTTCAAGACTAGTGGGGGATATATTTTTAAGGTGAGAGGAGGAACCTTTTTGAAAAGACAACCTTTTTTTTGCGCAGTGGTTCATGTGTGGAATGAACTTCCAGAGGAAGTGTTGGTACAGATAGTTACAACATTTAAAAGACAGTTAGATAAATAAATGAATAAGAAATGTTTGGAGGGATATGGGCCAGGAGCAGGCAGGTGGGACTAGTTTAGTTTGGGATTATGGTTGGTATAGACTGGTTGGATCGAAGGGTCTGTTTCCGTGCTGTATGACTCTATGACTCATTCAACATGGAATTCATTCCTGACTGTAATGTTGATTTTAATCATCAAACTGAAGTACTTGAAGTTGCCCACTGCTCCTCTCTCTCTGCTTCCATTTTGTTTCGTTTATTGTTCAGTCCAAAAGGTGGTGTCTTTTGACTGGGCCTGCCTTCGTCTCCAGCTATTCCTTTGTTGTGGCCATGTGTGTGGTTTTGTCCAAATACCTGCCATTCCATATGTTACAACTTGTATCACAGCTATGTATCTCTCTCATCACTCTTCCTGTACCGTCCTGGTTATTTTCAGTCACACAACATGAAGTTTCAGCTTTTTTTTAAGAGAGTGAAGACATTGCCTGCTCATCATTTACTCTCAGACATAGACTATCTACACCAGACACCTCAAGGTGCTGGGTAAGTAACTCCAGTGCTGCCTGCACAAGATTCTGTGTATCCACTGGGAAGAAAGATGCACCAGCACCAACGTCCTCAACAGCTCCAGCCTCGAGGCACTGACCACCCTTGATCAGCTACAGTGGGCTGGGCACATTGTCCGTATGACTGACACAAGACTCCCTGAGCAGGTGGTGTACTCTCAGCTCCGAAATGGCAGGTGAGCCCTAGGTGGACAGAGGAACCGCTTCATTGACAGCCTCACTGGTGAAGTGCAGCATTCCCACAGACACCCGGGAATCACTGGCCCAAGACTCCAAAGTGGAGGAGGAGCGTCCAGGAAGGCGTCGAGCATCTTGAGACTTGCTGTCGGGGGATAAAAAATGGAATCCGTGGACAGGAGCGTACTGCCATACCAATGTCCCACCCAACCCTTCCCATGAACACTAATTATCCCAAGTGTAACAGCCGGCTGTAGATGCATCGATCTGTACAACCACATATGGACTCACCGAGAGCGAAAGAGAGTCTTCCTCATTTGTGAGGGACTGCTGGTGATAGGAATAACTTTTCTGTTTTGTTATCACCCTTAATTTTTGTTTGTTGCATTCTGTCTAATGTCTCCAGATACCTTTTCTTGTATACTATAGTGACTAACCATTCTCGTGGGTAGTGTACCTGCCTCTGAGCCAGAAGCTCTGGGCTGATCAAGGGAGGTTTGTTTGTAACAAGCAGGTTTTGTTTGATTTATGAATCCTTCTAACATAGGTCACTGGCAGGCACTGTAAGAGAGAGAGAGAGAGGGAGATTCTTTGAGTCAATGTATTGGAATATGTGCTAACACCATGATATGCAGATAGAAGTTGACCTCATTGAGTGGTGGAGTAGACCCGCTGGGCTGAATGGCCTATGTCTTATTCTCTTGTGTAAGCGTTGCCCATCCTTGGGGCAAGGAGTGGTCGAGTTGACTGGAAAGCTGGTGGGGGATCAGATTGGAACCAACAGTATGGGGTTTCATCCCTGTTCCAGGTAGGGTGAATGTGGGGCTTACCCTTCCCCATGGTGATGATTGTGGCACTCAGCAAAGAGCCTAAGAAGAATAAGGAAACCAGTAGCCCACAAAATGTGACCTTAGATGACAAGGCGTAGAGCTAGATGAACACAGCAGGCCAGGCAGCTTCAGAGGAGCAGGAAAGCTGACGTTTCGGGTCTGAACCCTTCTTCTGAAGAAGGGTCCAGACCCGAAAATGTCAGCTTTCCTGCTCGGCCTGCTGTGTTCATCCAGCTCCACA
>NC_063374.1:4262642-4285959 GCF_021869965.1 Rhincodon typus | reverse complement strand
TGTTATCTCAGACTCCAGCATCAGAAGTTCCTACTATCTCAAAATGTGACCTTAGTTTTTTTTGTATTACTGAAACGTAATGCATCGCACTTGTGCATGTCCAAGTTCATTTACCAATGTGAAATCCTCATCCCCCTCCTGCCCTTTGGCACTCTGGAGAGTTCTCCCTTACCCTGTCTCTCATATCTTTTCCAGACATTGTTAACCACTCTCCTTGTCAGATCATCTTGCTCACTGCAGCCTTTGACACAAAACATGTTCTGTTAATGTTTCGAGAATGACCAGAAGAGGGCAGCCTTTGATAAACCTTCAGTTCCAGGCCCCATCCTTGTGTTGGCTGTTCATAGTCACACAGCATAGGAACAGACCCTTCAGTCCAACCAGTCTGTGCCAACCATAATCCCAAACTAAAGTAGTCCCACCTGCTAGCATTTGGCCCATATCCCTCGAACCTTTCCTTTTCATGTACTTATCCAAATGTGTTTAAACATTGTAACTGTACCTGCATCCACCACATCCTGTGGAAGTTCATTCTAGACATGAACCACTCTGTTTAAAAAAAAAAATTGCCCCTCACGTCCTAGTCTTGAAATCGCCCACATTAAGGAAAACATATTTGTTATTCACCTTATCCATGCCCTTCATAACTTTATAAACCCCTCCTACGCTCCAGTGAAATAAGTCCCGGTCTATTTTTATATCTCAAATCTCCCGTTCCCGGCAACATCTTGGTAAATCTTTTATGAACCCTCTCCAGTTTAATAATATGCTTCCTATAGCGAGACAACCAGAACTGCAGAGAGTACTTAGTGATGTCCTGTACAACTTCAACATGACGTCCCATCTCCCATACTCAAGACGACTCAGCAATGAAGGCATGCGTGCTAAACACCACCTTAACCACCCTGTCTACCTGTGACATGCTTTCTCCATTGCCCACTGTGCTGGTGCATGTGGTCAGTGCCAGGCAGCAAGTTGGGCCAATCTGCCCCTCTGAACCACCTGCCTAGGACCTTGACTTGAGCCAGGTACTTACTGGGCAGCTCAAGGTCATTTACCATGACCATTGGAAGGGTCCTATAGTCATGGAGACACAAACGCAGAGGTGCTTTGTGTCCACACATGTCATCAAACCTCCTTCTATTCCGTTCTAATTCCATTTTCCTGGATGGAAGCTTCACCCACTGGACCATGCCTACACCCCCCGCCCTTCCAATCCCAGGAAAGCACCTTGTGGGAGCACAGGTCTAGTAAGGAAACAGGCAGAAGCATGAAAGGTTGGCACAGGGTTGATCATTAAACAATAGATGGAAATTCAGATGAGATATTTGATGACTTTGTTTTTGGAGCAGGATTTGATGTTGGCATTCATCTGTACAGTCATTGACAGCCAGGATCTCAAATCTATAGGCCCGGAGGTGTGAGGTATAGACTAGCAAATCCGATTAGGAATTCAGGCAAAACATCTTTACTTGGAGAGTGGTGAGGATGTTGCAGTGAGCGATTCACAGAATGGTCACAGTGCGGACAGAGACACTTCGGCCCATCACGTCCATGGCAGCTCTCTGAAATAGCAATTCGCTCAGTATCGGCTGCCACCTCCTCCCCGTACCCCTGCCTGCTCTTCCTCTTCAAATAATGATCCACTTCTCCCCAGATAGCCTTGGTCAAACTTGCCTCCCCTGTGCTCTCAGGTGGCACGTTCCAGACCACCCACTGTTGGGAAAGGTTTGTCCCTCTGTCGCCGTTGCTTTCCGATCACCTTAAATCTGTGCTCTCATTCCGGATGCTTCCGTGAATGGGAACAGTTTTTCCCGCACCACTGTTCAGACCCCTCGTGAATTCGAACATCTCAATCAAATTTCTTTTTGACCCAGTCCTAAATCTAACCCACCCCCCTTCCCCGCTCATACCCCACCCCACCGATCCATCTGCTTGAGGTGACTTATGTAGATATATTAAAGGTTAGCTGAAGATTCACGAGGAGAAAAGGAATGTTATGTTGATCAGAGAAATGAGTGGCTGGGAGGAGATCTATGTGGAGCAGTTGGGACAAATCTGTGCTCTAAATACTGTTGTGTAAGATCTTTGAGATGGCACTGATGGTAGTTGAGGTTGATGGTAGTAACATCAGGGGTCTAGGTGTATGAGAATGGCTGCAATGGTTCAGGTAAGATGCTTTCTGAGAGATTTCAAGCAGGAGTGAGTGCCCCCAATGGCCAACATTAAGGGCATTGGGCAGTCTCTTTGCTACATCAGTGCATGGCCAATGGCAAGGCATTGCCTATGTCACCTTGAAGGAACCTCAGGCAGAGCGGTCAAAGACAGAGGAGACTTTGAAAGGCCCAGGTAATGTTGTCCAGGGCCCAGTGAGCTGTGACTGCAGCAGTTGAAATAGCTCAGTGATCCACTCCAAAGGATCACCTCAGGCACCTTTCCCCTGCTGAAGTACGAGAAGGAGGTCATAGAGTCATACGGCGCACAAACAGGCTCTTCGGCCCACCACGTCCATGCCGCACCAAACTACACTAATCCCATTCACCTGCAATTGTCCGTAGCCTAGTGTATCCTAGCGTTTTAAGTACTTCTCCAGATGCTTCTTAAACATTGCGAGACTACCTGCCTCCACCACTCGCTCGGGCAAAAACTTCCAGAACAAAAACAAATTGCTGGCAAAACTCAGCAGGGTTCCGAGGAATGGTCACCGGACCTGAAATGTTAACTCTGATTTCTCTTCACAGACCTGCTGAGCATTTCCAGCAATTTCTGTTTTTTGTTTCTGACTTAACAGTATCCGCAGTTCCTTTGGTTTTTATCTAAAAATTATCAAACTTGATATCGAGTTCTTGAGACTGTAGGGTCCCCAAGCGAAAAATGAGATGTTTTCGAGTTTGCGCTGAAGCTCGCTGGAATTCTGCGGCAGGCATGGGAACGTGGTGACGTGTTGAAGTACCAGGCAACTGGAGGCTAAGGGTCATTCCCCCAGTCTGTGTTTCGTCTGCCCTCGGTGTAGAAAAGACCACATCGGAGCAGGGAAAACAGCAGACTAGATTGAGTGAAGTGCAGGTAAAGGACTGCTTCACCTGGAAGGTGTGTCTAGGGCCTTGGATGGTGAGGTGAGAGGAGATAAATAGGCTAATGTTGTGATTGCACGGGAAGGTGCGTGGGGTTGAGAGGAGGTGTTCAGAATGGAGGAGGAGCAGACTACAGTATAGGGAATGGTCCCTGCGGAATGCTAACAAGGGAGGAGAGGGGAATGTGTGTCTGGCCTTGGCATCCCGTTGGAGGTGACAGAAATTTCTTTGGATGCGGGGGATGGTGGAATGGTAAGAGACGACCAGGGTGAGAGGAACACTATCATTATTGTGAGAGGGATGGGAAGGGGTGAGGGCTGAAGTTCGGGAGATGGGTCAACACAGCTGAGTGCCCTGTAACAATAAGAGTGACAGGGAATCTTCAGTCGAGGAAAGAGATGGGCATTTCTGACGCCTCCATGCAGAAGGTGGTGTTGTCAGAACAGATGCGACAGGGACCGGGAAACTGGGAGAACGGGATGGAGTCCTTACAGGACACGGTGTGAGTCAAGACAGCTGTGGGAGTCGGTGGGTTTGTAGTGGCCAGCCTATCCCCAGAAATAGAAACAGAGATGTTGAGGAAGGAGAGGGAGATGGACCAGATGAAGGTGAAGACAGGGTGGAAACTGGAAACAAAACTGATAAATTTCTCCACTTCAGAATGAGAGGGAAGCAGCACCAATGAGGTCATTTATCCACCACCACCTGGGTGCAAAAGATTTTTCTCTGATCTCCTCTACACCACTTGCTTCTCAACTTATACCATCTGCTTTTAGCCACATCTGCCGTGGAGAAAATATTCTTGTGATCTACTCTGTCTATGTCTCTCATAACTTTATATACCTCAATCAGACGCCCCTCCCCCGCCGGCTTTCTCTGCTCCAAGGAAAACATACCCAGCCTATCCAGTCTGTCCTCATAACGGAGACTTTACGTCCCAGGCAACATCCTGGTGAATCTCTTCTCCACACTCTCCAGCACAATCCCATTCTTCCAGTAGTGTGGCGACCAGAACCGCACACAGTGTTCCACCTGTGGCCTAACCAATGTTTTATAAAGTTGTAATGAGACTTCCCTGCTCCTATATTCTGCACACTGGCTAATGAAGGCAAACATTCCAAATGCCTTCTTCACCGACCTGTCTACCTGCTCTGACACCTTCAGGGATCTACGGACTTATACTCTTAGTGCTCCCTGGGAATCTACCATTTATTGAGTATATCCTTCCCTTTTTTTTAGACCTCACAAAATGCATCACCTCACACTTATCAGAATTAAATTCCATCTGTCGTTTCTCTGCCCAATTTACCAGCAGATCAATATCAGACTGTTACCTGAAATTATCCTCCTTACCATCAACAACACCTCAATTTTTGTGTCATTTTGCAGATTTATTGATTATACCTTCTGCGTTCATATCCTAGCTGTTAATCTACATAACAAACACAAAGGTCCCAGCACTGATCCCTGTGGTCACAGGCTTCCAGTTACAAAAACAACCCTCCACCATCGTCCTTTGCCTCCTCTTTGTAAGCCAATTTTGGATCGAGTTGACCAACTTGCCTTGGATCCCATAGGGTTTTCATCTTGTGGACCAATTTTCCAATGTGAGACCTTATCAAAGGCCTTATTGAAGTCCATGTAAACCACATCAATTATCCTCATCAGTATATGTAGTCAGCTTTTCAAAAAACTCAAGTTAGACAGGGTCACCCTCTAACAGATCCTTGCTGACTTTCCCTGATCAATCCCTGCCTTTACACGTATTGATTAATCCTGTCCTTCAGAATTTTTTCCAATAATTTCCCTACCACTAATGTCAAACTAACTGGTCTGTAATCACCTGGCCTATCGCTGCTGCCCTTCTTCAACAAAGGAACTACATTAGCTATACTCCAGTCATCTGGCACTTTGCCTGTGGCCAGCAAGGTGTTAAATATTTCTGTCAGGGTGTCAACAATCTCCTCCCTTTTCTCCCATAGTAACCTCAGATACATCTCATCAGGTCCTGGGGATTAATGCATCTTTATACTTGCTAAAACATTTAATACCTCTTCCTTATCAATCTTAGCATGCTCTAGAATCTCGCCATCCCGAATGATATTCCCAGCTACAATATAACTACAAAAGAGAAATATTCATTTGAGCCTCACCCATGTCCACTGGCTGTACACACAGGATACCCCTTTGGCTTCAAATACATTCCATTCTTTTCCTGGTAATCCCCTTACCCTTAATATACTTATAAGAATCCTTGGGATTTTCCTTGCTGCCATCTGGCCTCCTAATTTCTTTTTTAAGTAACCTCCTACACTCTGCATGATTGCGAAGGGTCTTCCCTGTTTGTGATGAGCTGTACCCTACATATGCTTCTTTCTTTTTCTTTATCGAACTCTTGATATACCTTGACACCACCGTTGTCAGCCAGATCTTAAACAATGACGAGACAGAACATGGGAAGGAGATAGAGTGCTTGGTGCCGTGGTGTAAAGGTAACAATCCCTCCCTGAATGTCAGCAAAGAAAGAGCTGGTCATTGCCTTCAGGAAACAGGGTGGAGGGCACGGCCCCTGTCTACATTAATGATGATCACCAACATTCTGTCCTGGTTCACTCACATTGATGCGATGGCCAAGGAAACACAACAACGCCTCTACTTCCTCAGGAGGCCAAGGAAATTCGGCATGTCCGTAACGACACTTACCAATTTTTATAGATGCACCATAGAAAGCATTTTATCCAGGTGCATCACAGCTTGGTATGGCAACTGCTTTGCCCAGGACTGTAAGAAATTACAGAGAGTTGTGAACAGAGCCCAGTCCATCACGCAAGCCAGCCTCCCATCCACTGACTCCATCTACACCTCTGGATGCCTTGGGAAGGCAGCCAACATAATCAAAGACCCTTCCCACCATAATCTCTTCCAACCTCTTCCAACAGGCAGAAGATACAAAAGCTTAAACACATGGACCAACAGATTCCAAAACAGCTTCTTCCCTGCTGTTAGTACACTTTTGAATGGCCCTCTGAAATTTTTAATTGAATGTTGATCTCATTTTCTGTGCACCTTCTCTGCGGCCTTAACATTGTATTCCTTGCGCTGTTCTAGTACCCTAATGCACTTTGTATGGTATGATCGGCCAGTACTGCATGCAAAACAAAACTTTTCACTGTACCTAGGTACGTGTGACAATAATAAATCAAATCAAATCAAAATCAAAGACATCCAGGATTCCCTGGATTTGTTACCCTAGCTCTTCAATCTTACGGTCCTTAGCCAGAGAAAACATCCAGCCCCAAACAGCAATGTCGTGAATCAGAAAAGGCCTAAACCAGCAATGACCATCCTCAAAACTTGTTCGAAATGAGGTTGGAAGGATGCACAGTTCCTCTTTCTTGTCCCACTGCTCCATGAGTTGGAGCAAATTCTAAATGTAACCTGTTTGGTGGAAGGTCAATTGTATCAGTCTTAGTATTGTCAGGTTCAGTATTAAGAACAAATTCTGGTCTTTTTCAGTCAACGATTATAACTAGTTTATTACAAAAACAAACTTAAAGACGCGAAGAATATTGACAAACAGTTTGAATTGAGTAAATATATTTATACACCCTTTTGAAACTGAAGCTAACACGCACACAACGGTTGAGGGGGAAATGAAAACAATGCCAATTGTTAATTTCAAAGTACTTTGGGCAAGTAATATTTAGATTCGGGAAAAAGGATAGTCCCAAATGGAGTTCCGAGAAAGAGTCATACCAGACTCAAGACATTAATTCTGTTTCTCTCTCCACAAATGCTGGCAGACTTGCTGAGCTTCTCCAGCCCTTTCTGTTTTTATTTCAGATTTCCAGCTTCCTCAGTATTGCCCTTTTTATTGTTTCAAAGTGTTCTGATCCTGAAGTTATCCTGCTAGAAGATAAAGGTACCGGCGCTGGAGGGGGTGGAGTACCTGGAGCAATTTTATTTTATCTGTTTACAGAACGTAGCGATTGCTGGCTGGGCCCAGCATTTATTGCCTGCCCGTAATTGCCCTGGAGACAGTGTGGTGAGCTGCACTCTTGAACCGTTGCAGTCTGTATGTTGTAGACCTACCCACAGAGCTGTGAGGGAGGGAGAGAGATCAGGATGTTGACTCAGCGACACTGAAGTGACAGTAGTTTACAACAGTGACTGGTTTGGAGGGGAATTTGCAAGTAGCGGTGTTCCCTTGTATCTCTGTCTTTGTCCTTCTAGATGATTACAGATTGTGGCTTCCCAAGGTTTTTGTTGCTGAGACTCCAGTCGAGTCTACAGAGCTGTTCGGAACAGGCTGGGCTGGTGGGGAGGAAAAATCTATGATAGTCAGGGAGATGATGAACCAGCTATCCCTGCCTCAGAACTTGCAAGCCTGAAATTTCAGCTTGCAATCCCACTTGAGGTCCGGACCACAATTCTAGGAAGTCCTGTTGTAGACCATGCACAGTGCTGCCACCATGCGTTGCTGGTGGAAGGAGTGAATGGCAGCACATCCACCAACTTCAGCTGCCAGGTCCTGGATGGTGTTGAGTTTCTTGAGAGTTGTTGGAGCTGAAACCCATCCAGGGGCAAGTTTGGGAGTATTCCATCACACTCCTGACTCTTGCCTTATAGATGGTGGACAGGCCTGAGGAAGTCAGGAGGTGAGTTGATGTTCCAGGACACAGACTGCCTTCACATATGAGGAGTTGTGAACAGTGCTGAAAATTGTTATCATTGGCAAACATACCCACTTTGAATCTTATGATGGAGAGAAGGTTATTGATGGAGCAGCTGAAGATGGTTGGGCCTAGGACACTACCCTGAGGAACTCCTGCAGAGATGTCCTGGAGCTGGGATGATTGACCTCCAACAACCACGACAGTCTTCCTATGTGCCAGATATGACTCCAACCACTGGAGAGTTTTCCCCCAATTCCTATGGACCCCAGTTTTGCTAGGGCTCCTCAATACCATACACAGTTAGATGCCGCCTTGGCTGTCAAAGGCAGTTACTCACACTGACCTCTAGAATTCAACTCTTTGAATCATGTTAGGACCAAGGCTGTGATGGTAATGATGGTCAGGAGCTGAATCCAAACTGAGCATCAGTAATCTGCACTTGTAGCTAGCCAAACTTCCTTTGCTTGAGATCGTGAGGTAGATTCCAAGTAAAATCCTCTTTAGGAACCCTCCTCAAGTGGTAAAGATGACTTTAAGTGGGTGTTCTGCAGAAACACTTCACCAGAGAGAGGAAGCAATGAACTATTGATTCTCAGGCAGGTCTCATCCTCTCCCATTGTTTCTAAGAATGCAATAGTCATATCCCACTGTCAAGCTGAACCACATATCCTCTCCTTGAAAGCTCTCCAGTCTGTATGTACCCATGGCACTTTCCTTATCAAGCAAAAGGGCGGCATGGTGGCTCGGTGGTTAGCACTGCTGCCTCACAGCGCCAGGGACTCGGGTTCAATTCCAGCCTCGGGCGACTATCTGTGTGGAGTTTGCATATTCTCCCCGTGTCTGTGTGGGTTTCTTCTGGGTGCTCTGGTTTCCTCCCACAGTCCAAAGACGTGCAGGTTAGGGTGGATTGGCCATGCTAAATTGCCCCTAGTGTTCAGGGATGTGTAGGTTATAGGGGAATGGGTCTGAGTGGGATGCTCTGAGGTTCAGTATGGACTTGTTGGGCTGAAGGGCCTGTTTCCACACTGTAGGGATTCTATGATTGATTCTGTCTTCTGTTTAGAAATTCAGGATAGAGGCAAGAGGCTATTTTCCCAGACTGCAGGAATCTAGAACCAAGTCTCAGTATGAGGGCTTGGCCATTTTGGATTGTGATGAAAAGGCATTTCTTCTCTCCGAGAGTGGGGACTCCTTGGAATTCTCTACCTCAGAGGGCAGTGGAGGTTCAAGGTTCAAGACTGAGATCATTAGCTTATTTAAGGACATGTGGGTAGGGCAGGAAAATGTCATTGAGTCAGACAAGCAGCTATGATCTAGCTGAGTGGCAGAGTAGGCTCAAGGGGCTGAATGGCCTACTGCTGTCCTATTTGCTATGTTCCTGAGTTAGATTGGGGTATTCCAACGCCCAGTCTCTCCTGATCATGTTCCCACACTTGTGGTAGACAAAGGAGTTAAGGGGCGCACAAGAAAATGAAGTTGGGATCACGACTGGGTCAGCGATGATCGTACTGAATGGTATTCAGGGATTTACGTATGCATATTAATCAATTAAAAACCTTCTACCTGATTAAAGATTTAACAGCATCTTAGGTTTGTTTAGTAACATCATCATCAGTGGTGTGACCCTTTGATTTTTTACTTATAAATTCACTTATAAATTCTTATGTCTGATGCGACCTCACTCACTAACACCTGAAGAAGGAGATAGGCTCTGAAAGCTTGTGTTTTCAAATAAACCTGTTGGACTATAACATGGTGTTCTGTGATTTCTGACCTACTGAATGATGGAACAGGCTCAAGGGGCTAAAGGAGCTGCTCCTAAGTCCCATGCGCCTATGTTAGTACCACGGGTCTAACGTGATGAATCAGCCGTTGTTTTAAATTGTGTTTGCTGCAGTAGAGGAAGCAGACTCAGTAGGATGCAGGATTGCAGGTTGTAAAGATCACATTCCCAGCCAGCTCCCTTTGAAGTTTAACTTTCAGTTTGACATTTGGTAAGCGGGAAGAGCTTTGTAACTCTCTGCACTTCTGTCTCCTATGAATCTATTGTTACAACTTGACATAATATAAGATTAATTTGATTTCAAAGCTCATTTAACCATTAGCTATAATGCACACAAACAACTGGACCTGACTCACTTTCCAGTAAGCGTTGTTCACCAGCGCTTCGAATCTGGGACCCACCAGGTTTACGACAAGAAGCATTTACTGCCGCATTGCTTTCACTTTTCCTACGCAGCCCCCACCATCCCATTCTTCTTCTCTCCTCCAAACTCTCATCTCCATTTGCCTCTATCTCACCCCATCTCTCCTGACCCTGTTTCACTCACTGTTTCCCGGTCCGTCTCCACTCTGCCACTTTCTATCTCCCAACCACTCCTCGTTCCTCCACTCACTGTCTTCCTGCCTTCACCCGGGTCTTTCTATTCCCCTTCCCAACCTCCCTATTTTACTGTCATTCCCCGTTGTACACCCAATCCCAACTATTCATCAACACCGTCGCCCTAAACCCTACCTTCACCCACCTCATTCTCAGTCTATCCTATCTCTTATTCCGATTCCCACTCCCAGGCTCTCCTGATCCTGTTCCTGCTCCCAGTCTCTCCTAATCTTGTTCCCACTCCCAGACTCTTCTAATCCAGTTCTGAATCCCAAACCGTCCTGATCCTGTTCCTGCTCCCAGTCACTCCTAATCCAGTTCCCATTCCCAGATCATCCTCATCCTGTTCCTGTTCCCAGACTCTCTTAATCCTGTTCCCATTCCCAGTCTGTCCTAATCTTGATCCTGCTCCCAATGTCTCTTAATCTTGTACCCATTTCCAGTCTGCCTTGATCCTGTTCTTAGTCCCAGACTCTGGGACGCTGGGATCCCTGATTCTGTTCCCACTCCCAGACCTTCTGAATCCTGTTCCACTCCCTATCTCTCTTTATCCCATTCCCACTCCCAGACTCTCCTGTTCCTGCTGCAAAACTCTCTTAGACATGTTCATACTCCCAATCTCTCCTAATCCTATTTCCACCCCCAGACTCTCTTAATCCTGTTCCTACTCCCAGTCTCTCTGTTCCCACTCCCAGTCTCACCTAATCCTGTTCCTATTCCCAGTCTCTCCTCATCCTGTTCCCACTCCCAGACTCTCTTAATCCTGTTCCTATTCCCAGTCTCTCTGTTCTCACTTTGAGTCTCACTTAATCCTGTTCCCACTCCTGGCCTCTCTTGATCCTGTTCATTCTCCTGGTCTCATTCTTGGTCCCCCCTTAACCCTCACTCCTGGATCCCAGGCCTGTCCTACACACACGGCCCTAGGGTTCGACAGGGTCAGTCAGGAAATCCCCTGGTGATGTTCAGACTGAGTGTTTCTTAGCCTTGTGCAAGTTGAGAGCTTCTTACTCAAGGACAGGGAAGGGTATTTATGTGTGGAGCCAGAGGAAATGGACGAGGTATTAAATGAGTTCTTTGCATCAGTATTCACCATAGAGAAGGACTTCGTGGATGATGAGTCTGGGGAAGGGTGTGTGGATAGTTTGGGTCATGTTGAGATCAAAAGGGAGGAGGTATTAGGGGTCTTGAAAAACATTAAGGTAGACAAGTCCCCAGGACCTGATGGGTTTTACCCCAGAATACTGAGAGAGGCAAGGGAGGAAATTGCTGGGGCCGTGAGGGAAATCTTTGTATCCTCACTGGCTACAGAGGAGGTCCTAGAGGATTGGAGAATAGCCAATGTTATTCCTTTGTTTAAGAAGGGTGGCAGGGATAATCCAGCTAATTACAGGCCACTAATTACGTCAGTGGTAGGGAAATTATTGGAGAGGATTCTTTGAGACAGGATTTACTCCCACTTGGTGTATTAGCGAGGGGCAGTGTGGTTTTGTGAAGGGGAGGTCGTGTGTCGCTAACTTGGCTGAGTTTTTTGAGAAAGTGACGAAGATGATCGATGAGGGTAGGCCAGTGGATGTTGTCTACATGGACTTCAGTAAGGTCTTTGACAAAGTCCCTCATGGCAGGCTGATACAGAAGGTAAAGTCGCACGGGGTCAGAGGTGAGTTTGCAAGATGGATAAAAAATTGGCTCGGTCATAGAAGATAGAGGGTAGCAGTGGAAGGGTGCGTTTCTGAATGGATGGCTATGATTAGTGGCATTCCTCAGGGATCAGTGTTGGGATCTTTGCTGTTTGTAATATATATAAATGATTTGGAGGAGAATGTAACTGGTCTGATTAGTAAGTTTGCTGATGACACAAAGGTTGGTGGAATTGCGGGTAGCGATGAGGACCACCAAAGGATACAGGAGGATATAGACCACTTGGTGACTTGGGCAGAGAGATGGCAGATGGAGTTTAATCTGGAAAAATGTGAGGTAACAAATTTTGGAAGGTCTAATCCAGATGGAAAATATACAGTAAATGGTAGAACCTTTAAGAGTACTGATGGGCAGAGGAATCTGGGTGTACAGGTACACAGGTCACTGAAAGTGGCAACGCAAGTGTAGAAGGTAGTTAACAAGGCATATGGCATGCTTGCCTTCATCGGCCAGGGCATTGAGTTTAAAAATTGGCAGGTAATGTTGCAGCTTTATAGAACCTTAGTTAGGCCGCATTTGGACTATTGTGTTCAGTTCTGGTTGCCACACTACCAGAAGGATGTGGTGGCTTTGGAGAGGGTACAGAAAAGACTTACCAGGATGTTGCCTGTATGGTGGGCATTAGCTATGAGGAGAGGTTGGAGAAACTTGGGTTGTTCTTAGTGGAATGATGGAGGTTGAGGGGCAACCGGATAGAGGTCTACAAGATTATGAAGGGCATGGACAGAGTGGACAGTCAGAAGTTTTTTTCCCAGGGTGGAAGAATCAGTTACCAGGGGCCATGGGTTTAAGGTGCGAGGGGCAAGGTTTAAAGGTGATGTACGAGGCGAGTTTTATACACAGAGGGTGGTGGGTGCCTGGAACTTGGTGCTGGGGGAGGTCGTGGAAGCAGATACTATAGTGACTTTTAAAGGGCGTCTTGGCAAATACATGAATAGGACGGGAATAGAACGATACGGTCCCCGGAAGGGTAGGGGGTTTTAGTTGTGACGGGCAGCATGTCAGTGCAGGCTTGGAGGGCCGAAGGGCCTGTTTCTGTACTGTAATTTTCTTTGTTCTTGTTCTTTATTCTTCCCTATAGCGAAACGTGTGGGAAACATGGCAACTCTACTATCCTGCTACAATGACCAGACATTTCCAACCCTCCCTCCCTTGTCCGCATAGACTCCTGGCTGAGAGCAATGACAGAAAGTGAACTGTTACCATTTCCTTTCTGCACCCCACCCCCCATGTAGAATTTGAGTGTTTGAGGGATGTTTAGAAACAGACACTTGCTTATATGCAGCCTGAATATTGCTACCAACCGATACCAAAGTTTTGTTTTTATTTTGTACGCATCAGGGCCAACGCAAGAATGCCAAATTTTAACAATCACAACAATTTACACAACGGGCTATGCCATGACAGCTCCTCGGCCAATCAAGTCAACTTTCCAACCAATCAGCAGCCTTCTTTCCTGCAGCTTGAATCGTTTAAAAATTGGCACTTTCGCATTTTGTCCTGAAATGTGCAAAATGGAAATCTTGGGTGATGAGAAAAGTGAGAAATTCATGTCCCAATCTCCGCCAAACAGAACTTCCCCCCGCCGACCCCCCACCACCTCCCTCCTCCTGTTCCCCACCCACACCCCAGTTGGTATCCAGGAAGATGGCCGCTTAGAGTTTCTTGACAGTGAATGGGAAGTGCTTCCTTTCGAGAGCCCACGAGCCAATTTACAGGAAGAGGCCGCAGGCTGGATTTCACTGAAACCCCGCAGAGATCCTCTTTGACAAATATCACTTCCCTCTGCGAGCTATTTTTGGAATCACTTCGCCTTGCCAAGAATCTGTGGAGCAGTTACAGTATCAAATTCTGAACAACGTGACTCAAATATTATTCAGTTCAAACTCAACAGGGCTGCACTGTAACTCATGAGCTCGTTCTGAGAAATAGAACGGAGGCCTGCATTTCTCTCGCCCTGTCCCAATGGGATGGCACCTCCCTGCTGATGGAACACTTAAGAGCACAAGAACACAAGAAATAGGAGCAGGAGTAGGCCACCTGGCCCAATGAGCCTGCTCCGCGATTCAGTAAGATCATGGCTGACCTTTGCATGGAATCAGCTCCACTTTCAGAGCCATTGGGAAGGAAATGCCGATTGGTACACAGCAAGCTCAGGCAAAAGCAGCAGTGGTCCATATCACCCCTTACATTAATAAATATTACCCTCAGAACTTTCTGGGCTGAGTGATATGAAATATATTACTGCTGGGCTGAGGGATGGCAACTACCACTGATTGTTGCTGTAAAATTCCCTCCTGGTTTGCTCATGAGGAAGGAAAGCTGCCATCCTTACCCCACT
Organism: Rhincodon typus; assembly: GCF_021869965.1. Lineage (NCBI taxonomy): Eukaryota > Metazoa > Chordata > Chondrichthyes > Orectolobiformes > Rhincodontidae > Rhincodon > Rhincodon typus. The sequence goes on along the minus strand of NC_063374.1, from coordinate 4,271,790 downwards.
CTGGGCCTACACGTGACTCCAGTCCCAGAGCGATGCGGTTACCCCTTAACCGCACCCCCGCACCCCCTGTCCTCCCCAACCCCTTTGCAATGGCTGAGGAAGTCGATTGGTTCGAGGGGCAATTAAAGACGGGCAACAAACGCAGGCCTTGTCAGCCAGCGATGCCTGCATCCTGACGGGCAACGTAACGTTTTGCATCCACCCATAAAGGCTCCTCTGACAGTGTGGCACACCTCAGTATGGGTGCTGATGCCCTGGAGCAGAGATCAAACCCACCGCATTTCTGACAGCCATGATTTCGTTGAGTGGCAGAGCAGGCTCAACGGGCCAAATGGCCATCTCAACTCCTGCATTGTGTTGGTTAATATTTGAGGTGATCAACTCCTACTTTTAACTCCCTGCGTGAGTCTTTTAATGATTGGGAGAGATGGTTCGGAGGTGCACTCACGGATTCCATTTCTGCCACACCTTTCGGCCTGACAAGGTGAACCAGAGTGCTTTGCAAGAGGAAATATTGGGCATTGAGCCACACTGTGTGATGCTAGGGGACAAGTTGACCAAAAGATCGCTCAAAGTGATCGGTTTTAAGAGGCTTTTCAAAACAAGAGGGAGAGTGATGAACAGTAAGGTTTTAAGAGGGAATTGCAGAACTTAGGGTCCCAGGCAGCTGTAGGCCACCAATGGTTTAAAGATTAAAATCAGGAAACCCTCAAGAATCCCTACAGTGTGGAAGCAGGCCGTTCAGCCCATTGAGTCCACAGCAACCTTCCAAAGAGCATCCCAACCCATCCATCCCTGCACACTATGTGGAGCAATTTAGCATGGCCAACCCACCCTAACCTGCACATCTTTGGACTGTGGGAGGAAACTGGAGCACCTGGAGGAAACCCATGCAGACACAGGGAGAATGTGCAAACTTCACACAGACAGTCGCCTGACGGTGGAATTGAACCCAGGTCCCCTGCGCTGCGAGGCAGCGGTGCTAACCGTGTCGCCGTGAGGGAGGGGTGGTGATGAGGATTTTACAACCAAAGCAGTACCAGAGCTGGTGCCAATGTTGATGGGTGAGCACACGCCTGGGCGGGGGTTATGGTGCAGGGTGACAATACAGGTAGGAGAGATCTGAGACCCACTTGGAATCGGTGTGGGTTTGGAAGGCTGGCTAGAGGCGGATGGGGTGAGTCAAAAGGGAACAGAAGTATTCGATAGTGTGGAATAACAGGGGCAGCCTCGATGGGCTGAATTGCCTACTTCTGCTCCGAAGTTCCTTAGCCCACGGGGGGCAGTCAGCAACCGGTGTCAGGTGCATTCACTCAGTCAGAGGCAGTGATCGAGGTCGTGCTGAGCCAGTGGGAAAAGTGTCTCCTTTAACTATTGGTCAGCTGTCGTTGCTGGAGCTTGTGACACTCTCAGCGGCCAGACTAGATCACATCACCAGTCATCCTGAGGACAATTCCGAAGCCCGAAGAGGGAAGCGAGACCAAAGCGACTAGAAGCGGTGGTTGTTTTGAGGGGACATCACAGGGCCAAAGCTCACTTCCATCGCTGAACTTCTGCTTTTTGTAAGCTGAGAACCAACTTGTTGCTGTGGAGACAGCTCGCTTCGAGGTGTTACCAAGCTGCAAATAAAGTCAAACAGGTCACTTTTAAGACCTACCTTAAAGGAGGAGAGAGAGAGAGAGAGTGGTGATGAGGTTTAGAAAACGAGAGAGAATGCAGGCCACTCTGCCCCTCGCCTTGGCCTATTTTTCAGCTGGATCACAGCTGAATTTCTCCCTCGGTAGTATTTTCCCGAGCTATCCCCAACTTCCTTGACATTTTTAATATCTAGTAATCTGTCAATTGTTGTCTTAAATACACTTGATAACTACTCCTTACACCAGAGGGACCACAGCAGTTGGAAATGTACTCGTTGGAATATGGAAGAATGACAGGCAACCTGATTGAAACATATAAGATTCTGAGAGAACTAGAGGTGGGGTAGATGTGGAGAGGCTGTTTCCCCTTGTGGGAGAGTCTAGGACCCAGAGGAACATCATCTTAGAGTAAGGGGTCACCCATTTAGGACAGCATGGTGGCTCAGTGGTTAGCACTGCTGCCTAATAGTGCCAAGCACCTGGGTTCAATTCCACCCTTGGGCGACTGTCTGTGTGGAGTTTGTATGTTCTCCCTGTGTCTGTGTGGGTTCCCTCTGGCAGCTCTGGTTTCCTGCCACAGTCCAAAGATGTGCAGGTTAGGGTGGGTTTGCCATGCTGTAGTGTCCAGGGATGTGCAGGTTAGGGTGGATTGGCTGTGCTAAATTGTCCCATAGTGTGCAGGGATGTGCAGGTTAGGGAGGATTGGCCGTGCTAAATTGTCCCGTAGTGTCCAGGGATGTGCAGGTTAGGGAGGATTGGCCGTGCTAAATTGTCCCGTAGTGCCCAGGGATGTGCAGATTAGGGTGGATTAGCTGTGCTAAATTGTCCCGCAGTGTCCAGGGATATGAAGGTTAGGGTGGATTAGCCATGGGAAATGTAGGATGTTAGGGTGTGGGTCTGGGTGGAATGTTCTGCGGAGGGTTGGTGAGAACTCGATGGGCTAAACGGCCTGCTTCCACACTGTAGGGATTATGTGATTTAAGACAGAGATGCGGAGGAATTTCTTCTCTCAAAGGGTGTGGAATTCTTTACCGCAGAGGGCTGTCGAGGCTGGCTCGTTAAATACTTTCAAGGCTGAGATAGATTTTTAATCAGGAAAGGAATCGAGGGGGCTAAAGCAAGAAAGTAGAGTTGAGGATGATCAGATTAGCCATGATATCATTGAGTGGTGGAGTGGACCTGATGGGCTGAATGGCCTACTTCTTCTGCTATGCCTCACAGTGTTAAGAAGGCAGCTTACTGCCACTGTCACCTTCTCCAGGGCAATTGAAGGTTGGGCCGTGAGTGGGGTCTGGTCAGTGATGCACGTAACCTGAAACGAAACTTAAAAGAAAAATAACTGAATCTCCATTGGGAGACAGAGAACTCCAAAAGTTCACTCCTTCCCCTGGCCCCTGAGTGAAGAAATTCTCCTAAACTCAATCCAAAATGGCCGACACCCTACCCGTCAGTCAACCTGTCGTAGACCCTTCCCCGCGCCCCCTCACACACAGCCAGGGGAATAGTTGAGACCATTTTTGTCCCATATCCTTCAATTGTGTAATATTCCAAGTTCTCATCCAAATATTTTTTGAAGGTTGTAAGGTTTCCGGCCTCCACTACCTTCCCACACAATGCATTCCAGATTCCCACCACCCGCTGAGTGAAAATGTTTTTCTCCCCAAATCCCCTCTGAATCTCCGGCCCCTTAACCTAAAAATATGCCCCCTCGTGATTGACCCCTCAACCAAGGGGAGCAGCTGCTCTCTATTCACTCTGCCCATGCACCTCATAATCTTATACACCTCAATCATGTCCCCCCTCAGCCTTCTCTGCTCTAGAGAAAACAATCCAAGCCTATCTAGTCTCTCCTTATGGCTCAATTTCTCCCTCCCAGGTAGCGTCCTGGTGAACCTCCTCTGTACCCCCTCTAGTGCTATCACATCCTTCCTGTAGGGAGGTGACCAGAACTGCACACAGTACTCCAGCTGTGGCCTGACCAACTCCAAAATTCTCTCTTTGCTCTTGTACTCTATACCACGACTGATGAAAGCAAGTGTCCCATATGCCTTCTTAACCATCCTATTCACATGCTCTGCCGACTTCAGGGATCCGTGAATAATTACCCCGAGATCCCTCTGTTCCTCTGAACTACCCAGAGTCCTGCCATTCATTAAATACTCCCTCATCCTGTTTTTTCTTCCAGAGTGGCCAGCAATCATGTTTTATGAGGGTAGGCACCCTTTGTGAGAGATAGCTGGAGTCTGCTTTCCCATTAATTGCAAGAGATAAGCAACTTGCAGTCCTCAGGGAAAGGCTGACTATCTTACAATGCGGCCTACTTCTGTGGCAATTACTCTCGCTCACTGAGGAACAGAGCCACACTGAAACTGAAAGCAATAAAGCAGCATCTCTTTTTGAGATTAGGGAACATTCTGGAAGATCCACACCTCAAGTATTCCTGTAATTCTACTTTGCGAAATCCAATTTTTTTTTTAAACAGATGGCGCAATTCCTCTGATGGCTGGTTTCATTGTCAGGCAAGGTCCAGGATGGGGTGGGGAGCTATACCAGGGCCCAAGGCTCTAAAGGTGCCGCTGCAGTGCCCTCAGACTGGGGTTACAGTTTCTGCCCCTGCCAGAGGGCGATAAGGCACCCACAGTCTGCACCCCAATTTTAACATAATCTGCCTGTTGTGTTATTTTTTAAAAAATTTATCTTTAGGAATTGCTGGTGAGAACGGCATGTATAAGACCGTAATGTATAGGAGCAGAATTATGCCATTTGGCCCATCAAGTCTGCTCTGCTGTTCGATCGTGGCTGATATGTTTCTCAATCCCCATACTCCTGGCTTCACCCTACAGACCTCCGTCCTCTTAATAAGGCCATACGATGTAGGAGCAGAATTAGGCCATTCGGCCCATCAGGTCTGCCAATCCTTAACTTGCCCCTTGAACCAAGTGCCTCACTCAGCCATTGCAGAGAGCACTTAAAGAGCTGACCATTCCGCTGTGGGTCTGGAGTCACGTGTAGGTGAGGATGGCAGATTTCCTTACCTAAATGGCATGATTGAACCAGACGGTTCTTTTGCAACAATTTAATGATAGCCCATGGTCACCATTGCTGAGACTGGGTTTCGATTCTAGGTTTATTCATTGAATTAAAACTCCCCCAGATGCCGTGGTGGGATTTGAACTCCTGTCATAGAGCTGAACAGCAGACCCTTTGGCCGACCCATACATGCTGACCAGGTTTCCTGAACTGAACTAGTCCCGTTTGCCTGCATTTGGCCCATATCCCTCTAAACTTTTCCTACCTGTGTACCTGTCTAAATGTCTTTTAAATGTTGTATTTGTACCAGCCTCTACGACTTCCTCTGGCAGCTCGTTCCAAATACCAGCCACTCTCAATGTGAAAAAGTTGCCCCTCAGGTCCCTTTTAAATCTTTACCCTCTCACCTTAAACCTATGCCCCTCTGGTTTTGGACTCCTCTACACTGGGGAAAAGACCTTGGCCAATTGCCTTATCTATGCCCATCATGATTTTATAAGCCTTTATAAGGTCACCCCTCAGCCCTCCGACGCTCCAGGGAAAATAGTCCCAGCCTATTCAGCCTGTCCTTATAATCAAATCCTCCAGTCTCAGTAACATCCTTAGAAAAAGAGATAACGAGGTGTAGAGCTGGATGAACACAGCAGGCCAAGCAGCATCAGAGGAGCAGGAAGGCTGACGTTTCGGGCTTAGACCCTTCATCAGAAAACATCCTTGGAAATCTTTTTTTCACCGTTTCCAGTTTAATAACAATGTTCCTTTGGCAGGGTGACCATAATTGTACGCAGTGCTCCAAATGTGGCCTTACCAATGTCTTGAACAGCCATAACATGACACCCCAACTCCTATATTCAATGCTCTGACCGATGAAGGCAAGCATGTCAAAGGCCCCAGTGGCTCTGAATGACTAGTTCTGAGACCCGAAACGTTAACTCTGATATCTTTTTTTCTTCACAGATGCTGCCAGACCTGCTGAGCTTTTCCAGCAACTTCTGTTTTTGTCTCTGAATGACTAGGCCAGGGCATTACTGCGATACCAGGCATTGCATGATGGGATTGGTGGAAAGACTAGTTCTGACCCCCCACTGCCACTAGTCTATTGACATCAGTGGAAAATGAAGTCCTGGAACTGAAAGGGTTGAAACGACAGGGAGAGGTTGTACAGACTGAGCTGGCATTCCTGTGAGTGGCAAAGATCGAGGGGTAACTGAATCAAGTTTTAAGACAAAGAATAGATTTGTCGGGGTTGACGGAAAGAAACCATCTCCCAGTTTCCAGCTTCTAGAGGGTGGAACTTTAGAATGAAAGTCAGGGGCCATTTGTCTGGGGGCAGGAGGAAGGTTTAGCAGGTTGCACTTCCCTACACAAAGGGGAATGGAAATCTGGAGCCCTCCCCACCCGAGAAACAAAAGCTGCAGGTTTGTGCTCAGTCTCCCTGTGAGTTGCTGCACTTTGGCATGACCTACCCATTAAACTCCCTGCAGAAAATTTGGGCTGGTATTTATGAGTGTAAGGAGGCTTTCAATGGAAGTTTCATGTTGCTGCACTCTCAATCAGCTTCTCTGGCCCAGAAAGTGAACTATTCCAACGGTAGACTGTCATTCCTACGGGTAGTAAATCATTCTTGTAGATTTTTAAATTTTTATTTCTGATGTTTAAACTCTTAATTTACTCATTTTTTCCAGCCTCATTTCTGTCGATTTCTCCCTGGTTTAAAATGTTGGTTCTATAAATCACTGAGGTTACAAGTTGCCCTGCTCAATGCACTCTGAGCACCCTACAGGCTTTTCTAAATAAAGTTAAAAGGTAAGAGTTCCAACAAAATGTTGAAAGTTTCATAGTTCACATTAAATTCACTCCTCAGTATCCACAATCCAGCTGATCCCAGTCTTGGATATTGAATGAACATCATTGATTAGTTTCCTTTTATTCCAGATTTGTGTTGCAGTTTACTTTAATCATCTGCTGAGGTGAGAATTGAACCCCTGTCCCCAGGACACTACCCTGGGTTTACTTGGAGCACTAGTCCAGTGACATTATCATTAAGGCACTGTTTCCCCTCCACTGTAGAGCCCCTATTCCACTAGCTTGTCTATGTTTTCTTGTTGTTTAACTCTCTCCTGTCTGTTCACAAGTTATGTGCCATCTGCAAAGTTTATGGTAGCATCCCTGTACACCAAAGTCTTTTGGTCTACAAGGACGGCAGTGGTTGTAGTACTGACCCCTGGAGAACCCTACTGCTACACACCTTCTGAAAGACAACCGTTTCCTACGACTGTCTCTTTCCTGTCACTCAATCCGTGCTGCTACTGTCCCATTTATATCCCATGGGCTTTGACATTGAGGTACATCGTTTGGAAGCATGTGTAGACCAGCTTTAACCTCATCGACCTGTTCTGTTCCTTTGTCTGAAAACTCAATCAAGTTCACAGGACATTGATGAGGCCACTTTTGCAATACTGTGTTCAATTCTGGTCTCCCTGCTATAGGAAAGATGTTGTGAAACTTGAAAGAGTTCAGAGATGGATGTTGCCAGGGTTGGAGGGTTTGAGCTACAGGGAGAGGCTGCATAGGCTGGGTCTATTTTCCCCGGAGCGTCAGAGGCTGAGGGGTGACCTTATAGCGGTTTATGAAATCATGAGAGGCATGGATAGGGTGAATAGGTGAATAACCAAGGACTTTTCCCCAGGGTAGGGGAGTCCAAAACTGGAGGACATAGGTTTAAAGTGAGAGGGGAAAGATGTAAAAGGGACCTAAGGGGCAACTTTTTCACACAAATGGTGGTGCGTGTATGGAATGAGCTGCCAGAGGAAGTGGTGGAGGCTGGTACAATTACAACATTTAAAAGGCATCTGGATGGGTACATGAATAGGAAAGGTTTAGAGGGTTTAGAGGGATATGGGCATAATGCAGGCAAATGGGACTAGATCAGTTTAGGATATCTGGTTGGCACGGACGAGTTGGATGGAAGGATCTATTTCCGTGCTGTACTGCTCTATGACTCTACTTGCCTTTAACCTCATCGACCATCTCTGTTCCTTTGTCAGAAAACTCAACCAAGTTCATCGTTTTGCCTTTAGCCAATTCGCACTGATTTTCCCCATTCGAACTTGCTTTGCCCGAGTGAATAGTTAATTTTGTCCCGGGTTATCAACTCGAGGGATTTCTCCAACCGCCACCATTGTGTGAGTGTGCATGAGTATGTGTATATGTGAGAGTGTGCATTTGAGACCGTATGTACATGTGAGAGTGTGTATACGTAAGAGTGTGTGTACATGTGAGAATATGTACTTGTGAGAGTGTGTACATGAGAGTGTGTACACGAGAGAGTGTGTGTACATGAGAGTGTGTGTACATGTGGGAATATGTACGTGTGAGAGTGTGTACATGACTGTGTGTGTACGTGTAAGAGTGTGTACGTGTGAGTGTGTGTGCATGACAGTGTGTGTGTACATGTGAGAGTATGTACGTGTGAGAGTGTGTACATGTGAGAATATGTACATGTGAGAGTGTGTACATGAGAGTGTGTACATGTGAGAGTGTGTACATGTGAAAGTGTGTGCATGACAGAGTGTATGTACATGTGAGAATATGTACGTGTGAGAGTGTGTACATGTGAGAATATGTATGTGTGAGAGTGTGTACACGAGAGTGTGTACATGTGAGAGTGTGTACGTGTGAGTGTGCATGACAGAGTGTATGTACCTGTGAGAGTGTGTACATGAGAGTGTGTGTACGTGTAAGAGTGTGTACGTGTGAGTGTGTGTGCATGACAGAGTGTGTGTACATGTGAGAGTATGTACGTGTGAGAGTGTGTACATGAGAGAGAGTGTGTACATGAGAGTGTGTGTACATGAGAGACAGTGTGTACATGATTGTGTGTACATGAGAGAGTGCGTGTACATGTGAGAGTGTGTACATGTGAGAGTGTGTACATGAGAAAGAGTGTGTACATAAGAGTGTATGGCAATTCTCCAGTCTTCTCACACAGCCCTCCTCTTGTAAGGAAAATCGGAAGGTTAGGGCCAGTATCTCTGGCAGCCTTGAGGTGACTGCCAGCTAGGCAGTCTTTAGATCCCTGCTCTTAACTAATTGTAAAACCCCGTCCCGTTTCTCAAATGCTGCGAGTTGGGTAGTGTTTACGTCTTTGGTCAAGGCAGATGCAAAGTGCACACTTAGTGCCTCAATCCGCCTGTACCTATCAGGCCCTGTTTCTCCTTCCCTGTTTGACAGCAGCCCCTCCCATTATTACAGTTTTACTATGTAAGCAAAGTGTTTTGCTTATAAACAAACGTTTGCTCTTTACAACCATCATAATGAAGGAAAACTAAAGTAACGTGCTTAAGGCTTGCCCAAGATCATCCCCGACAGTAAACTGGTTTCATTTCAGCGATAGTAGGAACTGCAGATGCTGGAGAATCTGAGATAACAAGATGTAGAGCTGGATGAACACAGCAGGCCAAGCAGCATCAGAGGAGCAG
>NC_063374.1:4260692-4262242 GCF_021869965.1 Rhincodon typus | reverse complement strand
TGGGACCTTTGTTATTTGTTATTTACATAAATGATCTGGATGTGAACATACAAGGCATGATTACTAAGTTTGCGGATGATACAAAATTAGAAAGTATCATTGATAGCGAGAAAAGTTATCAAAAATTACAGAGGGATCTTGATCAGATGGGGAAGTGGGCTGAGGATTGGCAAATACAATTCAATACAGATAAGTGTGAGGTGTTGCACTTTGAAAAGTCAAACCAAGATAGGACTTATACAGTAAATGGTAAAGTCCTGAGGAGTGTTGTGGAACAGAGGGAGCTAGGAGTACAAGTACATAGTTTGTTGCGGCATGGTGGTGGTGAAGAAGGCATTTAGCATGCTGGCCTTCGTCGGTCGAGGCATTGAGTATAGGAGTTGGGACGTTATGTTACAGTTGTATAAATCGTTGGTGAGGCACTTGGAGTATTGTGTACAGTTTTGGTCACCCTATTATAGGAAAGACATAGTTAAACTGGAAGTGTGCAAAGAAGATTTACGAGGATGTTGCCAGGACTAGTAGACCTGAGTTATAGGGAGAGGTTGGCCAGGACAGGACTTTATTCCTTGGAATGTAGGAGAATGAGCGGTGACCTTTTTGAGGTGCATAAAATCATGAGGGGCATAGATAGGATGAATGTATATAGTCTTTTTCCGAGGGTTGGGGAATTGAAAACCAGAGGGCATAGGTTTAAGGTGAGAGGGGAAAGATTTAAGAAGAACCTGAGGGCCAACTTCTTCACACAGAGAGTGGTGTGTATATGGAATGGGCTGCCAGAGAAAGTGACATTTGGATAGGTACATGGATGGCAAGGGTTTAGAGGGATATGGACCAAATGCAGGCAATTGGAACTAGCTGAGTGGGCACCATGGTTAGCATGGACCAGTTTGGGCTGAAGGGCCTGTTTCCATACTGTATTACTCTAAGCCTCTATGACTGTAAGAGATGAATGATCACTTCCGATTGTGCCAGTTGATTTCACCTGGTTTAACTCCACATGTAATATGGTGCTTACCACAGGATGGAAATCACCTCTGAATCATCGACACCCCCCACCCCTGCCAATCCTGACTTGAAAATATATCCGCCGCTGGGTCAAAATCCTGGAATCCCCTCCGTAATGGAGGTCTACAAGACAGCAAATGGCCCATCAAAAAAAAGTATCCTAACTCTTCTAATCCCATTTTACAGCTCTTGGCTCATAGCCATGTAGGTCTTGTTCTTCGGGATAAAGGGACCGAAGGGTATTGGGAGTGTTGGATGACCAGCCATGATCATACTGACTAATAGCACTACACAAAGACGACAGTGGTTCAAGAAGGCAGCTCACCTTCACCTTGTCCAGGGCAGTTATGGGATGGACCAATTCTGGATCTAGCCAGCGGCATGGACATTCCATGAAAGAATATATTTTTTAAAAAGATACAATGAAACCTCCTATGGTTTCTGATCAGGAGGTGACTCACATGTATACAAACTCTCACATATACACACTCTCTGACATATACGCACTCACATGTACACACTCTCTGACATGTACACACACT
>NC_063374.1:4256654-4260682 GCF_021869965.1 Rhincodon typus | reverse complement strand
TGACATGTACACACACTCTCACATATACACACTGTCACACATGCACATAAACTCTCGTATACACACATTCTCTCACATATACACACTCACATGTACACACTGTCTCACATGTACACACTCTCACATATACACACTGTCACACACATACACACTCATGTACACACACAGTCAGATGTACACACTCTCTTACATATGCACACTCTCACATGTACACACACTTTCTCATGTACACACTCTCACATATACACGCTGACATGTACACACACACTCATACATACACACTCTCTCACACATACACTCTCAGGTACACACACTCTCACATGTACACATACTCCCACATATACACACACTCTCACATGTACACACACTCTCACATATACATGCATTGTCACGTGTACACACTCTCTCACATGTACACACACTCTTTCACATGTACACACACTCTCGCATGTACACACACTCCCTCACATGTATACATTCTCTCACACATTCACTCACATGTACATGCTCTTTCACATGTACACACACACTCACATACACACTCTCACATGTACACACACTCTCACATATACACACACTCTCACATGCACACAGTTGTACATATACACTCACATGTACACACACTCTCACGTGCACATTCTCACATGTACACATTCTCAGATGTACATACACACTCACATGAACACACTCTCACATGTATACGCACACCCTCAAATAGACCCAGACATCCCACTTCCAAACTTGAGTCCCCCTCCCCCATATCTAGATTGGCACTCTATGTGGCAAGGCTGCACTGTTGGAGGTGGCTCTGTCAGATATTAAGACAAGTGGTGGGGGACCTTGTGATAACGTGAAAGATCCCACACTTGGTCACCATCAACACATGGCAGTGTCTGCTCGCAATTTGGCCTTAGCAGCAAACTCCAAACCCACCAATGGAAATGAGTCAGCCTTGGGAGTCTAAAGAGAAGTAAAAGAATTTTAATTGGAAAAGAAAACAGGGGATTTCTCTCGGATCTCCTGCCAAAATGTACCGCCACCCCGGCAAAAAGAGGTTTGCTCATGTTCCTCTTGCTTGTGTTATCGGTCGGCAAAAGAAACTATTGCTAAGTGAATGCAGGATCCTTCCTCTGTTCTGAACCAAATTTGAATTGTGAAATTTATTTCCAGTAACACTATGCTGGTACTCTGCCATAGCCAAACAAAAATCAGTCAACATGGTTTCGAAATTTTAAACTGTTCCTCACCACCTCCAAAGGTTTTTTTTTTGTCAGTGGGAGAGATTGAGCTTTCCTCTCTCCCAATGGATGTGCTGGCACATGTACCATCCCACCTCCAACACTCCAAACAGCCTGGCTCTCATTTGAAGATTCTGCCCATCCCTCTGCCCTTGTTCTGGACCCTTCCCCACCATCAGAGGAAAGAGGGTGGCTAAAGAGAAACTATCCTTCAATCATCTTACACTCCTCGGTTAGATCGCCTCCTCATCATCCCCAGTCATAGAATCATACAGCATGGAAACAGACCTTTCAGCCCAGCTCGTCCATCCCGACCAGATATCCTAAATTAATCTAGCCCCATTTTCTAACATTTGACCCATATCCCTCTAAACCCATCCTATTCATGTACCCATCCAGATGCCTTTTAAATGTTGTAATTGTACCAGCCTCCACTTCCTCTGGCAACTTGTTCCAGATATGCACCACTCCCTGCGTGAAAAACGTGCCCCTTAGGTCTCTTTTAAATCTTTCACTTCTCACCCTCTAGTTTTGGACTCTCACACCCTGGAGAAAAGACCTTGGCTATTCACCATATCCATGCCGCTCACGATTTTATAAACTTCTTTAAAGTCACCTCTCGGCCTCTGAAGTCCAGGGAAAATAGCCCCAGCCTATTCAGCCTGTCACTGTAGCTCAAACCCTCCAACCCCGGCAACATCCTTGTAAATCTTTTCTGCACCCTTTCAAGTTTCACAACATCTTTCCTGTAGCAGGGAGACCAGAATTGCACACGGTATTCCAATAGTGGCCTAACCAATGTCCTGTACAGCTGCAACAGGACACCCCAACTCTTATACTCAATGCACTGACCAATAAAGGCAAGCGTACCAAACGCCTTCTTCACTATGCTGTCTACCTGTGACTCCACTTTCAAGGAACTGTGAACCTGCACTCCAAGGTCTCTTTGTTTGGCAACACTCCCCAGGACCTTACCATTAAGTGTATAAGTCCACCTGAGGGACCACAAGTCCAGTCTGCACAGCCCCTCCTGTTGTTTAACTTTTTCACATCCAGGGTCTTTCTGGGTGACTTTGTACTGAAGCCCCTCTGATACCTTGCCCATCGTCTGAAAGATAGTACCTCTAATACTTGTTGAAGTTTGGGCCTGGATTAGTTGCTCTGATCTATAGATTGGGGCATGAAGTAATGATCTTCCAATTCAGAGACTGGTATGAGAGCTGAGCATGTGGGGGCCAACTCAGCTCCAAAAGCAAACCCATCAACTTTGCCCCATTACAAATACTGATTGATACCGGGCTGCAGGGAGACAGCAGGACAGTGGATATAGTTTTGGGATTGATGCAGGACTTTGGAAAGGATATGAGCAGCGGGATTACTTTGAAGATCGATACTGGGGTATGGGGGAAGAGAGTGGAGCAAATTTTAATTTTATTCAATCATGGGACATAAGCATTGCTGGCTGGGCCCAGCGTTTATTGCCCCGTCCCTAGTAGCCCCTTGAAAAGGTGGTGGTGAGCTGCCTTCTTGAACCGCTGCAGTCCGTGTGGGATCTGCGATGCCCACAGGCAGAGAATCCCAGCATTTTGACACAGCGACAGTGAAGGAACGGCCGATATATTTCAAAGTCAGGATGGTGTGTGGCTCTGAGGGGAACTTACAGGGGGCAGTGTTCCCATGTATCTGCTGCCCTTGTCCTTCTAGATGGTATCTAGGCGGTATCTAAGGATCTTTGGTGAATTTCTGCAGTGCATTTTGTAGATGGTACACACTGCTGTGACTGAGCGTCAGTGGGGGAGGGAGTGGGATGCTTGTGGATGTGGTACCAATCAAACAGTCTGTTTTGTCCTGGATGGTGTCGAGCTTCTTGAGTTTTGTTGGGGCTGCCCGCATCCAGGGGCAAGTGGGGGGTATTCCCTCACACTCCTGACTTGTGCCTTGTAGATAGTGGACAGGTTCTGGGGCTTCAAGCGGTGTGTTACTCACCACAGTATTCCTAGCCTCTGACCTGCTCTTGTAACGTTTGTCTGACTGAAAACATTCTACTAACACTGCATTGTATCTCTTAGCCTCTCTCCTTTCTGGCTGAATCAAGCACGTTAAGAATTGATTGGAAACAGGGCTCGAGAGTCTGCTGTGCTCCGCCAAGTCGGTCAGAGGTTTCTGAAAGGAAGTTGTAAAAGGATTAAGTAAAAGTTGTAAACATATAAGCACTTGTTGAAACAGGGAGTTAACATGACAAAGTACATCGGCAGCTATAGAGTCTGAACGAACACTGTGCATAAGTATTGTAGACATAAAAGAGAGTTAAGATGGCAAACAAGAAAAACTACAAAACCAGATTCACAGCACTGAAAGCCATTCAGGTTTTTTTGAGGATTGGGGATTGATACAGGGCTATGGGGAGAGAGTGGGGCAGTGGGATTAGTTTGGGGATTGATACAGGGCTACGGGGAGAGAGTGGGGCAGTGGGCTTAGTTTGGGGATTGATACAGGGCTACGGGGAGAGAGTGGGGTAGTGGGATTAGTTTGGGGATTGATACAGGGCTATGGGGAGAGAGCGGGGCAGTGGGATTAGTTTGGGGATTGATACAGGGCTATGGGGAGAGAGCGGGGCTGTGGGATTAGTTTGGGGATTGATACAGGGCTATGGGGAGAGAGCGGGGCAGTGGGATTAATCCCACTGCCCCAACCTCTGCCTGTAGCCCTGTATCAATCCCCAAACTAATCCCACTGCCCCACTCTCTCCCCATAGCCCTGTATCAATCCCCAAACTAATCCCACTGCCCC
>NC_063374.1:4253460-4256644 GCF_021869965.1 Rhincodon typus | reverse complement strand
CTCCCCATAGCCCTGTATCAATCCCCAAACTAATCCCACTGCCCCACTCTTTCCCCATAGCCCTGTATCAATCCCCAAACTAATCCCCCAGCAAAACTGGAATTACTGGGTACTAGGACAAACTCTCCGCTGGTTGGAGATGTGAGACATACACAGTTACTTCCCGTGTGAAATTATTGATCTCTTGTCCTTGAGGGAGACTGCGCATAAAATTCTTATCTATGACAAGGTTGGTCTGCTGTGCAGTTGTGACACCCCTGCAGTTGAACAGCTACCTGGTGCACAGTGTCAAGTTGTGGTAATCAGTCCTGTGTGGGTACGCCTCTTTGCTAGGTCTAGTGGCAACTTTCTATCCCAATATAACCCAATCCAACACTGCCAGGGCCTGACAGCTGCACTGTACATACTGGTGCAACTACAGACTGAGGCCACTCGCCCCACTGAGCCCATGCCAGCTAATCATCTATCCTGATTAGTCCCACTTCATTTGCCAACTCTCCCACCAAACCCCCTGCACGTTTCTTACTCGCAAGTGTCGAGGTTCCACTTTACTGACTAGACCCCCCAACATGCCCTCACAGGTGGGCATGAAGAATCCTAGGAAGAACAGGTGGAGGGGATGGGGTGGGGTTGGGCGAGGTGTCTGGTGTCCCGTAAGCACCCCTCAGTCAAATGATCCAGGCTTTGCTTGTTTGTGGGATATTGCTGTGCGCCAAGCACCAGCCGCGTTTCCAGTGGTTGCCCATCAAAATATGGTGTCACGGGTCTTAATGGTAAAATCCTGCCTTTTTGCAAAACGTTGATGTTACAAATGACACGATGTCCAACACTGAGCGAGAATTCTTTTAGACTCCCGTTAAAGCGTAAATCCAATGACTCACCTTGAATGTTTTGATCTCAAAAGACTAAAATAAGAAGAATAAATGCCCATGAAATGTAGATATGAACAACCGTCAGCATCTTGAACACTGGTTCAGCCTTAACTAGAGTATCATGTCCAGTTGTGGGCACTGAACTTTAGGAAGGCTTTGTGGGGAGGATTGCTTATCCAGAGAGCCAGTAAAGGGCTAGATGGGCTGAGTGTTCTCCACCTGCAATGTAACTAATCTGTGAACCTCTAGAAACCACCCTGTGCATGCAATACTTTCAAATGATCATAGAATCACTACAGTGTGGAAACAGGCCCAACAAGTCCACACCGACCCTCAGAGCATCCCACCCAGACCCAACCCCCACCTAATCTATACATCCTTCAACACTACAGACAATTCAGCATTGCCAATCCGCCCTAACCTACACATCTTTGGACTGTGGGAGGAAACCCTCACAGACACAGGGAGAACATGCAAACTCCACACAGATCACCCAAGAGTGGAATTGAACCACTGTGAGGCAGCAGTGCTAACCGTTGTGCCATCGTACCACCCCCTTAAAAGTAAAACTAAAAATGATGAGTAATATACTGTTTCAATTGGGGTCAACCAAAGAAAGTTGGAAACCACTGTTCTGCCATGAGCAAAACATTTAATTAGGTTAGATGGTAGCAAAACACAAATAAGTCAAACATTCAACGGAAACTCACAGAAGTGGAATGGACAATCAGATCAAGACAGCATTGTTAGTGGTGATAATGGAGCTCAGGCCCTGCAGTGTCCACTGGTTCTCAAAAAGTCTCTTATCTCTCTCGATGTAACCACAGAAGAGGGGCTGACAAACGGGAACTGCAACCCCATCAATGGCCTATAGCTCAGACCTTTTGATGGCCAATTTGGCCAGGCCTGGAAGCGGTGAGGAGGTCCAATAAATCTGGGAGCATGGGGCTAGAGTACAATCAGAAATTTAATAGTAACTCTTTCAAAAAAAACTAAGAACCCACTGTCGTACATTCGGAGGTGGGAAGAAACCATTGCCTGGCTGTTTAACATTTCAGGAGAACATTAAAACTGCTTTATTAATGTTAGCAAATTTCCTTTATCTTTTTAAAAAAAGTTCCCAGCTTTCAGGCAGAGCCTGTTCAGCTTTAACACATCAAGAAAAGTACCGAACCAGTTGAGACATGCATTTTAAAAAGAAAATGACGGGGCTCAAATTCTCCTTTTAGTTTCTAGGATTTTACCATTTTGCACAAGCGAGTTTTTTTTTGCAGACTATTTTAATCTCGACACGTGGGTGGCCCTGCCGGACAATGCAAAGGAGAGAGAGAGATATATAGAGACAGAAACACATCAAATGAAGTCGTTTGAAGAGGAGGAGGAGGAAGCTATGGGACTTTCCCAGACACGTGACTTCTTATTAAGGCCGGACGAAATATTTTTCCAGTGCTGAGGGCAGGGTTTACCATCAAACGAAACTGAAGCTTCCTCATAAAGGGGAGCCGGACTGCTCCTGGGTCTCTGGCATCTTCGCAAGAGAGAGCTTCGGCTGAGTGAGAGAGGAAGGGAGCTGTCTCGCCTTTGCAACAGGGAGACAGTTTGCTCCCTTTCTCCGTCTCTCACAGTCCTCCCACCTCAGCAGTATCTTTTTTTCCCTTTCCTTTCCCTATACCTATATGAAGTTTCTCAGCCTCCCCACGCTCTGCAATATGGCTGGTACAGCCTTGGACTTTTCTCCTGAATTTGAAACGGACGATTCCAGCCAGAACTCTGAAAAGGTAAGATACCACCACTTCTCGACCACCAGCAGACTCCTGCACTCTTCACAAGAATCTGGCTGGGAGATAAACCTAACGCCAGGGATCGTGTGGGTTTCAGTGACCCAGTGCCCACACTCAGCAGGCAAAGGGCCAGTGTTAACGTGCTCACAGTGACATTTTCAGTCTGTAATTTTTGGCCCTAAAAGAAAGCGGAGAAATCTGTTCACTGCTCGCTGTGACTGGCATTCTCAGTAGCTCTCTGCAGACAGCTGTCTATCCATGCACTCTGACTCAGTGACAGTGCTGAGGGAGTTCTGCATTGTCGGAGGATCAGTGCTGAGGGAGCGCTGCACTGTCGGAGGATCAGTGCTGAGTGAGTGCTGCACTGTCGGACGATGAGTGCTGCACTGTCGGACGATCAGTGCTGAGGGAGTTCTGCACTGTCGGAGGATCAGTGCTGAGGGAGTACTGCATTGTCAGAGGGTCAGTTCTGAGGTAGTGGGCACTGTCGGAGGGTCAGCGCTGAGGGAGCGCCGCGCTGTCGGAGGGTCA
>NC_063374.1:4238217-4253450 GCF_021869965.1 Rhincodon typus | reverse complement strand
AGCGCTGAGGGAGCGCCGCGCTGTCGGAGGGTCAGCGCTGAGGGAGCACTGCAGAAGGTGCCATCCTTTGCAAACTATCTTAATCCGTCCCGTACCTGGGCTCACCTCACTCTTGGCTGTCTGTTGGAGGTGAAAAGTCTTTCAAAGGCCCTCCTGATTTGAATGGCTGCAGAAACAGTGGGGCTTGTGCCTTCTGTCTGACCAGCACCAATTGCACCAGCCTATCAGAAGTTGGGATTCCTGCCTCAGGGAGCCCTTCGCTCAGGACGGGGTATATGTTTGCACGGGGCAGAAGGGATGGATGGGACCCATGCCTCTGACTCTGTGTTCACCAGCATCTTTCCAATTGGATGCATAGGATTACGACGGTGATCATAAAAAACTGAGACGACGGGAAAAGAACAGGATTGCGGCTCAAAAAAGTCGACAGAAGCAGACGCAGAAAGCGGACAGTTTGCATCAGGTAAGGAATGGTGCCTTCATTGAATCCCTACAGCATGGAAGCAGGCCCTTCTAGTTCACACTGACCTTCCAAAGAGCGTACCTCCAAGATCCACCCTATCCCTGTAACCCTACACTTCCCACGGCCAATCCACCTAGCCTACACATCCCTGCACACTATGGGGATATTTAGCACGGCCATTCCAACTAACCTGCACGTCTTTGGACTGTGGGAAGAAACTGGAGCACCCGGAGGAAACCCACGCAGATACAGGGAGAA
This sequence comes from Rhincodon typus, assembly GCF_021869965.1. Lineage (NCBI taxonomy): Eukaryota > Metazoa > Chordata > Chondrichthyes > Orectolobiformes > Rhincodontidae > Rhincodon > Rhincodon typus. Next base: position 4,252,729 of record NC_063374.1, on the reverse strand, counting down.
CGTGCAAACTCCACACAGATAGTCACCCAAGGGTGGAATCGAACCTGGGTTCCTGGTGCTGTGAGGCAGCAGTGCTAACCACTGCGCCACCCGCAAGAAATCAGGGCTCTTCCGGGACTTGAACCTAGATCTCTCGCGTATCTGCAACATACAACGCCTTAAGTGAGAACCATGCCCCAAACTAACGAGCCATCACTTTGTGCCCTCTCTAGGTTGGCTTTGCTTAGGCTCTCCACCAGAATCTTCCAGCCCAGAAGGAGGCCATTTGGCCCAACAGGCCCTGCCAGCTCTTTGAAAGAGCTCTGCAATAACCAACCAACATTCTCCCACCCCATCCAGGTTTCAAAAGCAAAGGTGGCGCCCTGTAAATTTAATGCCACCATATTTTAAATGGTTTGACAGTTGGTGGTAATTATGTTTGTAGTCCAGAGGCCCGGGTTAATGCTCAGGCTGCACACGTCTGGGTTCAAATCCCACAACGGGATTTAAATTCAATTGTCCATTCCGGAAGATGAAGCTAATCTCAGGAATAGTGACCCCCAACTATGATCGCTGAATGTCTTAAAATCCCATCTAGTTCACACATATCCGTTCAGGGAAGGAAATCTGCTGTCCTTAACTGGCCTGGCCTACATGTGATTCCAGAAACTGACTACGAACTGCACTCTGAAATGGCTGAGCAAGCTTCTCAATTCAAGGTCAGCAAAGGGTGGGCCAACAGTACTGGTCTTATCAGTGAGGATTGAATCCTATCCATGAATGAAAAAGAAAATAAGCATTCACTGACTGAAGGCAGATGGATGGGGGGGAGAGCGGCGTTGGGTGCATTGCTCATTCTGAGTGAACACAGTCACAATAGGCTGAAACACAGAAAATAACAATTGGCCATTCAGCCCCTCGAGCCTGTTCCACCATTCAGTAGGATCCTGCTTTCTCCCCCATACCCTTTGATCCCTTTAGCCCTAAGAACTATATCTAACTCTTTCTTGAAAACATTCAATGTTTTGGCCTCCACTACTTTTTGTGACAGAGAATCCCACAGGTTCCCCACTCTCTGGGTGAAGACATTTCTCCCCATCTCAGTCCTAAATGGCCCACCCCGTAATCCTTAGACTGTGACCCCCTGGTTCTGGATTCCCCAGGTCATCAGGAACATCCTTCTTGCATTTACCTTGTCTAGTCCTGTTAGAATTTTATAGGTTTCTATACATTCTTGTAGATCCCAGTGAATATAGTCCTAACTGATCCAGTCTCGCTTCATATGTCAGTCCTGCCATCCCAGGAATCAGTCTGGTAAACCTTCGCTGCTCTCCCTCCATCACCAGAACATCTTTCCTCAGATAAGGAGACCTCAAACTGCACACAGTACTCCAGGGCCATCTCACCAAGGTCCTATACAATTGCAGCAAGACATCCCTGCTCCTGTGCTCAAGTCCTCTCACAATGAATCCAACATACCATTTGCCTTCTTCACTGCCTGCCTCACTTGCAGCAACTGATGTTCAAGGACACCCCGGGTCTTCCCCATTTCCCAATCTATCACCGCTCAGATAATAATCTGCCTTCCTGTTTTTGTGCCAAAGTGAATGATCTTGCATTTATTTACATTATACTTCGCCTGCCATATATTTGTCCATTCGGTCGACTTGAATGGTCTCCGTGTGTGCTGTACCTATTCTCTGAATCTGTGTCTGTTTCCCTTTCGGCAAGAGTTGAGTTTGCAACGGGTATCTGCTATTTCTGTCTCTAGGTTATTGCTCCTTCCAGATAGACTTTACAATAACAGTGTTCGGACACAACGTGTTTGTGAGGTCGGGCTTGCGAGGATGTGGTTAGCAACAGAAGTGTTGTAGCCGTCAGCGAGCGTGTGAATCTGATTCTCTGCTCACGTCTGCTTGGCCCTGACTGAACTGACAAAGCAGGCTTCACTGGCGTGCTTCTGAAGGCAAAGCAGTAAATGGAGTTTTGCCCACTGGTGCCTTCAGGTGCCCACAGCTGATGGGTAAGAAAGGGGGTACAGTCGTGATACTGCCTCCCACCTCCAACATCCAGTCAAATTCCCCACCAGGGTGAGGCTTTGTGAGGACACACTACACTTTGGAACAAGTAGAACATTTTTTCTGCCAAATTATTCAAGACATCAAGGAGCCAGGCGTGGGATTTTAAACAGTGTCGTTCTATCCCAGCAGCATGGGATTCGGGAGCAGGAGTAGACCATTCAGCCCCTTGTGCTGGGCTGGGCATTGAAACAGCATTTAAGAGGACAGAGATTCCCCTAACGACTGACTGTTAGGGTTAACCAAAGCAGAAGTAATAGGAGTAGGATCAGGCAATTTGGCTCCTTGAGCCTCTCCTCCCATTCAGTGAGATCGCCAACTGTTTGTGGCCTTGACTCCAATTTCCTGTTCTTCTCCCACGATCCTTCGTTTCCTCGTTGATTGTAAAATCTGTCTAACGCAGTAGTGAATAAATTTAAAGACCCTCCTCCCACTGCTCTCTGGGGAAGAGAATTCCAGAGGCTAATGACCCTTTGAGAAGAAACATTTCTTCTCATCTCAGTCTTAAAAAGGAGATCCCCTAATTTTTAAATAGTGTTCCCTCGTCCTGGACTCTCTCTCATTAGGGGAAAACATCCTCTGAGCTTTCACTATCAAGTCCCCACAGGATGGTGTGTGTTCAGTAAGACTGCCTCTCATTCTTCTAAATTCCAATGGATACCAGCATAACCCTGTCATCATCAAACAACCACCCCCCTTCCCAGTTGAGCAAACCTTCTCTGAACTGCTTCTGAAGCAATCCCATATACTTCCTTAAGTAAAGAGTCCAAAGTGAGGAGGCCAGATGCAGTCTCATCTACAATTGCAGCAAAACTTTTATGCTCGATTCCTTGTCCAATAAACGCCAACAATGCCATTTGCCTTCCTAACCACTTGCTGCACCTACATATTAATGTTCTGTGATGGACTCATGCCACAGACTAGTACAGTATGGCACTTTGTTTCGACAACCGCCACCCCGGGGGTCATAAGGTCAAGATACTGCAGCAGACCAGAGGGAGTGGTTAGCACTGCTGCCTCACAGCACCAGGGACCCAGGTTTGATCCCACCCTTGGGCGACTGTCTGTGTGGAGTTTGCACGTTCTCCCCGTGTCTGCGTGGGGTTTCTGCAGGTGATCTGGTTTCCTCCCACAGTCCAAAGATATGCAGGTTAGGGTGGGATTGGCTGTGCTAAATTGCCCCATAGTGCCCAGGGATGTGCAGGTTAGGGTGGATTGGCCGTGCTAAATTACCCCATAGTGCCCAGGGATGTGCAGGTTAGGGTGGGATTGGCCGTGCTAAATTGCCCCATAGTGCCCAGGGACGTGCAGGTTAGGGTGGGATTGGCCGTGCTAAATTGTCCCATAGTGCCCAGGGATGTGCAGGTTAGGGTGGGACTGGCCGTGCTAAATTGTCCCATAGTGTCCAGGGATGTGCAGAAAAGGTGGATTAGCCGTGGGGAATGCAGGGTTAAAGGGCAGGGGTTGGGTGTGGGTGGGATGCCCTTCAGCTGGGCAGTGCAGACTCACTGAGCTGAATGGCGTCTTCAGTGCTGTAGGTATTTTTATGAGTTGGGGGTCATGTGGCAGTTCAGTGCCTTGCTTCACCTCTTTCTGAGCGGAGCCCTGTTTTGTCCCTTCAGGAGTATGAGCAGCTGGAGAGAGAGAACGCCTCGCTGAAGAAGGAAATCCAGGGCCTGCGCGACGAGCTGAAGCACTGGAAACAAGTGGTTCAGCAGCACGAACCACACTGCTCTATGCTGTCTGTGAATGGCACAGCCTTTGTTGGCAAACAGCACGTCAACGTGACAGACTTTCTAGCTGAAGACTGGCAGAAAGCAGAGGTCATGATGTACTAGACTGCAGCTCTCTAGAGAGAGTGTTGGGTTGGTGGGGGCTTGGGGTTAGGATGCAATAAGGCTAAGAGGGGAGGGGGGGAGGGGAGGGGGTGTTGAGGTTACTGTGTACTTCCAGCAGGTATCATCCAGAAGCAGGTGGGCTCCGAAACTCACCCTGACTCCCCTACTTTAAGGTCACGCGTCAATGACTCCCAACGACGGTGGAGTGAAATTGCTGGATCTGGAGCAGACAGACACATGCGCTGGGAGCAGAAGACGGCCACTCTGCCCCTCGAGCCCGCCCTATTCCCAGCAGCTTCGTTCGCAGACTCCCCAGAACTCTGGACGGCCAGTGGTGTACAACCATGGACTGTGCGCTTCTGCTGCCACCGACTGATAGTTGTGGCTTCAGAGCGATTTTGTTTCGGGCGATTTCTGAAGCAGCTTGAGAATCCCATGGCAGGAAAGGAGGCAACATGAAGCAGTGTGTCATCATCATGTGTTTCCAAAGTCCCCGTGAACTGGGCCAGCTCCTGTCGCTTGGAAAGTAAAGCCTTTTTCTTTTGATCTGCGTGAACAGACGCAGCGGTGGATGCGTGCTTTGCTGGATGCTTGGTGAGTGAGTGAGCAAAGGAAGCATTTGAAGACTTGGGAAACAGTTTGCATCTCCTCCACTTTGTCATCTGTGGGAGAGTCCATGACCCCTGCTTTACAGTTCCAGTTCCCTACATTCAAAGCCTTGAAGCAGATGCAGTGCTGTTTTTTTAAAATATCTATTTCAAACCAGTCGCACAGATTGCTGATGTGAGTACATTTTCTACCCAGATACGGGGTTAAAATGTGCAGTTTTTTAGAAACAAGTTAGAAACAAAGGCCCAGCAGTTATTGCCTCGACCCTAAATGCCCCTTGAAGTTGGTGGTGAGTCATCGCTTTGAACGGCTGCAGTTCATTGGGGGAAGGTATATCTAAGGGTCACCCAAGGTACACCCATCACCTTGAACTGCTGGAGTTCATTGTGGGGGAAGGTACACCCAAGAATTTGTGACTGCAGACTTAAAAAGGAGCTTGAAATGAGAGCCAGGCCATTAAGTGGGGAGATGTCAGGAAGCATTTCTTTAAATGTAGGGAAGTGTGTAACTCCCACTATCAATGACTAATGTTTTTGGATGCTCTCAATCACTTAAAATCTCAACTAAAAATTGATAGATTTTTCTTTTAACGGGACCAAAGTGGGTTTCACTTTCTTCATTTATCAGATGTGAGCATTGCTGGCCAGGCCAGTATTTGTTGTCTGTCCCTAACTGCCTGTGACTGGGTGTTGCTCTGCCATTTTGAGCAGGGGCGGTTCAGAATCAATCTCAATGCTGTGGGTCAGAAGTCAAGTGTAAGCCAGACCGGGTAAGGAAGGCAGATTTCCTTCCCTCAAGGGCATTAGTGAACGAAATGGGCTTTTACAACTATTGATGATGACTTAATGGACGAGGAAGTGAATGGTCTCCCCTTGCTCAGACACTAGCTGCATTATTTGGTTGACAGAGATGGGGGTGGGGGTAGAAGTCGCAGAGAGAGAGACTGAGCAAAATGTGCTCTCCCTCTTCCCTGCAGGTCAAAATGCGCAGTAATCCATTCCAAACTTGTGGATCTATGAGATCAGCTTCCTGAAGCAATCCCTATTGTGTTGTTCCAAGGCCCTGATTTTTTAACACTGATGACTGATTCATCTGAAATAGGAGCAGGAGAAGACCATTCAGCCCTTCACACTTGCTCAGCCATTCCATCAGATCATAACTGATCTATCCACTGTCCCGTGTTTCCCGTTCCTGTCTACCCATCGATCAATTTCTATCTTGACTATGTTCAATGACTAAGCATCCACAGCTCCCTGGGTAGAGAATTCCAGAGATTCACAACCTTCTAAGCAAAGATGTCTTCCCTTCATCTCGCTCCTAAATGGCCTGCCCCCTCAGCCTGAGACTATGAGCCCATTTTTCCACAATTCCCCGTCAAGTTTGGGGAGTCAGCTCTATCCTACCAAGCCCTTTGGGAATTTGGCCCGCTTGTGAAAAGATTTGGTAAAAGGTCACCTTCCTTGTCATCCTAAACTCCAGACCCACAGACCTAGTCCAGCAGGGAGGGAGTTGAGGATTCAATCACCTATTAGTACAGTGGTCATCCCAGAGAGCCACTTGGTGGATGGGATGTACCGTTGCAGATTGCTGGCATTGTCTGGCCTGGTTAGTATTCTCTGCATTTCCAGTGTGCCCACATAGGGCAGGATGCGAAAGATTTTGGAGAATGTAGAGTAAGGGCCAAGGATTGGGGGATTGGGCTTCAGTTCATGGAGAAGCTCGAATTGTTCTTCCTAAACCAGTGAAGGTTAAGAGGGGATTTACAGCTGTGTTTAAAATTAAGAAAGTTTTTGATGGCAGGACAGGTAGAGCTGTGCAGCATTCTAGGCTTCATTAATAGAGCCATAGAATGGGGGAGGTTATGGTGAACGTATATAGGACACTGTTAGACCCCAATTGGAGTATTGTGTACAGTTCTATGCACAACTTCATATGAAGGATAGGAATGCATGGAGAGAGAGTGGAAGCAGTTTACAAGAATTGTTCCAGGGATAAGAAACTACAGTTATAGGTTGGACAAGTTGGGACTATTCTCCTTGGAGAGAAGTCAAAAGGGAGATTTGATAGAAGTTTGCAAAGTCATTGGGGGTCTGGAAAAAGAGAGAAACTATTCCCGCTTGTAAAAGGATCGAGGAGCAGCGGGCATGGTTTTAAAATGTTTTGTGAAAGAAGCAAATGCGAAGTTTAGAAAGAAACTTTCTCACGCCTCAAGAAGTTACGGTCTGGATTCACTGCCTGATGGAGGCAGGTTCAATCGAGGGCACTGAGATGGTTATTTAAATAGGAACAACGTGCAGGCTAACGGGGATAACGCAGCAGTTGGGCACTAAGTCAGAATGCAGAGTGGCATTGCTGACACATCAGGCCAAATGGTCTCCTCTTGGACAGTAACCATTCTACGGTTCTGTAATGCTGACAGGGTTGACAGGGAAAGGATGACAGGATGTCGGAGGCTTAGTAATCAGGGGGTGCTGATCCAAGATGATCTGCAAAGGAACCAGAACGGGAGATGAGATGGCAGTGCCATCTTGGAAGTGCTGCTTCAGAGAGTGGTGGAAGCGGATTCAATAGGAACTTTTGGAAAAAAACGGGTCTAGGATTAATACTTGAGGAGAGGGGGAGAAAAATAATTTGTAGAAAAATGGCAAAAAGGTGGGGTGGGTTGGTGTTGCTGGGTTGAATTGGACCCCCAGCAGAGGCACATTGGCCTGAATGACTTCTTCCAGAATTGTAGGAATGAATAGCTGTTTTTCCCCCTCTGGTTTTGGGGAGGGAAGTGTGGATTTGTAGGCATTAATCCCTGGAGCTTGTGAAATAGACGAAATACTGCCCACTTTGCTCTGATGTAGCCAGCTGTCTACAGATGCTGCAGAGTCTACCTGGAGGAGGAACCAAGGAAGGTTGCAGCATTACAGAAACAGTTCTTGCCAAGGAGATTTATACACTAAATAGGAGTAAGCTCTACACTCCCCTTTTACCTCGGTGTAAGATATACCTTCGTTTTGTAAAGTTAATGTATAAAGTTGTGTAAATCCAATTTGGATGTGTATCTATTCTCATGGAATTTAGTTGATTTTTGAAAATAAAGATGAGGAAACAGACTCAGACTGTGGCCTTTCCTACATGAAACGGGGGCTGGTGGTGGTGAACACAGCGGGGGAAGACGACGGTCTCCAAGTAGCAACTTGCTCTGATGTGTGCTGGCCAATTTTGAGGGTGCGTTTGTTTTTGAGGGGTGGTGCTGGGGAAAACCCATTTGGATAACGTCGCACCCTGCGCTCTTTAAAAACAAGGCCCTGTCGAGCGGAAAATTTTGAAAAATGTTTAGCTGGGGGTGAGGGAAGGAAAATTTAAAAGAGGAAAGAGAAAAAAAACCCGCAGAAACTTGAAAGTGGGTCATTGACAAAGAGCTGCTCTTGGTGGTGTGCAAGGGGGAAAAATTCCCACAGCGGTTGAAACGGAGGTGTGAGCCGTCAGTGTGAAATCGCACAGGTATCTTACTGAAGTACGTCAGAGCTGCTCTGCTCTGAGAACGTTTGGCCTTCTACCGGGCCAGGCGTGTACTTGCAGCTGGAGGTCTGATACCTTCCCACAAGCAGACACCCACCCACATCCTGTTTTGATTGGCTTTCCAGTAAATGACCTTTGTGAGAATTTTGAGTGCTTAGGAAACAGCCGATGTGACGTTCAGATACCTGGTGTCTGAAATTCCGTTCTCTCGAACAGGATGTTTTCAAACTTGTGTTTTTTTTTTGACAAAAAAAGAGAGACAGAGAATACAACTGTGCTTGCATAGTCTTCACAGGCTGTTGGGCCCATCTTATGTTCCACAGAACTCCATCCACCCAGCCCATCATCTTACCTCATCACCATATCCCTTTCTCCCCTTACATTTATCCATCAGTACCCTGTGGAAAGTGTCTATTTTATTCACATCCGTGGTAGGTATTTCCCTATTCGCCTACTCTCTGGTTAAGGAGGTTTCTCTCATAGAATCCCTACAGTGTGAAGCAAGACATTCAGCCCAATGTAGTCCACTCCAACCCCCCAAAGAGCCTCTCACCCAGACCCATCGTGCCCCCCCTACTCTATCCCTGTAACCCTGCATTTCCCACAGCTAATCCACGAAACTACACATCCCTGGACACTACAGATAATTTAGCATGACCAATCCACCCTAACCTGCACATCTTTGGACTGTAGGAGGAAACCAGAGCACCCGAAGAAAGCCCCAAGCAAACATGGGGAGAACGTGCAAACTCTACATAGACATTTGCCCGAGGGTGAAATCAAACCCATGTCCCTGGTGCTGTGAGGCAGCGGTGCTAACCACTGAGCCACCGTGCCACCCCTCCTTCAATTATTTATGGCTCTGCATTCCTTTGAAAAGAAAACCTACTTTATTTGTTCAGAGGTAGTAAGAACTGCCGATGCTGGAGTCAGAGATAGCACAGTGTGGAGCTGGAGGAGCACAGCAGGCCAGGCAGCATCAGAGGAGCAGGAAAATTGACGTTTTGGGTCGGGACCCTTCTTCAGAAATGAAACCATGAGGCAGGTTAGGCTATTGGCATGTTCCCATTTAACAACCCCCCACTACAAACTTTGATTCCCCTGACTAGCCAGATTCTGTTGACCTCCATCTTAAACAACAACCCCATCTCTGCCAATTTCTGAGACGTAGAGATCAACCATCTGAGAGAAAAATGTCTCCTTATCATAGATTTCCATGCATTTATGTTCCAGCCCTCAGCAAAATTTTGTTGGATTCCTCATTCATCTACACTATTCCAAAGCTGCAAAGCAATAAATAATATTTTTAAAATGTCATTCAATCTAGTCCACTCTATCGCAACGATTATTGCATTAGTTATGCTAACTGCCTTATGTAAAGGTGAGTGGTCAGCTGCCTTCTTGAACTGCTGCAGTCTTGTCTGGTGTAGGTAGACCTACACTGGGCAGTAAATTCCAGGATTTGGACCAAACGATGACTGTGATTAACATCCACTAATGTATAGTAAGGATGGGAGAGCATTGGAGGGGGCTGTAAAGGAGATTCACCAGGATGTTGCCTGAGATGGAGCATTTCAACTACCAAGAGAGGCTGGGTAAGTTCGGGTTGTTTTCTTTGGAGCAGAGAAGGTTGAGCGGGGAACCTGATAGAGGTGTAGAAGATTATGAGGGTGGATAGATGAAGGGTCAAGAATAAGGGGTTGCGTAAGTTTAAAGTGAAAGGCAGGAGGTTTAGAGGGGATTTGAGGAAATTGTTTTTCACCCAGAGGGTGGTGGGTGTCTGGAATGCACTGCCTGGGAGGATAGTTGAGACGGGAAACATTATAACCTTTAAAAAGTACTTCAATGAGCGCTTGAAGTGTCATAACATTCAAAAGACTTTGGGCCTAGTGCGAGCAAGCGGGACTAGTGTCGATAGTAGTGTATTTTTAGCTGTACAGACTTGATGGGCTGAAAGGCCTGAATGATTCTGTGAATGTACACTGCTTGAGGCCTGAATAATGACAGTGCGTACAAGGAAAGGTGGTGGTGTTGTGGGAATGTTACAGGATTACTGATCCAGTGAATCAGGCTAATATTCTTAGGGGCATGAGTTTCAAATTCCATCATGGCAATTAGTGGAATTTGAATTCAACAAATGAATCTGGAAGTTGAAACCACTGACGATTGTCATAAAAACACATTTCCCCCAAAAGAAGCAAATTTGCTTCACTAAACTGGTCTGGCCTACATGCGACTCCAGACCCCCCTCAACATAACTGCTCCCAGCAGTTGTATCAAACTGCTACGCCAGTCTAAAAGGAATGCACTACAGTCGTTTTTTAAAATTCATTAATGGGATGTGGGTGTTGCTGGCTAGGCCCACATTTATTACCCATCCCTAACTGCCCAGAGGCCAGTTAAGAGTCAATGACATTGCTGTGGTTCTGGAGTCACATGCAGGCCAGACCAGGTAAGGATGGCAGTTTCCTTCCCTAAAGTACATTAGTGAACCAGATGGGTTTTTCCTGACAATTGACAATGGTTTCATGGTCATCATTAGATTCTTAATTCCAGATTTTTTATTGAATTCAAATTTCACCATCTGCCCTGGCAGGATTTGAACCTGTGTCCTCAGAACCTTACCTGGGTCTCTGGATTAACAGTCCAGCAATAATACCATGAGGCCATCACGTCCCCTTAAACTGATTTGAGAAGGTAGCTCATCACTTAACTTTTCGAAGGGAAATTAACATGAGTTCAAGGGGTAATGAGGCATAGGCAACAAATTCGGGCCTAGCCAGGTATGCCTACGTTCTGTGAACAAGTAAATCAACAAGTATAACAGGGATAAATGCATTGCAGGAGGGGGTAGGTAAAGGAATAAAAAGAAAGATAGAGTAAGATGCTGTTCATTTCTACATATGTCAGATTGGCTTCATTTTCTCCTCCCAGGAGATGGCAAGGGAGGATGTGAGAAGAGGAAATAATGGAGCGAGTAGGTCTTGGGGATCGACTCTCCCGTTTTGCCACCTTAGCAATTACTTTTTAGGTGCAAAGGTCCACTTTCTCGATCTGCTGCTAATTAAGGCCATTAACTGGTCAATTGACAGCTACTTAAGGGACTCAAGCCTACTTCTTCCATCACCTACTCCCTGTCTAGGGTGAAGGACGGATGGTATGGCTGCCAAACTGGCTGACGACACAAAGATAAGTAAGAACATAAGTTATAACGGGAACAATAAGGATGCTATAAAATGAGACAGGCAGGCTACATGTGTTGGGCAAAGATCTTACAAATGGAGTCCAATGTGACAGAAAGAATTTAAAATAATAGCACATTATCAAAATGGTGAGAGATTGCAGAGCTTTGAGATGCAGAGGGGTCTGGATGTTGTTGTGCACAAATTGCAAAAGGCTAGTATGCAGGCATAGCAAGTAATTAAGTAAGTTAATAGAATGCTATGGTTTATTGCGAGGGGAATTGAATACAAAAGTAGGGAGGTTATGTTTCAGTTATACAGGGCACTGGTCGGACCACATCTGGAGTACTTTGTACTGTATTGGTCTCTCTTCATTTAAGGAAGGATGGAAATGTGTTCAAAGCAATTCAGAGAGGGTTTATTAAACTAATAGAACATAGAACAGGCAGCACAGGTATGGCCCACGATGCTGTGCCGAACATGATGCCAAATTAAATTGATCCCTTCTGACTACCCATGATTCATATCACTCCATTCCAAATTAAACCGATCCCTTCTGACTACCCATGGTTCATATCACTCCATTCCACGCATATTCATGTGCTTATCTAAAAATTGCTTACACGCCTCGATCATATCTGTCTCCACACCACCCCTGGTAGGATGTTCCAGACTCCTACCACCCTCTGTGTAAAAAAATTTGCCCCTCACATCTCCTTTGAACTTTCGCCCTCTCACCTTAAATGCATGCCCCCTAGTACTAGACATTTCAACTCTGGAAAAAAGATTCTGACTGTCAACCCTATCTATGCCTGTCATAATTTTATAAACTTCTATCAGGTCTCCCCTCAGCCTCTGCCGCTCCAGAGAAAACAACCTGAGTTTTTTAGCCTCTCCTTATAGTTCATACCCTCTAATCCAGGCAGCATCCTGGTAAACCTCTTCTGCATCCTCTCCAAAGCCTCCACATCCTTCCTGCAATGTGGCAACCAGAATTGAACACAATGATAATACCTGAGTTGTTTTATGAGGAAAGGTTGGTCTTGTCTCCACTGGAGTTTGGAAGACTAAGAGACGACTTGCTTGAAAGATGTAAGATCTCGAGAATTCTCAACAGGGTGGATGTGGAGAGAATCTAGAACTAGGTGCCTTTTTCCAAATTAAGGGGTCAACCATTTGAGACAGAGATGAGGAGAGAGGATCAGGAGTCACAAAGTGTCGCGAGTCTTTGGAGTCCTCTTCCTGAAAAGGCAATGGAAGCAGAGATTTTGAATGCTTTTATGGCAGATGCCTAGTAAGCAAGGAGGGTGAGCCGAAAGGTGAATTTGAGGTGGCAACCCGATCAACTATGGTCTCATGGAATGTAATAGCAGGTTTGAGGGCTAAGTGTTCTACTGCTCCTTGTTTGTATGTTCAATAAGATTACCTCTCAAATTGCCTTTCTAATCATTTCCTGGACCTGCACACTAACCTTTTGTGTTTTACATACCAGAGCATTCAGATCCCAAGTACTGCAGCATTGTGTAATCTCTCTACACTTGAATTATCTGCTGCATTTTTATTCTTCCCATTAAATTGAACAAGATCGCATTTCCCACATTATACTCCATCCGCCAATTATATTGCGCACTTACTTAACCCTTCGCAGACTCCTAATGACAGGCGATCCCAAATAATTTTCCACTATGAACCTGCTTCAAAATGTGTGAGAGCGAAGGTCAGGGATTGGGGGAAAGGGATGCCCTGTAGTGACCATTGCTGCCTTGGACATTGTAACTCCATAATCTCATCTTGTAAAACCACTTGTGGGTCATGTCCCCTTCACAACTCACTTTCCTACCTGTATTTTGTGCCATCAGCAAGCTTAGCTACTGTACACTCAGTCCTATTATCCAAGTCTTTGACATAGATTGTAAATATTTGAGGCAATAGCACTGATGCCTGAGGCATTCCACTGAATGCATCTTGCCAATCCAGATTGCTCAGTTTTTTGTCTAGTGTCTGCTTTGTGCTAGCTACCCAATCCTATATCTGGGCTAACAAGGTGTAGAGATGGATGAGCACAGCAGGCCAAGCAGCATCAGAGGAGCAGGAAAGCTGACGTCAGCTTTCCTGTTCCTCTAATGCTGCTTGGCCTGCTGTGTTCATCCAGCTCTACACCTTATTATCTCAGATTCTCCAGCATCTGCAGTTCCTACTATTCCTATATCTGGGCTAATCTGTTAGCTGCTACACCTTGGATGCTTGCTTTGTACAGTAAGCTTTGATGTGGCACTTTATCCAATACCTTCTGGAAATCCAAGTACATCACATCTACAGGTTCCCATGTGTCCATGTTGCTGGTTACTTCCTCAAAGAACTGTAATAACTTAGTGAAACATGATTTATTTCACAAATCCATCCTCCTAATGGATTCTTATGGGAGTGGTCATCCTCTCTGGCCCCTCTCCTGATGGAGGTGGTCATCCTCTCCAGCCTCCCCCTGATGGCAGTGGTCATCCTCTCCAGCCCCTCTCCTGATGGAAGTGGTCACTCTTTCTGGTCCCTCTCCCAATAGGAAAGGTCATCCTCTATGGCCCCTCTCGTGATGAAGGTGGTCACTCTCTCCAGCCCCTTTCCTGATGGGAGTGGTCACTTTCTCTGGCCCCTCTCCCAATGAGAGCGGTCATCCTCTCTGGCTCCTCTCCTGATGGGAATGGTCACTCTGTCTGGTCTCTCTTCTGATGGGAGTAGTCACACTCACATTCCCTTCTTGATAGGAGTGGTCATCCTCTCCAGTCTCACCTGATGGGTGTGGTCACCCACCCAGGCCCCACCTGATGGAAGTGGTCACCCTCCCTGGCCCCTCCTGATGGGAGTGGTCACTCTCTCTGGTTCCACCTGATGGGAGTGGTCACCCTCTCTGGCCCCACCTGATGGGAGTGGTCACCCTCTCTGGCCCCACCTGATAGGCATGGTCACCCACCCAGGCCCCACCTGATGGGCGTGGTCACTCTCTGGCCCTACCTGATGGGAGTGGTCACCCTCCCTGGCCCCTCCTGATGGGAGCGGTCACTCTCTCTGGTTCCACCTGATGGGACTGGACATCCTCTCCAGTCCCTCCTGATGGAAGTGGTCACCCTCTCTAACCCTCCTGCTGAGAGTAGTGATCCCTCAGGCTTGTGGTCTGGATTGGGATTCCCTTGTGAGAAGGGGGCGGGACTAACGGATCGTTCTCGACAAGGAGGCGGGACTAAGTGCATGCTCGTGACAGGGGGGCGGGACTAACTGTTCCAGCCAGTGAAGGGGCGGGACTAACGGTTCCGTCGTGTCAAGG
>NC_063374.1:4227816-4238207 GCF_021869965.1 Rhincodon typus | reverse complement strand
CGGGACTAACGGCTCCTGCCAGTGAAGGGGACAGGACTAACGGTTCCTGCTAGTGAAGGGGGCGGGAGTAACGGTTCCTGCTAGTGAAGGGGGCGGGACTAACGGTTCCAGTTTGTGATGGGGGCGGGACTAACGGTTCCTGCTAGTGAAGGGGGCGGGAGTAACGTCTCCTGCCAGTGAAGGGGGCGGGTCTAACGGTTGCCTCGTGTCAAGGGGGTATAGGCACTAACGGATGCCTCCTGTTTTCCAGGTAAAAGGTGATTAAAAAAAACCCTACAGTGGTGGATGGTGGCGATTTTCCCCAATTTAATTTAGCCTGTGGGACACTCAATGAGCCTGCAGATTCCTGCTGCCCGTGTTCACGCCGAGGCTAAGAGCTAAATAATGCCCCATGGCATTGCCCAGTGCAGGGCACCATCGCCCTCCCTCCCGTTCCTCACAGCTACTCTTTGATAAGTGTATCCAAGAACCCCTCTTGCTTTTCTATATCACTCATCTTGTCCAGTTCGCTTCTGAGAGTCACTGTTGTCTGCCACCCCTGATGTCCTCACTGTGCAACTTGTCGTTGGGGTTGGCCGCACTCCTCACCCTCAAATCCCCGGCATCGTGCCGCATCGCCGGGTTCGAGGACACAGTTACAGGCTGACACTCCCCAGAGGCGGGACTGAGGGAGTGCTGAACGGTCAAGAGGCGCCGTCTTTCAGATGAGGCATTCAGCCCTGGCTCCGCCTGCCCTCGCCCATTCTCCATGGCTCCCCCCGAGCCCAATACTTATCCCTCAGCCGCAGAAACAAATTGTCCGGTGCTCAGTGCTTTGCTGTTACCGGGAGCTGGCGGTGCGCAAATGTGGGAAGCCATGGTTCTCTACAATACAACGGTGGCTGCTTTTTCAGGTGTAGGGACACGCTAGCTCTGTGGTCTGGTTTGTGTTGCCAACCACGTGGGGTTCAGTTCCCACACCGGCTGAGTTTACCATGAACGACTTTCCTTCTCAACCTTTCCCTTTGCCTGAGGTGTGGTGAAGGTTAAACTACCACCAGTCATCTCTCTCTCAAATGAGAGAGCAGCCTTATGGTCCCCTGAGGCTATGGTGACTTTTATATACTTCAAGTGGTGCTTAGTTGGCTGTGAAGCACTTTGAAATGCCCTGAAGTCATCAAAATGGCTATATAAGTCTTTTTCAATTCCCCTCTGCTTCATTTGTTCTTCGCCTTAAATCTGCATCTTCTGGTTATCACCCTTCTGCTGCTACTCTGTTAAATGCAGTGTTAAATTTCACAAGTTCAATTAAATCTTCTAGTCTTCTCTGCTCTTGAGAAGAACAGTTGCCACCTTCTCCATTCTCTCCACTTACCTGTAGTCTGTCGTCCTTGGCGCCGTTCTAGCAAGACTCTCCAAAGGCCTTGGTGTTTTTCCTGAAGGTTGACTCTTGCTTTATTCTTGTAGGTTTCCTACGGTGTTCCCAATGCCTCTGAAAGCATTCACTTACCCACTACCCGAGACCAGGTTTGTCCACGCAGGGAGGACTGTTTACAAACTGAAGATGCGTTACAGCCACCACGTCAGGTAAGTAAGGGACTTGGCACCAAATTTCTCACGGTTTGGCTGTCTCAGCTATTCAGCCAGGCGATTGTCACATAGCAGACCTAGGCTCAGGTAATGGAGAAGAAATACAAAATGCTGGGACACTTGTGAACTTCATAATAGACTTCACCTCTGGCTCAGCTAATCTGCTGTTGTAAACCTCATTCATCCCTTTGTTACCTCCAGACTTGATTCCTCCACTGCACTCCTCACCTTAGTTCATGCTCACCTTAGTTTTACCAAATCTCATTCATCCAAAACATCAGTGCTGGCTGATATTCATTTACCCCTATTCAAGCTTCTCCTTACTTCACCTGACAAAGGGGCAGCGCTCTGAAAGTTTGTAATTTCAAATAAACCTGTTGGACTATACCCTGGTGTTGTGTGACTTCTGACCTTCTCCCCACTGAGACAGGGATTCAAATCCTACTCCCAAGACTTAATGGCCAAGGAGCTTGCGTATGTAATGCAGCCAGACAGCTCGAGTATCAACCTACAAGTCTTACCAACAGACGCCACTGGCAAGTTGTAAATCCAGATGTGGCTGGTCAGCCATTTGATGGAAAAAAATTGGAGCTTCTGCCATCAGTATCCAAACCTGTGGGATATATCGTGCATTTAATGGTGTATACTGCCTCAGCAACTCAGCGGGGTGTTGGTTGGGTTGGCCTAGTTGGCCGGTGTAGATTGGTTTGGTGCCAACAGCCCCAAATTCGATACCTGTTCCAGCTATGGTGAATTCAGGACCTACCTTCTTGTCCTACCCATGGTGGAGATCATGGTACTGTGATTTGTAGGTGTATCTACAACACATAGAGTCATACAACACGGAAAGTCCATGCCAACCATAATCCCAAACTAAACTAGCCCAGTCTGCCAGTGCTTGGCCCATATTCCTCTCATTCATTTACTTATCTAAATGTCTTTTAAACGTTGTAACAGTACCCGCATCCACCACTTCCTCAGGAAGTTTATTCCACACATGAACCACTCTCTGAGTAAAAAAATTGCCTGTCATGTCTTTTTTAAGTCTTTCTCCTCTCACCTTAAAAATAAGTCTTTTAGTATTGAAATCCCTATTATTGTCAAAGGACACCTGCCATTCACCTTATCTATACCCCTCATGATTTTATAAAACTCTATAAGGCCACCTCTCAACCTCTACACTCCAGTGAAAAAAGTCTCAGCCTATCCAGCCTCTCCTTATAACTCAAATCTACCATTCTCAGCAACATCATGGTAAATCTCTTCTGAACCCTCTTCAGCTTGATAATATCCTTCCTACTAACGGAGTGACCAGAACTGGACATAGTAATCCAGAAGAGGCCTCACCAATGTCCTGTGCAACCTTAGCATAACGTCCCTACAGGACTAGAGTGAAGAAGGTGGTTCACCACGACTGGGACAATTAAAGATGGGCAATGAGTGTCAGCCTAGCCAGAGAAGCCCACATCCCACAAACGAATAAAAAAAACTCCACATCCCACAACTATTTGACCTTTTCCTCCTCCAAATTTAAATTGTTTGACTGGAACTGTCTGCTACAGGCTTTCTTTATCGTAAAAGACATTTGCACAAAATGCAAATCCAAGCTGGTGAGTTTTGGGTGAGTGGGCGATCCTATTCACTCTCACACTATGAAGCACTTCATTATTTCAATTCTTTTTAACAATGCTTTTTTTATTCTGTCATACAAACTAGTACTGCTGTCTTTGCGTGTGATGAGACATAGAAAAATTTGAAAACGCACAGTTCAATCTGATAAATTGCTTTCTTTATCCCTTAGGCTCAGTAATTCTGCACTTAATTGTTCCAACAGATGTGCAAAACCATCGTGTACCATTTCACTTTCCATTCGTTTTTCCAGGGAAGACATGGGGATCGACAGAGAGCAAGTTAGGCAAGAATTGGAGGTAGGAATCCATGTTCCACTGCTTCAAAACACAGCTACAGGAAATTAGAGGGGTAGGATTTAAGACTCATTCCAAATGTACAGAGTACCAGAATGAAATGAGAAGGCAAAAATGGTGGTACTTTGAAAATGTGGATTTCACAGACCTTGACCCGGTGTTGATGTCCCCTTTCAGGGGCTGAATTTGGGTGCAGAGTGGAGTGGAATTCACGGCAGAAGTGGGTTTGCCTAGGTTTTCTGGCCACACAGACTAACCTGGTCGAATCAACAATTCATGGCCTGACAGGGAGAAGGGTAGGCTTTATGAATAAGAGGACAAAGGCAAGAAACAGTAAAGTTCATTCTTTGGTCTGACTGACCTGATGAACAACTCTTCAGAGGGACAAGCTGTTGCAGGCTGGTAGACATGGTCCTGGCGATCTGCCAGCCTTCAATATGTTACTGAACATGTCCCTGGGTTTGGGCTGGCATCAAGGAGAAGCCATTTTGGGAAATGAAAGTACTGCCACACTGCACTGACTACACAAGAATATACATATATACGAATTAGGAGGACAATTAAGCCACTCAGTCCCTCAGGCCTACTCTGCCATTCAATAAGATCATAGCCATTTTGTTTGCGTTTCAAATTTCACATTCCCGTCTATCCCTGATAACTTTGATTCCCTTTCCTCACAGGAATATATTTATCTCCACGTTAAAAATATTGAGTGACCCATTGGATAACATTCCATTAGCCTTCTTAATTACTTGCTGATTCTTTGTGATACACTTGACCACCTCAGTCTCTCAGCACCTCTGAATCTGCAGTCATTGTCAATTTTTTATTCTTTCTGGTAAGGGGAACAACTTCACATTTTCCCAAATTGTACTCCACCTGACAGATATTTGGTAGCTCACTTAATCAATATACATATGTATGTGTGTTCTCCTTATGTTCTCTTCACAACATACTTTCCTACCCATCTTTGTGTCACTTCTGTTATGGACCAGACCAGAGTGACCCCACCCCCACACCAAGTATTCTAAGGAGATTGCCTAAATCCTAACTTTTATATTTATTTAAAGACAAGCGTAAGATGCTGTGTTCCAGATGTGACTCAATTGGTCCACCATTAGGCTTTAATCAAAATACACTTTATTTTTACAACACAATTAAAATTAAAAAAAATTGACGCAACTTTATTCTATTTAAATACCTTACAGAATAATGTATTATTTAACCACTAATCATCAACTATTCCATTAAAGGCAGCATCCCAGAAACACACCATTTGGCAAAGGCAATTCAGCAAAACAGTTGTGGTTCTCATGTGCTACTTCTTTGCAGCCCAGAAGAAAGAAACAATTTGCCCTTTTTGATTCTTAAGAGGAAGCTTTATTGTCTAAGACTTCACTCTAGCAGCTGGGAACTCAAGCTTGTAGCTCAGCAGCCAGCAGCACAAATCTTCTCAACTAACTGAAAGCAAAACTAAAAGCCTCCCTCGGCCAGTGAGCCCTGACCCTGCCCACTCATGATACTTTTATCTCATTTTAAAAGAAAACATCCATGGAGACCTCAAAAGCTATTTACCAACTCCCTGTCTGAAGGAGACATTTTGACACCACAACAATACCCCTCTGCAAGAGAAACAGCCCAGAACCACACTTAAAGGCAGTCTCGTCACACCTTCAAATTTAGTTACTGTCGCGTTGCTCCCCTCATTTAAGTGTATGATTTTTGAAAAGGTGAGGCCGCAGCACAGACTACACATTGTCACATCCTGCCAATCTGAAATGGACCAATTTGTGGATATTGTTTCTTTTCTGCCAGCCAGCCAATCTTCTGTCCATGCCAATATGCTGCCCCCTACACCATGAGCTCCTACTTTGTTCAGTAGCATTTAATGCAGTGCCTTGTCAAATGCCTTCTGAAAATGCAAGAACAGTATGTCTCCAGGCTCCCTGTATCCAAAACATTTGTTACTCCTTGAAAAAAACTTCAATAAATTGGTTAAACACGTTTTCCCCTTCACAAAATCATAATGGCTGTTTCCAAATATCTTGAGTTATTCTATGCCCAGCTACAAACTCCTATTGATTAATTGTAACAACAACCCCGGGAAGGACAAAACATTACTGGCAATTTCTGAAGAAGGGTCCCGACCCAAAATGTCAACTTTCCTGCTCCTCTGATGCTGCATGGCCTGCTGTGTTCCTCCAGCTCCATACTGTGTTGCCTCTGACTCCAATGTTTGCAGTTCATGCTATCTCTACTGGCATATAGTTTCCTTGTTTCCTGCCTCCCACACCCTGCTCAAACAGATGAGTTATGTTCGCTGTTTTCTAATCAGATGAAAACTTTCCTGAATCCAGAAATTAGGAAAATTAATACTAATCCAACTACTATCTCCTTTAACACCACTTTAAAGACCCTAGAATGAAGTCAATCAGGACCTGGGGACTTGTTAACTACAGCTTCATTAGCTTGCCTAGAGATTTTAATTTCATTAGGTTTGTCACTGCCTTTCACCTCCTGATTTACAACTATTACTGGAATGTTTGTGCATTCTCTATAGTGAAGACAAAAGCAAAATATGTGTTCAGTTTGTCTGCTGTTTCCTTATTATCTACAATGACCTCTTCGTTCTCATTTTCATTCTCTGGAGGACCAACACTCAATTGACTTACTTTTTTATTTTTAAATATATGTAAAAAGTCTTGCTATCTGTTTTCATGTTTCTAGCTAGTTCCCTTTCATGCTCTAATTTATTTATCCTCATTAATCATGAGTCATTCTCTGCTGTACTGTATATTCTGTACAGTTATCTGACCCACCACTCAACTTTGTGCAATTATATGCTTTTTTCTTAAGTTTAATGTTTTTCTTAGCTGGTTTAGTTAACCCAAATGGTGAGCTTTCCCCTTATAAATATAATGATTCTGACTATTTTGAAATGTCCTATTAAATGTCCTCAGTTGATCAATTCCCTAGCCAGAATGCCACCCCGCTTTAGGTAACTCAGCTTTCATGTACACAGAACTGCCATTATTTAAGTTTAAAATAATAGTCTTCTGCACCTACTCTGCATCTGTAATCCTGTATTCTGTAATTTGTTCTGCTACCCTAATGCATTTTATATGGTTCAATCTGCCTATATACATACAAAACAACACTTTTCACTGTATCTCAGCACATGTGACAACAATGAATCAAACTCAAACTTACTTTCGAACTGATGCCTTTACTCTGAGGCCATGAATTAATCCTGTCATATTACAGTCTACCAATTCTAGTAGATTCTGCTATCTAGTTGGTTCCAGAACATGCTGACTATTCCTAATATCCACCAAAACAGTTCCATATCCTGATCTTCTGAACCAAGATCATGTCTAATTATTGTATTAATTCCAACCTTGATTAACAGTGTTGCCCTTCCACCTTTACCCAGTTTTCTATTTTTCTTGAATGTCATATACTCCATAATATTCAAAACCCAATCCCTGTCATTATTCAGCCAACTCTCTGTCATGGAAATGAGATTGTATTTATTTTCTTCAGTGTTCTGATCCCAGCTTGTTGTAGAATTTTTTTTTCTACTTAACTAATAATGAGACTTGACTCCAGCTCCCGTTCGAAGCAGTTTATTTTCTTACTTGGTACCAAAGAGAGTGAGTGTCGATCTCCACCAGCACCTGACTCTGCTAACACAGAGTATAACAATCTCCTTTATACCATTAACTTCAGAGCAGGGTGTTCCCGTGACATCTTGTGTTTGTCGATTCATTCATTGTAAGTTTAAAGAAAACAGACGTTGCTCGAGGTAACAGGAATGCTGTCTTACAGATACCTTAATAATTACTTCTTCAAATGACCTTCGGCATGCAGCTAGCATAGGGAGTCGTATACAGTTTGATTGAAGCTCTAGCTTATCAGTAACTAGGCTCCACAGGGATACAAGGGACATCTCTAATTCAGCCTAAAACCTTGGTATAGTGACAAAATATAAAGAAATCCTCCTCTAGCTCTAGCTAAGATAACATGTACATAGTGATAACGTGGTCTGAGTAACTACCTCCCAACTTCTGCTAAGCTCATTAAAACCGCACATGCTAAACTAATTAAAAATTCTTTCTCTATGCCATCAGTTTCTCCCATGTCTGCCCTTTCTGTCTTGGCCTAAATTCCCTTCGTGATGTAAAATTTTTCTTCTACACAGCTGATGGTAATTCTAGACATATCAGATCTCAGAGTGAAACCTGCCTTGATAGATCATAAGTTTTATTTTTGCAGTTTGGTTACCATGGTGGTCAGTCACTCACCATAGTCAAGTGAGTCTGTCAGTGTTCTTTTAACAAAAATACACAGGTTTATTACACAAAATTAAAAGCGAAGCACTATATAAGATAATTTAGAAACATCTTGGCATAAACAAAGAAAGAAACATTCAACCCTTTTCCCAGTGATATCCTTTACAGTAACTCAATCCAGTGAAGTCTCACTCCCTATCTAACTTCTTTAAGTTCTTACTTAACTGATGAAGTTGTAAGCATTTCCTTTCAATGATTTTCTAAATATTCACTAGATATGATTCTGGCTGTTCTCACCTTCTTCACTGACATTTACTAATTAAACTTTAAGAAAAACCTGGACTATTTAAACTGCAAAAGTTGTTTTATGATTTATTTCTAGCTTTGAAAGCATGGACTGCCACAAACTAAACTGCCTTTCTGCTAGTGTTAACACCTGAAGAAGGACTGAGGCTCCAAAAGCTTGTGTTTTCAAGTAAACCTGTTGGACTATAACCTGGTGTAATGTGGTTTCTGACCTTGTCCACCCCAGACCAACACCAGCACCTCCACATCATTTCTGTTAGTGTGAAACTGCTCTTCTGAGCTCAGTCTACTAGTGGCTCCTGATATCTGTTTCTATGTGGATCATAAAAACATAACTGCAAAAATTCATCAATTAACTGCCAAGTAGCTGATAAAGTCATTTAACATGTCACAAGCTTTCTTTGTAAAAGCTGTCTGAACACACTGTTTAAAAGATTACTTTCTAACCTGTGTTAAGTCACTTTTACAGAACTGAAAGCTAAAATGTATTTTTCCTCCTCTTACAAGTCCAAGTTTCCAAATCATAATAATATATTGCAAACCTTCATCATAATATCATTTTGTTTAATTTGCTATGAATGCTACGTGCATTCAGACACAGAACCTTTAGTTATGTCTTTTTGTTGTCTTTGTAATATCTAGTCTTGACTGTATATTCTTAGGTTGGTCTCTCTATCTCTTCCTGTCATTTCTCTGCCCTTCATTTCCTGTATTATTTACTTTGCTTTTCCGCTTTTATGATGCGGGGGTCCCTGATTTACAAATGTTCAACTTACAAATGCTCGTCCTTACGAATGCGATCCCATACAAGGGTGTAATTTTAAAGGTCCAACATATGAACATTTCCGGTACTTACAAACAACTACTTTATATGGTCCTGCATTGTATTTCAACTTCTGTGCAAATTGATTTGCAAATGGACTCAAGAATGGAATCTATTCACAACTGGGGGATTGACTGGACCTTTGATTTCCCACATCAACCCATGCTTGATCCTTCACTCCCATT
The DNA here is from genome assembly GCF_021869965.1 of Rhincodon typus. Lineage (NCBI taxonomy): Eukaryota > Metazoa > Chordata > Chondrichthyes > Orectolobiformes > Rhincodontidae > Rhincodon > Rhincodon typus. Next base: position 4,229,107 of record NC_063374.1, on the reverse strand, counting down.
ATTTAATCTAAAGTCCTCTTGACTTCCCTAGATATACTGCTTGCTGGATCACTGGTTCTAGCACAGTTCAAGCGCAGACCATCCTAGTGATGCAGCTCCCACTTTCCCCAGTACTGATGCCAGTTTTTCATAAACCAGAACCCACTTCTTCCACAGCAGTCTTTGAACCATTATTTATTGCAATACCTTATGCCAGTTCTGTAATTGGCACATTCTTCAGGTAATAGTAGTACAAAGATTATTGCTTGGGAGTTTTTGTGACTTAGATTTAGTGCCTAGCTCCTCATTCTGTTTAAGTTGGACCTCTTTCAAAGTCCAGCCTATGTTGATGGTACTTAGATGAACGTGGCAACTGGATCCTTTCCTCTCATTCCAAATTTCCGTCCAGCCCTGTCTGAACCCTAACATCGTGTAGCCTTCTGGACTCACCTAGTTGACTGCACAGCTAAGTGTTTGTCCCACTCACTATGCGATTGTCTATTATCACTACATTCCCTGTTGCTCCTCCCAGTTAGAAGGCACCCTGAACCAAAGTGCCCTTATCCAGCCTCTTATTCTTAAACCTGGAATAGGCTACAATGTTCCATGAATATCGTTCACAAAGAATCATGTTATGGAGATAGGGGACTGTTTCAGCCTTCGTTATTAAAACATGCACACAGCCAAGTACTGAATGGATTTGTCCTCCAGTGTCTGTGCCATTAAGTGCACAGCTGGTAGACTCAGGTTATACCGCTGGCTGTGCACTGTATTTATTGAGCTCTGATAAAGCAGGTCTGCTCAATGCACGCTTGGCTTCATTAGCTTCTGCATCTGATTTTAATGTTTTGTGCAAGTATTTTTCCTCCCACAACATTGAAACCATCTTTTGTCTGCGGAACTCTGGGTGTTCAGCACCCGAATATTAATGTTTTGTGTGAGTATTCTTTCTCCCTGATATTAAAACCATCTGTTCTGAGGAAGGGTCACCGGACCCGAAATGTTAACTCTGTTTTCTCCTCCACAGATGTTGCCAGACCTGCTGAGCTTTTCCAGCAACTTTGTTTTTGTTCCTGATTTACAGCATCCGTAGTTCTTTTGGTTTTTATTTAAAACCATCTGTTTTGTTCTGTCTGTGGGGTTTGACTCCCTATAGTTTCCTAAAGCACCGCTTGAAACCATGGAACTATCTGAAAGAACTCTTTATTCACAGCTTAATCCCTGTACATTGACTGAAAATTTCACCTCTCTGCTAAGTTGACAAAATAGGGTGAAAATGTTTAAAAAATTACATTCTCAACATCGAGATAAG
>NC_063374.1:4186707-4227806 GCF_021869965.1 Rhincodon typus | reverse complement strand
GACTTTAGAATGTTGCCCTTAGTAGTGACTACCTTGTTTCCAAGAATTTACAACTCTCGAAGCTTCAACTTGCCCTATTTATGTTCCACTTGCAATTCACCTTTATTTTTTATTCATTTGTGGGATGTGGGCGTCGCTGGCTGGCCAGCATTTCTTGCTCATCCCTAGTTGCCCTTGAGAAAGTGGTGGTGAGCTGCCTTTTTGAACTGCTGCAGTCCTCCTGCTGTGGATTGACCCATAATGCTATTAGGGAGGGAATTCCAGGTTTTTGACCCAGTGACAGTGAAGGAACAGCGATATATTTCCAAGTCAGGATGGTGAGTGACTTGGAGAGGAACTTAGAGGTGATGATGATCCCATATATCTGCTGCCCTTGTCCTTCTAGATGGAAGTGGTCATGGGTTTGAAAGGTGCTGTCTGAGGATCTTTGGTGAATTTCTGCAGTGCATCTTGTAGATAGTACACACTACTGCTACTGAGCGTCGATGGTGGAGGGAGTGAATGCTTGTAGATGTAGTGCCAATCAAGCGGGCTGCTTTGTCCTGGATGGTGTCGAGCTTCTTGAGTGTTGTTGGGCTGCACTCATGCAGGCAAGTGGGGAGTATTCCATCACACTCCTGACTTGTGCCTTGTAGATGGTGGACAGGCTTTGAGGAGTCAGGAGGTGAGTTACTCGCCGCAGTATTCCCAGCTTCTGGCCTGCTCTTGTAGCCACTCTGTTAATGTGATGAGTCCAGTTGAGTTTCTGGTCAATGGTAACCCCCAGGATGTTGATAGTGTGGGATTCAGTGATGGTAACATCATTGAATGTCAAGGGGCGGTGGTTAGATTGTCTCTTATTGGTGATGGTCATAGCCTGGCATTTGTGTGGCGCGAATGTCACTTGCCACTTGTCAGCCCAAGCCTGGATACTGTCCAGATCTTGTTGCATGTGAACGTGGACTGCTTCAGTATCTGAGGAGTCACGAATGATGCTGAACATTGTGCAATCATCAGCTAACATCCCCAATTCTGACCTTATGATGGAGGGAAGGTCATTGATGAAGCAGCTGAAGATGGTTGGGCCTAGGACACTACCCTGCAGAGACGTCCTGGAGCTGGGATGATTGACCTCCCACAGCCACGACCATCTTCACATGTGTCGGGTATGACTCCAACCACTGGAGCGTTTGCCCCTAATACGCATTGATTCCAGTTTTGTCCGGGCTCCTTGATGCCACGCTCGGTCAAATGCAGCCTTGATATCAAGGGCTGTCACTCTCACCTTACCTCTGGAATTCAGCTCTTTTGTCCATGTTTGAACCAAGGCTGTAATGAGATCAGGAGCTGAGTGGCCCTGGCGGAACCCAAACTGAGCGTCGCTGAGCGGGTTATTTCTGGGCAGGTGCTGCTTGATAGCACTGTTGATGACACCTTCCATCATTTTACTGATGATCGAGAGGAGAGTGATGGGGCAGTAATTGGCCAGGTTGGATTTGTCCTGCCTTTTGTGTACAGGACATACTTGGGCAATTTTCCGCATTGTCGGGTAGTGTTGTAACTGTACTGGAACAGTTTGGCTATGGAAGCGGCAAATTCTGGAGCACAAGTCTTCAGTACTATTGCCGGAATGTTGTCAGGGCCTGCAGGCTTTGCAGTATCCAGTGTCTCCAACCGTTTCTTGATATCACGTGGAGTGAATCAAATTGGCTGTAGACTGGTTTCTATAATGCTGGGGACCACTGGAGGAGGCCAAGACGGATCATCCACTCGGCGCTTCTGGCTGAAGATTGCTGCGAATACTTCAGCCTTATCTTTTGCACTGATGTGCTGGGCCCTTTCATCATTGAGGATGGGGATATTTGCGGAGCCTCCTCCTCCAGTGAGTTGTTTAATTGTCCACCACGATTCACGCCTGGATGTGGCAGGACTGCAGAGCTTAGACCTGATCCATTGGTTGTGGGACCGCTTAGCTCTGTCTGTCACTTGCTGCTTTTGCTGTTTGGCATACAAGTAGTCCTGTTTGGTGGCTTCACCAGGTTTTTACCTCATCTTCAGGTATGCCTGGTGCTGCTCCTGGCATGCCCTCCTGCACTGTCCATTGAACCAGGGTTGATCCCCTGGCTTGATGGTAATGATTGAGTGGGGGATATGCCAGGCCATGAGGTTACAGATTGTGCTGGAGTACAATTCTGCTGCTGTTGATGGCCCACAGCGCCTCATGGATGCCCAGTCTCGAGTTGCTAGATTGTGCGAAGTCTGTCCCATTTAGCACGGTGATAGTGCCACACAACACGATGGAGGTTTTTCTTAATGTGAAGGCGGGACTTCGTCTCCACAAGGACTGTGCGATGGTCACTCTTACCGATGCTGTCATGGACAGATGCAACTGCAGCTGGCAGATTAGTAAGGATGAGGTCAAATATGCTTTTCCCTCTTGTTGGTTCCCTCACCACCTGCCACAGACCCAGTCTAGCAGCTATGCCCTGTAGGACCTGACCAGCTCGATCAGTAGTACTGCTTCTGAGCCACTGTTGTAGGTGGACACTGAAATCCCCCACCCAGAGTACATTTTGTGCCCTTGCCATCCTCAGTGCTTCCTCTAAGTGTTGTTCAACGTTGAGCAGTACTGATTTATCAGCTGAGGGAGGACGATATGTGGTAATCAGCAGGAGGTCTCCTTGCCCATGTTTAACTTGAAGCCATGAGATTTCATGGGGTCTGGAATCAATGTTGAGGACTCCTAGAGCAACTCCCACCTGGCTGTATATCACTGTGCCGCCCCCTTTGCTGGGTCTGTCCTGTCGGTGAGACAGGACATATCCAGGGATGGTGATGGTGGTATCTGGCGCATTGCGTGTAAGGCATGATTCTGTGAGTATGACTATGTCAGGCTGTTGCTTGACTAGTCTGTGAGACAGCTCTCCCAATTTTGGCACTAATCCCCAGATGTTAGTGAGGAGGACTTTGCAGGGTTGACAGGGCTGTTTCTGCCGTTGCCTTTTCCGGTGCCTAGGTCGATGCTAGGTGATTCGTCCAGTTCCATTTCTTTGAGTCTTTGTAGCGATTGATACAGCTGAGTGGCTTGCTAGGCCATTTCAGAGGGCGGTTGAGAGTCAATCACATTGCTATGGGTCTGGAGTCACATGTAGGCCAGACCAGGTGAAGGTGGCAGATTTCCTCCCCTGAAGGACATTAATCCAGCTGCACAGCACTCCAGACGCTGTAAACCAGAAACCACATCCCAGACTATGGTGCTCAACTGTGCCAATCTCTCAAAGAAAAGGCAAGAAAAGAAACTATACAACGCAAATTCCTGACATGTAAATCAGAGTGGGTGCCTGGCAGCTACAGCTCGCCAAGTGTCTGTCCTGGCCACCGTGCTGCCACTTACAATGGGCAACATCCTTACATGGTCCATGGCGAGTGCCCTCCGTCACCTTCCATCCACATTGGCAAACCGTCATCCTCACAAAAATCATCGTGCCCACTCTCAGATCAATTCAGACACCACTTCAGGTCTTCAACACTTTAGTCTGGAGCTAATGGACATTATGACTTGCTTCTGCTAGGTTGCTTTGTGCTTGGGGACACCTGCATCTTACAGCTATCAGCTCTCTAAACACTGACTCCCTTTGGTGTTTACTTAGAGGCTGCCAGACTCTAACTCACTGACCTTAGCACTGAGTTACAGGCTGCCAGCTACTGCTTGCTTTTTAATGCAAAGGGACAGCTTGTGGTGGTGGGGAGACCTTGTGCAGACATTCTGCGAGTTGTAGTCCATGCGCATTGGTGATATGTATGTACTGGGGCAGAGTTAGAGGGAGTGCTGTCCCTGTAAGTGTAGAGAGTGCAGAAGATTGTGGACCTACTTGTGGCACTACTGGGAGTCCTTGCTGGAAATGGAGTTAGTTTACCTTTCCTTTGAGAGATTGTCACAGTTGAGCACCATAGTCTGGGATGTGGTTCCGGGCTTACAGCGTCTGGAGTGCTGTGCAGCTGGATTTTAAATATGAAGCCAGAGGCAGGTAAACCAGAAGGTTTGGCCAGTGACTTCCCTCTGTCTGTAAAGGCTATTCCCTGAGAAACAAGCCGCATAGCTCGGTTGCATAATTAGCTTGCATGAGAAAATTTGCCCCGTGCCATAGAGGACACAATGAAACCTCAACAACACATTTTAAAGGCAAATAGCTTTCTTAGGACCCTGGTGGAGTTATTGCTCCCTAGCAGTTCTTTCCACACAAGCATATGAGATAGACATCATCATGCTGTCATCAACATCAGTGCACATAATGTTAATGCTGACGCCATGATTCGACATTGCCCCACAAGTCTTTAACCCCCTTATGAGCATAATATGAATATCTCCCCAAGAATTCCCCATTTTCTCAGACATAAAGACATAGAGCTCTCTCTCACTGGGCCAGGCACACAGATACGGAGTGCTCTCCCTGGGCCAGGACACACAGACACAAAGCCCTGTCTTTGGATCAGGGACATACAGACACAGAGTGCTCTCCCTGGGCCAGACACACAGACACAGAGCTCTTTCCCTGGGCCACACAGACAGTCACAACACCCTGTTTCTCTGGGACAGCCACACAGACACAGAGCCCTCTCTCTGGGCCAGACACTAAGCCCTCTCTCTGGAGCAGGGTACAGACCTACAGCCCTCTCTCTCTGGGTCAGACAAATAGACACAAAGCTCTGTCTCCTGGTCCTGACACACAGACACAGACCCATAAGATCATAAGACATAGGAGCAGAAATTGGGCCATTCGGCCCAAGGAGTCCGCTCCGCCATTCAACCATGGCTGATAAGTTCCTCAACCCCATTCTCCCGCTTTCTCCCCGTAACCCTTGATCCCCTTGATAATCAAGAACCTATCTATCTCAGTCTTAAATGTACTCAATGACCTGGCCTCCACAGCCTTCTGTCGCAGTCCGTTCCATAGATTCATCACTCTCTGGCTGAAGAAGTTTCTCTTTACCTCTGTTCTAAAAGGTCTTCCCTTTACTCTAAGGCTGTGCCCTCGGGTCCTAGTCTCTCCTACCAATGGAAGCATCTTACCAACATCCACTCTATCCAGGCCATTCAGTATTCTGTAAGTTTCAATTAGATTCCCCCCTCATCCTTCTAAACTCCAATGAGTATAGACCCAGAGTCCTCAAACGTTCCTCATATGTTAAGCTTTCCATTCCTGGGACCATTCTTCTGAACCTCCTCTGAACCTGCTCCAGGGCCAGTACATCCTTCCTGAGATATGGGGCCCAAAACTGCACACAATACTCCAAATGTGGCCTGACCAGGGCCTTATAAAGCCTCAGTAGTACATTTCTGCTTTTATATTCAAGTCCTCTCAAGATAAATGCCAACATTGCATTTGCCTTCCTGACTACTGACTCAACCTGCAAGTCTACCTTGAGAGAATCCTGGACTAGAACTCCCAAGCCTCTTTGCACTTCAGACTTCTGAATTTTCTCCCCATTTAGAAAATAGTCCATGCTTTTATTCTTCTTATCAAAGTGCATGACCTCGCACTTTCCCACGTTGTGCTCCATCCACCACTTCTTTGCCTACTCTCCTAACCTGTCCAAATCCTTCTGCAGCCTCCCCACCTCCTCAGTACTACTTGTCCCTCCACCTATCTTTGTATCGTCTGCAAACTTAGCCAGAAATTCCCACAGTTCCTTCATCTAGATCATTTATGTATAAAGTGAAAAGTTGTGGACCTAACACTGACCCTTGCGGAACACCACTTGTCACCGGCTGCCATCCTGAGGAAGACCCTTTTATCCCCACTCTTTGCTTTCTGCCAGACAGCCAAACTTCTATCCGTGCTAGCACCTTACCTCTAAAACCATGGGCCCTTATCTTACTCAGCAGCCTCCTGTGCGGCACCTTGTCAAAGATCTTCTTGAAGCCCAGGTAGACAACATCCATTGGCTCTCCTTGGTCTACCCTGCTCATTACTTCCTCAAATAATTTTTGCAGATTTGTCAGGCATGACCTCCCCTTGATGAAACCATGCTGACTTTGCCCTACTTTACCATACACTTCCAAATATTCAGAAATCTCATCCTTTACAATGGACTCCAAAATCTTACCCACAACTGAGGTTAGGCTAATCGGCCTGTAATTTTTCATCTTTTGCCTTACTCACTTTTTAAACAGGGGTGTCACGTTAGTGATTTTCCAGTCCACTGGGACCCCCCCTGACTCTAGCGATTCCTGAAAGATCACCACTAACGCTTCCACTATCTCTTCAGCTATCTCCTTTAGAACTCTGGGGCGTAGTCCATCTGGTCCAAGTGATTTATCCACCTTCAGGCCAATCAGTTTTACTAGCACCTTTTCCTTGGTGATGGCCACCATACTCAGCTCTGCCCCGGACTCTCTTTAATTTTTAGGAGATTACTCGTGTCTTCTACCGTGAAGACTGATGCGAAGTAATTATTCAGTTCCTCAGCCATTTCCTTATTCCCCACTACTATCTCTCCACAGTCATTTTCCAGTGGTCCAATGTCCACTTTTGCCCCTCTTTCTCTTTACCCCTCTCCTTTGGTCAGACACACAGATACAGCTCTCTCTCTGGGCCAGGGACACAGGCACAGAGCCCACTTTCTTTGGACCAGACACCCAGACACTGAGCCGTCTCTCTAGACCAGCCACACAGACACAAGAGTCCTCTTTCTGGACCATGCGCACAGAGAGCTGTCTCTCTGGGCCTGACTCACAGTCAGAGACCTCTCTCTCTGGGCCACACACACAGATACAGAGCCCTCTCTCAGCTAGACACACAGACACAGAGCCGTTTCTCTGGGCCAGATGCAGAGCCCTCTCTCTGGGCCAGAGCACACAGACACTGGACAATTTCTCTTGACCAAGTTGATTATTGCTGCAAGTTGGCACAACCTCATCACAATGAAAGGGATCCTGCTCAAGCAGTTTGAAATTCCAGGAGGAAATTATCTCATGGCAGTGGGCTCACAGCTTGCATCTTCAGGATGCTCCAATGAGGGTCTAGATCTGACTCATAACTTACCTTCCTGCGTTTGCCTCATTGCATCTTTATAGTTTCTTCACTCTGATGGGAAATAGTGGCCAGGCTAATGAATCAAAGCATGGTTAATTTGTGGTTGTCATGGTGAGCTGTGATAAGATAATTTGGTTTGTACAGAAACAAAAGTGTATTTTAACACAGCGTCATCTGCTGTGACACTGCAATATATTTCTGTAGCATGCAAACATTGCTCACCTTTTGAAGAGTATAGCTCCTGTCAGTGCTGAAATCAGGTACTGCAGCAGTTACTATACTCGCTTCAGCGATCCAGCGATAAACAATGATACCAACCCTGATGTGATAGGTTTCTTAAGACTTAGTTTATGTCAACCTAAATCATAGCATACACTGTGCTTATAATACTGTTACAAAATATGCTATGTGTGCTCTCCTGAAAGGCATGTCCTTGATTCATTATTCTGAGCTATTTCCTTGTGAGCGATGGTTTGCCATTGCCTTCAATTCTTGAGGGCAGGGTAAGAAGTCTATGTAGCCAGAATGGGTATCGAACGTGTGGTGCTGGTATTATTCTGAAGCATATTCTAAGCCATCTAGCCAACTAAACTAACCGGCTCCAGCATTATTCATATAATATATAATTCATAATAATACTTGAATAATATAACTCAAGAAAATCAGTCATCCTGATGAAAAAAGGTACAGTACTAGTAAACATAATTCAAGATAAATTCTGGAATCCATGTGATTGAGAATCTGTCACCTAATGCTTTAATACATTAATATTGGTTTGTTGCAGGATGCTATCCGTGCAGTGCTTGGAAATCTGGACAGGTTACAGCCATTCACCACAGAGCACTTCACCATCTTCCCATGTATCCTTTGCAGCTTGTTCAAAAGGGCTGTATCGAACTTAAGAGAAAGGTTAAGAGTTATTAGAAGAGACATTACTAAGGTTTTGTGCAGAGTGATGCTCAGTAACCTGGTTACCAATAGCTGCCACATTAGTAAATTATATTAAACACAAGTAAAATTGTAGGAGTGTATTGTACAATTTAGTGCTGCTGGTGCAAGCCTTTATACAGCAAGGATTCAAAGGCAACCCTAGAGCTGATTTTAATTTCCTCTGTATTAACTGGGCCACCCAGAGTGTAAAAGGTCCGGACGGGGTAGAATTTGTCAAATGTGTCCAAGAAAGTTTCCTAAATCTATATATAGTGGGGCCTCTCAGGAGGGTGTAACACAAACCTCCTCTTGCACAGAAGAGCTAAAAGAGGGTATGAGATGGATCTGGCAGATAAGGTTAAAGAAAATCCCAAGAGGTTCTATAGCTATATTAAGAGTAAGAGGGTGGATAGGGAAAGAATAGGCCCCTTTAAAGATCAGCATGGCTATCTATGTATGGAGGCACAGGAGATGGAAGAGATTTTTAATAAATATTTCTCCTCAGTTTTTACTGAGGAGAGAATTATGAACACTAAGGAAATGAGGGAAGCAAGTGGGGATGATTTGGACTGTGTACATATTACTGGACAGGAGGTGTTTGCAGCCTTAAAGCGCATTAAGGTGGATAAATCCTTTGGGCCTGATCAAGTCCATCCTCAGACACTGTGGGAGGCGAGGGAAGAAATTGCAGAGGCCCTTGCAGAGATTTTTGCTTCATCTTGAGTTACTGGTGAAGTTCCGGAAGACCGGAGGATGGCTAAAGTTGTTCCATTGTGTAAGAAAGGTAGCAAGACAAGTCAGGGAGCTTCAGGCCAGTGAGCCTGACATCAGTGGTAGGCAAGTTATTGGAGAGGATACTGAAGGACAGGATCAACCAACATTTGGACAGTCAAGGTCTGATTAGGGATCATTGGCATGGATTTGTGTGCGGGAAGTTATGTCTGACAAATCTTTTAGAGTTTTTCAAAGAAGTAACCAAGAGAATAGATGAGGGTAGGGCAGTGGATGTTGTCTATATGGACTTTAGTAAGGCCTTTGACAAGGTCCTGCACAGCAGGCTAGTCATGAAGGTTAGGTTGCATGTGATCCAGCGAGGGCTAGCTAATTGGATTCAAAATTAGCTCGATGGTTGGAAGCAGAGGGTGATGGTTGAAGGTTGTTTCTCGGACTGGAGGCCTGTGACTAGTGGTATGCCACAGGAGTCGGTGCTGGGACCTTTGTTATTTGTTATTTACATAAATGATCTGGATGTGAACGTACAAGGCATGATTAGTAAGTTTGCGGATGATACAAAATTAGAAAGTATCATTGATAGTGAAGAAGATTATCAAAAATTACAGAGGGATCTTGATCAGATGGGGAAGTGGGCTGAGGATTGGCAAATACAATTCAATACAGATAAGTGTGAGGTGTTGCACTTTGAAAAGTCAAACCAAGATAGGACTTATACAGTAAATGGTAAAGTCCTGAGGAGTGTTGTGGAACAGAGGGAGCTAGGAGTACAAGTACATAGTTTGTTGAAAGCGGCATGATGGTGGTGAAGAAGGCATTTAGCATGCTGGCCTTCAACGGTCGAGGCATTGAGTATAGGAATTGGGACGTTATGTTATAGTTGTATAAATCGTTGGTGAGGCACTTGGAGTATTGTGTACAGTTTTGGTCGCCCTATTATAGGAAAGACATAGTTAAACTGGAAGTGTGCAAAGAAGATTTACGAGGATGTTGCCAGGACTAGTGGGCCTGAGTTACAGGGAGATGTTGGCCAGGACAGGACTTTATTCCTTGGAATGTAGGAGAATGAGGGGTAGCCTTTTTGAGGTGTATAAAATCATGAGGGGTGTAGATAGGATGAATGCATATAGTCTTTTTCCGAGGGTTGGGGAATTGAAAACTAGAGGGCATAGGTTTAAGGTGAGAGGGGAAAGATTTAAGAAGGACCTGAGGGCCAACTTCTTCACGCAGAGAGTGGTGCATACATGGAATGGGCTGCCAGAGAAAGTGGTTGAGGCAGGTACAATAGCAACATTTAATAAACATTTGGATAGGTACATGGATGGGAAGGGTTTAGAGGGATATGGACCAAATGCGGGCAATTGGAACTAGCTGAGTGGGCACCATGGTCAAATGGACCAGTTTGGGCTGAAGGGCCTGTTTCCATGCTGTATTGTTCTATGACTTTATGACCTAGCATTACTGAGGCTGAAGCAGAAAAATATATTTCTGATGAAAGAAAGGAAACTAGTGATATGTCCTTGGACAGATTGATAGGAGGGGATCTATTTAAACCTTTCAAGGTTTTGAGACCAATTATCTTCACTGATCAGTGAATGTTAAGAACAATACGTACATTTAGGATTAGCACTTAAAAGAGAGAGTTGTTCAGGGTAATGTCTTAGGCCCAACTATCTTCATTTGCTTCATCAATGACCTTCCCTCCATTATGAGGTCAGAAGTGGAGATGTTCACGGATGATTGCACAATGCTCAGCACAATTTGCAAATCCTAGATACTGAAGCAGTCTATGTCTAAATACTGCAAGACTGGACAATATCTAAGCCTGGGCTGACAAATGGCAAGTAGCATTTGCATCACACAAATGCATGGGAAGGACTATCTCCAACGAGAAAGATTCTTACATTCCCTGTTATCGACATGCTGGGGCTTACCATTGAACAGAAAATGAACTTGACTAGACATATAAATACCTTAGCTACAAGACCAGGTCAGAGACTTGGAATCCTGCAACAAGTAACTCACCTCCTGACTCCCTAAAGCCTGTCACCATCTTTAAGGCACAAGTCAGGGTTCTGATGGAATACGCACCATTTGCCTGGATGGGTGCACCTTCTAGAACATTCGAGAACCTTGAAAGCCCTCAGAACAATACAGCCCACTTGATTGGCACCATATCCACAAACATTCACTGTATCCACGATTAATGCATAGAAGCAACAATGTGTATCACCTACGAGGTGTGCTGAAGAAATTCATCAAGACTCAGACAGCACGTTCCAAACCCATAACCACTTCCATTAAGATGGTCAAAGGAGGCAGATGCATGGTAACACCACCACCTGTAAGTTCCTTTCCAAACTACTCAGCGTCCTGACTCGGAAATATGTTATCTTTTGTTGGGTGGGTCAAAATCCTTGAATTTCCTCCCTAACATCATTGTGGGTCCACCTATATCAAATGGACCGCAGCAGTTCAAGGGTAACATGGCAGGAGCAATTTATGCCATAAAGCAATGAAGCCCACATTGCTGAATGGAGTTTTAAAAAATTGAGTTATCATGCCAATGCCAGCTCACTGAAAGAACTCTTTATGTAAGTCCCAGTTTCCTGCTGTAGCTCCTATTTCTTGTGTCTTTTATCAAACGTTTATGCACTACCCTTTCAAAAGCTGTTGGCAATTTTGCCTTTGCTTTACTTCAGTTTAGTTCCTCTGGTCCCATGCAGGATATATACAACAAATCTCTGTCACTAGACTCAATCCATCATAGTCTCTTTGACTCCAGCCGAGTTGGTGTCCCACTCTTAAAATCCACCTAATATACTTTGTCAGGTCTTCTTTGGCCAACCACGCCTTCTTTTCCCATGTCGGGTGTCCATTCAGCTGCCCCTGCAGCCGGGCATATGTTCTCGAGGTGAAATTCGTACCCACTAGTCTATGTTGTCACTGTGATGATGTCCTGTCAGTACCTTGTGTAACACTTCTACATTGGTGATGTTGTCTCTTCAAGTAATGCCCAGAATTTTACTAGGCACCGCTAGTGCAAGATAGGCAGTTTATGTGGCACCTTTTCTACTCTGTTCCTACCTCGCTGGCATTAGACAGCAGTTGATATAACAATGGACATGGAAGACAGAATCTTTCCAGCCCTGACAACATGGGCCGTGATGAGAAAGTTGGGAAAGTCACATGACATGACCAGTGTAAAGCTTCTTGATGTCAAGAGCAAAAGGTCTCTTTTTTCAACCAAGTTTTGAACAGTGAGACAAAGTCCTTGATTGTTAAGAGAGGCCTATTTGTACGTATTAACATTTTTCATTATTTAAGCATTTGCAGTGAGTCCCGGACTGGAGGCCGTCACAGGGAAGTGAATTCCCGGACTGGAGGCCATTGCAGAGAGGCAAGTCCCCAATGTGGACCGGAGGCAAGGCCTCAAGTTTCAGAATCCGGCATGGCTGGAAGACTTGGCCCAGTATGATCTAGAGGCTAGGTGCTGGCACAGACTGGGGTGGAAGGACTGTAAACTGTGTGCTTTTATTTTTTATTTTTCCTTTTTATTCTTGTGCTAGACTTTTCATTAATTATTTTTTCTATTTTATACCAAGTACTTAAGTATGTGTACCTAGGTTTCTTGTACCTAAGATGGCGCCGTAAGCAGCAACTTGTAAACGTTTCACTGTACTCATTCAAGTACCTGTGACAATAAGGTTAATTCAATTCTCATACCCACTGGATAGAAACTTGACTTCTTACCATGAAAGTCAAAGCGATATCCTGGTAACTCCAGCTAGCTGCCACTCCTCCAGGTCTCCACCTTGAATACCAAGCACCAACTTCTCAGGGATTGAAAGTCAGCAGTGGTAGGCAGTGTTATCAGGGAATACTGCTGTATTAGGGATGTTGGAAAATCAATGCTTTGGATTGGAGGTAGCAACCTGAGATGCAGAGGAGACAAGAATGATGAAGAGAGGAAATTGGACATTTAAGAGGATTAACAGTAGCGCATGGGAGGACATGTCATATTGTGGGAGCAGAGGTTGGGTGGTCACCATGACAGTGGCCTAAATGGGGGAACTGTGCAGCAGGATGGTGGGTAAGCCTAAACTATAGGGCAGGGATTCAGTGGCTCTCAGTGAAAGCAGCAAATGTAATTCCAGGCATTAACATCTCAGGGTAAATTCCACGGGCAGCTATCCCACACACACCACCCATCCATGGACCTTGGAATCTGCCACATATCACCCTCACCACATCATTGTGTCACATTTCCAGTCCACGTATGAGACAGTTATGCATTTTAAGTGGTGCGCTTTGGAGCACACCTACACTTTTTGTTGCAATGCTGCTGCTGGGATACTTTGCACACAGGGACAGGCACCAATTGAACCAGGCAGCATCTTAGGGCTGCTTACTCACTCACGACTTTAGTGCTCACTCACTTTGTGCCTACTTGAATACTCACAGCATCCTTGCCTTTGTGCCTGTTTGAATACTCATAGCATCCCTGCCATTGTGCTTGTCCTCCTCACCAAAGCTTAAAGGCTCAAAGTACTTTGATCTTGCCTTGCTGTTTAGCACAGACAAAAAGATCGATGTGGTTTTCGACATTGATCAGACTAGACAGGTTCCATGGCACCACAATATACAGCATATGCCAGCAGCCTAGGAGGGAAATGTGATGCACATGCTTCATGCATGGCCCTGTCTCAAAGTTTAAGGGGAATGGACCCAAGTCAAGTCAAGGAGGCCTGCTATCATTCAGAGGTCCTGGCATAGAAAGTCTTTTGCATCATCCAGTCACAGTCCAGGGGATGAGGAAAGTCAGTCTACTGCTGGACTGGACACAATTAAGGGGTGTGTGTCACTATAATCTCTTGCTGTTCCAAGAGGCAAATACAGCTTCTGTTTCTTTACTGTTCACATCTGCTGATGTTGAATGAAAATAGATGTTTTGAACCATTTGAAGGCTTTCCTGTATGTAACGGCCTCACATTAAGCAATGGGAAGATTTTGGGTTACATTGGGCATTTGGGAAAGAGCAGCTGTCATTTAGAAAGGGTGGTAGGATGGGGTGGGACAGTTTATGGGTAAGCTGTGTGGCTTGGATCCTAAACAGTGATTGATGTGAAACTATGGATTTGGGTGAAATGTCAGCTGTGCCACCTACATGTCCAGGGGAGTGCTGATTTGTGGTTGCTTTCCCATTACGCACGTGGTGAATAGCAACTCCAACTGCCAATGCTTGATTGACTTTGATGAGGCCTCTTCTGGAGTACTGTGTCCAGTTCTGATCACCCTGTTATAGGAAGGATATTATCAAGCTGGAGAGGGTTCAGTAAAGATTTACCAGGATGTTGCCATGAATGGAAAGTGTGACTTATAGGGAGAGGCTGGATAGGCTGGGACTTTTTTCACTAGACTGTAGGACATTGAGGGCTAGCCTGATAGAGGTTTTTAAAATCATGAGGGACATAGATAAGTTGAACAGCAGGTGTCTTTTCCCTATGGTGGGTGATTTCAAGACTAGGGGGCATATTTTTAAGGTGAAAGAGAGGACATGAGGGTCTACTTTTTTTACACAGAGAGTGGTTCGTGTGTGGAATGGACTTCCAGAGGAAATGGTGGATGTGGGTACAGTTACAACGTTTAATGTACATGAATAAGAAATGTTTTGAGGAATATGGGCCAAGCACAGGCATTTGGGACTAGTTTAGCTTGGGATTATGGTCGGCGTGGACTAGTTGGACCGAAGAATCTGATTCCTTGTGACTCTATGACTTGATGTACAGCTGGGCTTCAAACAAAGTGCTGGCATCAGTATCCCTGCATGTCCTGGCGAATATTTCCATTGACAGCAAGTGGCAGAATAGGATGTACAGGTTGCCATTGGGGTATGGTGCATAGGTAATGAGATGGGTATGAAAAAATTATGCTGGAAACTTGCTGGCCTCACAGAGAGAAGTGCTCCCTGAGACTTGCCAAAATGGTACTTAGCCAATTTCTAGTTGAATTCAGCCTTACAGAGTCGCAGTTTCATGTCTGTATCAATGCTAGTGTCTCTGCCTTTTACAATCGACACTGAATGATCCTCGTGTAAAAAAAAAATTACCTTCTACCTTTTTTCCTTTTGATTTTCAGTTTATATTAGTTTTGTATAAATTAGGAATCAGTGGGAAAAAATGTTTACCCCAATTTATCATATCTATCCTCTTAGTGCTTCTCTGTATTCCCAACTACCCCTTTAAAAGAGGTTGTAGACATGCTCGTCGAGCAGGTGGGTTTGGTTGCAAACATTTTGTCATCCTGCTAGGTAGCATCGTCAGTGCGCCTCTGGCGAAGCACCAGTGTTCTATTCCACTTGTTATTTATATGCCTCAGTTTGCTGGGGTGGTTGGTATTACTTCCAGTTTTGTTTCTCAGTGGTTTGCCCACAGGGTCTAATTCAGTGTGTATGTTGATGGAGTTCCGGTTTGAATATCAGGACTCCAGGAATTCCCTGGCATGTCTCTGTTTGGCTTGTGCCAAAGCCAAACAGTCAAACAGAGATATGCCAGGGAATTCCTGGAGGCCTGGTATTCCAATTGGAACTCCATCAACAAACACATTGAATTAGACCATGTGTATAAACCACCGAGAAACAGAGCCGGAAGTTAGTACCAAACGCCCCAGCAAACTGAGGCATATAAATAACAAGTGGGACAGAACACCGACGCTTCACTGGAGGCGCACTCATGATGTTACCCAGCAGGGTGATGAAACATTTGCATCCAAACCCACCGGCTCGGCGAGCATGTCTACAACTTCATCCACAACCTGAGCTACAAATCTTCATAAAAACTTTATGCCCCTTTAAATACCTATTGCTTTCTGCACTGTTTATTCCATTCCTGTTTTTTCTATACTCTGTGACTCTTTTGTTGCCTCTTGTTGCTTTCCTACACCCTTTGGGTGTCTTTCCTCAACTAACTACTGTCAGTTATCTACCATTTGTATCTGTGCTGCCTGGGGTCTTCAATGTGTACATATCATCTGCCATGTTTACATTAGTACATTAGTAACTGGTCTTCAGAAGTGACTCATTGGTTTTGAAGCACTTTGGAATGCCCTGAGGTTGTAAAAGGTCTTATATAAATGCAAATCCTTTCTTTCGTAAATGTATGCTGTATAATATCTGTAGTTTGCTGGAGTATCTTTTATTTATTTTCAGTATAACTGGTGTGAGAGGGACTGCTTGCAACAGATTCTTCTTTATGGCTTTACCTTTAACAGTGTACAAGATAAAAATGAATGGGAAAGATTATCGGAACTGCAATTTAAACAAGGTGACAAAGTCCTCATCTCTTACCCGTATGTCTGTACCTTGTATATTGAATTAAGATCAGATCAACAGCACTCAGCAGGTAAATGCATTTCTTTCAAATAAATATTTGGTGGTGTATGATTACAGGATTAAACAATACTGATAATGTTCTTTTTTTTTAGCCTTCAACACATCCTATTTAATTTTTATGTTCCTCTCCCTCAGTTACTCGCCAAGAATCATGCTCTATCCAAGAGGTTATTTGGCAGATCAAAGCCAAGCCTCATTACTTCCTGTCGCAGCTCATTCCATACACGCACCACCTTCTGCGTGAAAAAGTTACCCCTTACATCCCTTTTAAAGCTGCTCATAGGGGAAGCAAGGAGGCATGTTGAGTTCATAGAGTCATAGAGATATACAGCATGGAAACAGACCCTTTGGTCCAACTTGTTCATGCCGATCAGATATTCTAAATTAATCCAGCACCATTTGCCAGCATTTGGCCCAGATCCCTCTAAACCCTTCCTATTCATATACCCACCCAGATGCCTTTTAAATATTGTAATTGTACCAGCCTCCATCACCTCCTGTCGCAGCTCATTCCATACGCACACCACCCTCTGCGTGAAATGTTGCCCCTTAGGACCCTTTTATATCTTTACCTTCTCACCTTAAACATATGCCCTCTAGTTTTGTACTCCCCTACCCTGGAAAAGACCTTGGCTGTTCACCCAATCCACACCCCTTCGTAATTTTATAAACCTTTATAAGGTCACCCCTCAGCCTCCGACGCTCCAGGGGAAATAGCCCAAGCCTATTGTTGATCGAACCGAACCCATTACATCTTTACCTTCACTCACCTGCTTCTGATCAGGTGGATCAGGATTTTGTTGTAGAAGGAACTGTATGATTGCTTGGATAACATTTGATTTAAAACATCTTGTGCCTTATGCATTTTCTCTAACCTCCCAAGCCCTCCACTCCTGATTATTCTGCCTTTAGCCCCCTTGGTCAATTGGTCTGGAATTCTCTCCATAAATCCCTCTGCCTCTCTACCTGTTCATTTAAGATCTCGCTCTTTTGAACCAAGCCATTCATCAGTCCAACTAATTTTTCTCTTTTGGTTTTTACCAGTTGTTTTTATCCATCCTTACCCAAGGGATTAAGACATGTGTGTCAACTCAGCATAGACTGGAAATTGAAACTGGGACCTTCTGATTCCTGTAGTAATTTAACCGTCAATAATTGAGAGAGTTGCTGCTAATTCTATTTTTGTAATTTTTGGGAGCATGATAGTTGTCAGTTAATACATTACGAAACAATGGTTACAGCGTGTTAAACTGAATATGCTGCAATTGTTGAAATCTTACTTTATTGGAATTAAGTCAGATTGTACTTTTTTTTACGTTTCAATTTGCAAGATGCAAGTTGTTATGCCCAGATGATGGTAGTATTGGATGAGTCAGGTTCAATGGTGAAAGCTGATTTGATAGACCGTAAGTTTTACTTCTGCGATTTGGTCACTGAACATATTCAAGTGACAAATTCAGAAACGTCCCCACATTTCTGTCCTAAAAGATTTTAAAACTGCATCTCTTAGCTCTGGATTCACCTACTCCAGTAACATTCTTTCCACATCCACCATGTCAAGAGTGTTTGGGATTTGATAAACTACAATCAAATCACCCTGTGCTTTTCTAAACTTGGGTGAAACTGTGTCCAGCTTATCCAACTTTGCCTCATAAACCAATGTGTTCAATCCAGGTATCAATCTGGTAAACCTCCTCTGAACCTTATCCAACACATTTACGTCCTTCCTTAAATAAGGAGACCAAAATTGTACATAGTATTCAAGATGTGTTTTGACTAGTGCCCTATAACCTGAAGCATAATATCCTTACATTTATGTTCAAATTGGTATTGTAATAAAGAATAGCATTCCAGTAATCACTTGATGTACCTGCATCCTATTCTTTTGTGACTCATGCATTATTCCACCTAGATCTTTCTACAGCTTGGAATTCTGAAGTTGTTCACCATTTAAAAAGTACTCTGCATTTTCTTTCCTGCCAAAGTGAAAACCATCACATTTTGCCACATTATACGCCATCTGCCAGAATTTTGCTCATTGACTTAACCTATTTATGTCAGTCACAACCTTTATTAAGTTATCTTTGCAACATGAACACAAGTCCCTGCTGTTCTGTCATTGTTACTCATTTGATATCTTGGAACTCTCAACCTGACTCCCTATCTACTTGCACCATGAGGACTGCAGAGGTTTAAGAAGGAGACTTAGACCACTTCCTCAAGCCACCTAGGATTGGGCAGTAAATGCCGCCTCACCAATGATCCCCAATGCCGACTACAATTTTTTTTAAAGCTCTAAGGATGTGCTTAAATCTTTAAAGTTTTGAGGATGGATGGAGTGCATGTGTTTTTGATGAATAATAGTGAACACACTTAAGAACTACTCCGTTGGCTGCAAAACTCTTCAGGGTGTTCTGATGATGTGAAATGCGTTATATAAATGCAAGTCGTTTTTTACTCTGATTGCTTCAGCAGCTTTCTTGAAAGTGCTGTCTAGAAGCCAGAACTGGTGACTGTTGAAATAATAAAACTGAGTGAAAGATGTTGACAGAAAAGTGTGACTGGAAATCAGGCTATGGACAGAAGGACTATACCTTCATAACAGGTTTTTTAATAATATGCGATGATAGTGATCATTGTGAATAGGAATGGTGCTGCAGTCTATTTAATGTCATGCAATCAGTTTCATGGTTCACTTGTACAACTCCTGCCCAATTTTGATTCCATTTATGTGTTTTTCAAACATTTCACAAGCTCAACTTTTCAAGTCTTAAAGTACAAGTTGAAAGCCATTTATCTCCTTGACTTTGAACAGGGATGAGTGACTTATTGACTGATTTGTGTTTTCTTTGTTTCAGCTGCAGGTGAATGCCCTTTCATTGACTGTGTAAGTCATTGTAATTTTGCAGTGTGATCCTTGATATTCAGTGACAAGAGCTAAGTGCAGAAGTCACACTATTCCAAATAGTACTTTGTGGTGTGAAGGCTTTGGAACTGCTCCTGTATGAAAGGGCTATAAAAATACAAGGGTTAATGGGAGAAAAGGCATTTTCCATAGTTTGCACATTCCTTTCAGAAGGAAGAAGTATAGAAAATAGGAGTTGCAAGAAGCCATTCACTCCTTTGATCTGCTCCATAATTCAATAAGATAATGGCTGGTCTTCTACCTCCAGTCTACCTACTCGCACTATCTCCATATCCTTCATTTCCTATGTAACTAAAGATCTATTGATCTTGGTCTTGAATGTACTTAATGACCGAGCACCACAGGTCTCTGGTGTAGAGAGTTCCAGAGATTAACAACCTCTCTCACCACAGGCCAAAATGGCTGGCCCCTTAGTCCATGGTAGTCTTAGTCCCTTAGACCATGTCCCAGATTTACAAGCCCAGGGACACATTTTCTCAGTATCTAAACTGTCCCATGATTTGATCAGTTTATCTCTATTCTTCTAGTCTCCTCTATGGAATTACTGCCTGGTCTACTCAATCTATCCTCAGTTCATCCTCTTGGGGCAATCTCTTCATTTCAGGGAATCAGTCAAATTAACTTTGAAAAAACTTCCTCTCAGCCAAGTAGGTCCTTCCTTAGTTAAAGATACCAAAACTGCATACATTAGTCCATGTGGCCTTACCAATATCTTGTATAATTGTTGCAAGACTGTTTTTATACTTCAATCATTTGTAACTCAAGCTAACACAGTGCTCCTCTTCGTAATTTATTGTTGTATCTGTGATTCACATACAAAGACGCCCGCGTCCTTCTGTGCAGGAACTTCTCTCCATTCAAAACAATTCTACCTTTTTTTCTACCCATGTAGAAAATTTCATACTTCTTCATATTTTATTTCATCTGTTATGCTCTTTCCCACCTTTTCCAACTTAGTATTATCAGCAAACTTGTAAAATGTTCCCCTCCTCATGTCATTGAACATAAAGTTTATTATAAATAGCTCAGGCCCAAATGCTGATCCTTGCAGCACTCTGCCAGCTGTAGCCAACCAACCCTGCTTTCTGTTTCTGCCTGTTAACTAGTTCTCAATTCATGTAAATAAATTGTCCGCAGTCCCGGAGTCGTGTTTTTCTGCAAAATCTCTTGTTTAGTACCTTCTCAAATTTTTAAAAAAAATCTAGACCCCCTACGTGCTCTGCTCATCCCCATATGAGAATTGGTTGAAGACTCTGGATCTGCACTCAATGGAGTTTAGAAGGATGAGGGCAGAATCTCACTACAGAATACTGAGAGACCTAGACAGAGTGGACGTGGAAAAGATGTTTCCACTAGTAGGAGAGACTAGGACCCGAGGGCACAGCCTTAGGGCGAAGAGACGACCCTTTGGAACTGAGATGAGGAGGAATTTCTTCAGCCAGAGGGTCACAAGTCTGTGGAACTTATTGCTGCAAAAGCCTATGGAGGCCAAGTCATTGAGTATATTTAAGATAGATAGGTTCATGATTAGGAAGGGGATCAAGGTTTAAGGAGAAAAAGCAGGGGTTGAAAACTATCAGCTATGATCGAATGGCCTAATTCTGCTCCTGTATCTTATGGTGTTATGGTCTTATCCATCCTACTAGCTACATCCTCAAAAAAAACTTTGATAGATTTGCATACACATCTTCCCTTTGATAAATCTGTGTTGACTCTAATAGTATTATGATTTTTATTTGTACTGGTTTCTTTAAGTTCCCCATTCTTGCTAGACCCTTGGTTTACATTAATTCACCAGTCTCTGTGTTTCATAGCTACTTTACTCTTAATTTTCTGTTTTTCCTTTGTAAAGTTCTTGGTCCCCTTTGCTGAATTGTAAAATCCAGTAGGTTTTCAGCCTTACTAATCTTTCTGGTAGTCTTACTAATCTTTATAGTCCAGCAGGTTTATTTAAAAACATTTTAAGGCTCTTTCTTGGATTTAACATTATCGTTAGTCCTCCTGATGTCCACACTTAGAACATAGAACATAGAACTGTACAGCACCGTACAGGCCCTTCGGGCCATGATGTTGTGCCGAACTTTTACCCTAAACCTAAGGTCCATCTAACCTCCACCCCTACCTTATACTATCATCCATATGCCTATCTAATAGCCGCTTAAATGCCCCTAATGAAGCCGACTCCACTACCCTCTCCAGCAATGCATTCTATGCCCTACCATTCTCTGAGGAAAGAACTTACCTCTGACGTCTCCCCTGTATCTATCTCCACTCACTTTAAAACTATGCCCCCTCGTAATAGCTACCTCCACCCTAGGAAAAAGTCTCTGGCTAACCACTCTATCTATACCTCTGATCATTTTGTACACTTCTATCAAGTCACCTGTCATCCTTCATCGTTCTAAAGAGAAAAGCCCTAGCTTTCTCAACCTTTCCTCATAAGACCTTCTCTCTATTCCAGGCAACATCCTGGTAAATCTCCTCTGCACCTTTTCCATCGCTTCCACATCTTTCCTGTAATGAGGCGACCAGAACTGGACACAATGGTCCAGATGTGGCCAAACCAGGGTTTTGTATAGCTGGAGCATAACTTCACAGCTCTTGAACTCAATCCCTCTATTAATGAAAGCTGACACACCATACGCCTTCTTAACAACTCTATCCACCTGGGTGGCAGCTTTCAGGGAACAGTGGACATGAACCCCGAGATCCCTCTGCTTATCCACACTGCCAAGAATCTTTCCGTTAACCCTGTATTCTGCTTTCAAATTTGTCCTTCCAAATTGAATCACCTCACACTTTTCAGGGTTAAACTCCATCTGCCACTTCTCAGCCCAGCTCTGCATCCTATCAATGTCCCTTTGTAACCTAGAACAGCCCTCCGCACTATCCACAACTCGACTCACCTTTGTATTGTCCGCGAAATTACTAATCCACCCTTCCACTCTTACATCTAAATCATTTAGAAAAATCACAAATAGCAGAGGACCCAGAACAGATCCTTGTGGTACACCACTCTTAACTGAGCACCATGTTGAATATTTTCCGTCCACTACCACTCTTTGTCTTCTAAGGGTCAGCCAATTCTGAATCCAATCTGCCACATTTCCCCCGATCCCATGCCTCCTTACCTTCTGCATGAGCCTACCGTAGGAAACCTTATCAAACGCCTTTCTTAAATCCATGTATACCGCATCCACTGCTCTACCTTCATCCACGTGTTTGGTCACCTCTTCAAAGAATTCAGTAAGGTTTGTGAGGCATGATCTACCCTTCACAAATCCATGCTAACTATCACGAATCAAACTGTGCCTATCCAAGTGATCATAAATCCTATCTCTCAGAGCCCTTTCCAATAATTTGCCCACCACTGAAGTAATTTCCGGGGTTATCCCTATTCCCTTTTTTGAACAAGGGAATGATGTATGCCACTCTTGGAACATTTTTTCTGAGGTTTTTTTGTGGCTGAAAGGAAAGCATATTTGTTGCAAATTATGAGTGAATTCCTTAAATATTAATCATTGCTTATCTAATTGCATGTATGTGAATATGGTTTTCTAATCTACCTTAGTTAACTCAATCTCAAACCTATTAGATGGCATTGTGTAAATTTAAGACTCTAGCTTACCTAAGTCACTTTTGAACTGAATGTAACTGCTATCATATTTTGTCACTAATGGAGGTCAACTCTATTAACTCTTTAGCACTGAACTATGCTATTTACAAAATAGTCTGCTCCCTACTTGGTTCCCCAACTGACCTAACTAAAAAACCTATCTTGTTTCCTCATGTTGCTCTTCTGGTCTTTTTGTTAAATACCCTGTAGATTACCAATCCTCCTGCCACTGGAAAGGTTTGTCCTTATTTATCGTATCAAAGTTCTTTATACTTTTTGCCATCAATATCATGGCTCCCATTATGTATCCCTGCTCTCAGAAGAGGCTCCCCAGGTTCTTCAGTCTCTCCATGTAATTGAACTCCCCGCTTCCTCATCACATCCAGTAAATCTCTTTTATACCCACTCCAAGGCCTTGTCATCTTTCATAAGGTGTGGTGTCCAGAATTTATTTTGCCCCATTGTTTTTCTTCTCTCTGCTTCTTTTAATAAAGCCAATGTTCTCACATTTTTTTTAAACAGCCTTCTGAATATATTTTTCCACCTTCATTTGTATATGAACAACTTTGTTCCTCCAACACCTTGGAAATTCCATCATTAAGTTAATCTTGCTTCTTCGTGCTCTTCCTATTGAAATGTATCACCTCACACACTCCTGTTCATTAAATTTCATCTGCTATTTGTCTGCTTACTTTATGGTTTGGTCATGTATTTGTAAACTAATCACATCGAATGCTCTCTTTGCTTACTAAATTTCCAAGTTTCACCTCATCTGCAAACTTCAAAACTATGCCTTGTATTCTCAAGCCCAGGCCACTCAAGTGATGTTAAAATGTGGAGTGGTCCTAGTGCCAACAGTATGGAACATTGCTGCATACTTTCTGAAAAAATCAGCTGCTCACCATTGTTTTCTGTCCTGTTTACAAGTTTGTATCCATGGAAATGCCCTGGGCTTTAGTTTTAATAATGAGTCTATTATCGTACCTGTTATTAGTGTTCTACAACACGACTATTCTGCTGCTTGTGCCTGAGCTGGGACTTTCAAAGGACCATTCAATTAGTTCCACATCATAATGTCAGAAATCACACAACACCAGGTTATAGTCCAAAAGGTTTAAGAGAAAACACAGGCTTTTGGAGCCTCTCTCCTTCTTCAGCTGTTAGTGAGAGAGGTAGTATCAGACACAGAATTTATAAGTAAAAGATCAAAGGGTCACACCACTGATCAGGATGTATTAAACAAACCTGAAATGCTGTTAAATTTTTAATCAGTTGGAAGGTTTTAATTGATTAATATTTACATGTAAGTCCCTGAATTCCTCTTAGGTCACTGTCCTGAGAGAACTAAAGGTTTTATTAGTGTAAAGAAGAGGTGACATTTTAGGTCAGACAATGCATGTTAGATGTCAGGCCTTTTTTAGAGTCTGTTTGTGTTTTGGTTTGGAGTCAGATTGGTTTTGCCTCTAAAGTAGGAATTTATAAATTTATCTATAAATTGTGTGCTTTTTGAACAGAATAGAATGTATCTGCAAAAACAAATTCACCCCATAGATTAACATATGTGTGTGCGTGTTTGTGTGTGTGAGAGGGGGGAGAGAGAGTGTGTGCGCGTGTGTGTGTGTGCATGTGCGTGTTGGAGGGTGACTCGGCCAATGGTGTCTATCTCATACACTGCAGGCAAGGATGCTCCAAGGCATGGTATATTGGCGAAACCATGCAGATGCTACGACAATGGATGAATGGACACTGCAACAATCGCCGGACAGGGATGTTCCCTCTCAGTCGGGGAACAGTTCAGTGGTCAAGGATATTCGGCCTTGGATCTTTGGGTAAAAGTCCTCCAAGGCAGACTTCGGGATACACAACAATGCAGAGTTGCTAAGCAGAGGCTCATAGCTAAGTTCAGACCCCATAAGACGATCTTGGGTTCATGTCGCACTACAGGTGACCCCACTCTCTCTCTCCCTCACACACGCACACACTGTCTCTCTCCATCATACACACACACACTCTCTCTCTCCCTCACACACACACACACACACACTCTCTCCCACACATGCACACACTCTCTCTCTGTCACCCCCACACACACACACACACACGCAAACACTCCCTCTCTCTCCCTTACACACATGCACAGTCTCTCTTTCCCCAACACCCCACACACGTACATTCACTCATTCACTCTCTCTCTCCCACACACACACAGACACAGGCATGCGTGCACGCGCACACACACTCATGTAAATCTATAGGGTGAATTTGTATTTTCAGATACGTTCTATTTTGTTCAAAAAGCATACAATTTATAGATAGGCAGTAAATGTGGTGTTTTATAAATTCCTACTTTAGAGGCAAAACCAGTCTAACTCCAAACCAAAAAGCAAACAGCTTCTAAACAAGGCCTCACACCTAACATGCATTGTTTGACCTAAAATGTCACTCTTCTTTACACTGGTAAAACCTTTAGTTCTCTCAGGACAGTGACTTAAAAGGAATTTGGGGATTTATATATACATAATAATCAATTAAAACCTTCTAACTGATCAAATATTTAACAGCGTCTCAGGTTTGTTTAATGCATCCTGATCAGTGATCCTTTGATCTTTTACTTATCAGTTCTGTGTCTGATACTACCTCTCTCACTAACAGCTGTGATTTCTGACCTTGTCCACCCCGGTCCAACCGGCACCTCCACATCATGGCCACATCATCATGACTCACTTCCTAATAGAATTATCATCTGCTTTTTGACTCCAATGTCAATTACATTAATTCCCAACTTCTGCTTGCCAATGCTCCTACCAGTGCAAACAGCTCCGTATTTACTAATTGCTTCATTGTTTTGAACATCACTATCTTTTTTTTAATCTTCCTGTTCAAGGACAGCAATGCCAACTTCTCCAAATTTTACTCGGTAGATGTATAGAGGATGTTCCCAGCAAAACAACAACTAGGGCCTGTAAATATAATCACTAATAAACACACTGGGGAACTCAGGAGAAACCTCTTTACACAGAGATTGTGGAGCTCACTGCCATGAAGAGTGGCAGAAGAAAATAGTGTAATTGCGTTCAAAGGGTATCTAGACAAACACATGCAGGAGAAAGGTATAGAAGGATATGTTATCAGGTGAGATGAAGGGGGTTTGGAGAAGGCTAATGTGGAGCATGAAAACAGCAACTTGTATTGACTTTCTCCATTACTTCATCAAAAAAGTCGATCAACTTAGCCAAAATGATAAATGCAGACTTTCATTATTTGCCCATCCTTTTACCAATTTACGTTTGTGTTCTCTGTACTGGAGCCCCTCTGAATCGTAAATACTATGAGAGTGATTTTTCTTCTAAGTGTAGGGGATCATTTGTCAGGTAATGACTAACACGTTATCCCCACTGCCGAGATAACTCGCTGGACTCCCCCACCAATCAGCTCATTTAGAACTGACAGCAGAGCAGAGACGAGTATCTCACCCTAACACAGATAGGGGTTGGTAGAAGCTTACACCTGGGGGATTCATCAGAAAGAACGTAGCTCTTTTGTTTTCGCTTCTGAGGGGTTGAGGGTTGCAGGCTGGGGGGGAGGGGTGTTGCAGAAAGGTTGGAAGCAAGATCAGGCAGGTGCACCTTTCTGAAGCCATCTCCTTACTCATCACCCATGCCTCAATTGCCCCCATATTAGAGTAATTGGAAGCCCTCATGCCCATCCCACTCCACAGTTGATACCATGTCTCCTCAGCAAGAAAACTAGCCACCTCACTCCCTGCTGGGGAGGCATGTGAGGAGGGAGGTGGTGAGTTGAGGCCCTTACCTGGTTGCTATTTAACCACTTAAGGGCTTTAATGGCTGGTGGTTTGAGAAAGTCCCCAGTGGACCTTCTCACCTAGCACTTAATTGATGAGGTGGTGAATTTTTCCCCAAGGTCAACTTGTTCTGTTATTTCAAAACTGAAAGAACTATAGATGCTGTAAATCAGAAACAAAAACAGAAATTACTGGAAAAGCTGCTGCCAGACCTGCTGAGCTTTTCCAGCAATTTCTGTTTTCGTCCCAGTATTTTCCCTTCTCACCACTTCCAGGGAGCGAAAATCACAGCATTGGACCTAGCAATGCAATCCAATATTATATCAATGCTTTCCCTATAGCTAGAGGGCAGACACCCTTGACTTTATGACTATTTATCACCTTTGACTTTAATTAATGAATAACTATTACTTCTGGCCCCTTTTCTAGCCCATGGACATCCCAAATATATGAGACTGCCCTATCCACAACAAAAGATAAAGTGATATAATTTATTCTTTATTTAATATTAATTTCTTTGGAAACTTATCTGAGAAGATATGCAGGAATCTTGATAGTGACAATTACATTAAGATACCTCAAAGCCACTGAAGTCTAATGAACTCTTTAGGTTGAGACTGAACTGAAGCTAAGTAGTGTGTATCATCTAAATATTTAAATTGAAAAGTCATTAAAAGTGGTTAAAACATTATCCCTCATGCAAAGCACACAAAGTAGCCTTTTAACCTGGAGATTGATTGCAGGCTTTTGAAAATTACCGTCTCAAATGCCAGATAACATAACAATAAAATCATTGTAATAACTACTTAAATGTCGAGAGTAGATTGAAGACAGTGCATTGAAACATAAATTACTAAATATTCACATCATAGAAATGGAACCTTGGTGTTTATTTTTAGAATAGAGATTCTGTATGACTCCAATTGTAATTTTTGCCATTGTAGTTGTTGAAGAGTGGATAGTGGTACGGAGCTGATATGTTAAGAACCCTCTTGCTGTGCTATAATTTCAATGATTCTACAATTTAAAATAACTGTATGCGAATGGTGTCCTGAGCAGTAAACTTTAATTCCTGCAATTGTATAACAGCACATTTCTGGCTGTTGAATAAATTTCTGTATTTCGAAGAAATCCTGTGCACTGTTTATGCAAATTGAAGTGCACGGTAAATTCATGAATTAAAACTTTACTTTTAATTTGAAGCATCTTTTGGAAAAGCTGACTGAAAAGACGGCAGCACTCCCAGTAACAAAGGAAGCCAATGAGCAGAAACCAGAGAAACTACCTTTGCAGCTGAACAGAAAAAGGTCAGTAGTATAGGAGTTATAGCACAGAAATAAGACATTCAATGCATTGCGCCAGTGATGGTGCTAATACTTCAACTGGCTCTAGACCCCATTACAGCATTCAGTCCAAACATGATAAAGAGCTGTATTCAAGAGGTGAGCTGAGAGTAACTGCCTTTGCCAACAACACAGTGTTTGACAGTGGCACCAAGGAGCTTAAGCAAACTAGAAGTCAGTAGGAATGGGAAACCTTTCTAGAGGTTGGAGTCATAGCCAGCACAAAGAAACATGGTCGTTGGAGACCAATCGTTGCCATCCAAGCACATCACTGCCGATATTCCACATCATAATGTCCCTAGGCCCAACCATCTACAGCTGATTCACCAATGACCTTCACTCCTTCCCTCCCTCCTTGAGCTCTAATCTGTGGTGACTGTCCCAAGTCTATGTTTACTGTCACTGTGAACTCCACTCTGGGGTTACCGTCACAATGAACTCCACACTGGTGTTACCGTCACAGTGAACTCTACTCTGGGGTTACTGTTGCCATGAACTGTAGTCTCCGTTTACTGTCATCGTGAATTCTAGTCTATGTTTACTGTCACTGTGAACTCTAATCTGGGTTACTGTCACTGCGAACCCTGGTCTATGTTTACTGTCACTGTGAACGCTAATCTGGGTTACTGTCACTGTGAACTCTAACCTGTGTTACTGTCACTGTGAACCCTAGTCTATGTTTACTGTCACTGTGAACTTTAATCTGGGGTGACTGTCAGTGTGAATCTAACCTATGTTACTGTCACTGTGAACTCTAATCTCGGTTACTGTCACTGTGAACTGTAATCTGGGGTGACTGTCACCGTGAACTCTAGTCTGGGGTTACTGTCAGTGTGAACTCCATTCTGGGGTTACTGTCACCATTATCTCTAGTCAGTGGTTACTGTCTGTTCAAATCTTTGTCACAAACCTTAATGGTGTATTGTCTTATTTTACAGTTCACTGCTTTTATTGCGGTCTTGCTGGTTTCTTACTGTGTTTTACTGTTGTCACAAACCTTCAGTTAATCATATATTTACTGTGAATTATGCAGAATTTTTTAAAAAGACTTTGGATTTGGTGAGACTAATAAAAAACCAATTTACTTTAAAGGAGTGAAAATGCTTTGATGAAAATCATCAATAAAGAAAACATGGTTGACTCTGGGACAATGAGTGAAAAAAAAAGGAAGGTAAGTCTGTTAAAGAGCCAATCTATCTGTGGTTTATGCATCACCACTTTATAAGGTCTATATCCCAAATTTTCAGTATAGTGAGTAACAAAATCTTCTCAAAATCAGCTAAAAATGTAATATTCCTGAACCTTTAGTATTTGCATCTTGTTCAGCTGGCCTGACCAACTTGAAAATGATATTTCATTTTATTCAGTGCTGTTTTGAAAATATTTTAAATTTATGGCAACTAGGATTTATCCCCTTCTCAATGACAATGTAACTGTGCACAATTCAATTTAACATTAGAACTATATGGTTATGTTTAATTAATTTGTACTGGTTTTGATTACTTATCATATATTCAGTGTATGCATTGTGTATCATATTAGCAAAAAAAAGGCAAAGTACTATGATGCTGGAAATTTGAAATATAAACAGGAAATTCTGAAGAAACTAATTTAACAGCTCCTCACTTAGAATCTATCCCTTTTGTTCTTCCATTCCCTACTTTTGTATTTGTCTAAGATGCGTCACAGCCCGGTTCTGATGATAATTTATCAACCTCTTTTTTCAGATTTTCAGTGTCTGCAGTCTTTTTACAGCAATGCTTGACATGTCCAAATGAAACTTAATCATGAATGACTAAACCATGCATTGGATGCTCATATGTTTATAACTCTCTTGAGATCTCTCTTGGGGGAACAACAATGGCTAGGATTCTGCAGGCAGTCAGCTAAAGTATTGGGGACTTGGGAGAGTTGGTGTTCCGGATGTAATAGGAAACAAAGAAATGTTCAGCGATATCCCTGCCAAAGATTGACAGCTCATGAGCACACAGAGAGAGGAGTAAATTGCTTTCGTGCAGTGCCTGTCTTGTTGCTGTCACTTTACTGAATGTGGAATGGAATCAGTGTTGTCTCCACCCTATTACAGAGCAGCAGAAGTTCCAAGAAGTTATCCAATCCTGGAAAGATGCTGAGATTTTTAGAGCTAATAAGGAAGAACAGCTTATAAGAAGTGTAAGGCTAAGTCATGCTTGAAGGCTAAAGAAGAAAGAGGACAGAATGGTCTGTTTCTGTGCTGTACAACTCTATGACTCTGACAGGGTGAGTTTGAGTTTTAGAGACAACAAGGTGCAGGGCTAGATGAACACAGCAGGCCAAGCAGCATCATAGGAGCAGAAAGGCTGACGTTTTGGGCCTAGACCCTTCATCAGAAAACAGGGAGGTGAAGGGGGTTCTGAAATAAATAGGGAGAGAGTGGGAGGCGGATAGAAGATGGATAGAGGAGAGGATAGGTGGAGAGGAAACAAACAGGTCGAAGAGGCGGGGATGGAGCCAGTAAAGGTGAGTGTAGGTGGGGAGTTAGGGAGGGGATAGGTCAGTCCAGGGAGGACGGACAGGTCAAGGGGGCGGGATGAGGTTAGTCGGTAGGAGATGGGGATGCGGCTTGAGGTGGGAGGAGGGGATAGGTGGGAGGAAGAGCAGGTTAGGGAGGCGGGGACGAGCTGGACTGGTTTTGGGATGCACACCCCGTCCATGCAATAAGAACCAAAAAAGAATCCCCCTCGTCCTCACGTACCACCCCACCAACCTCCGGATCCAATGCATCATCCTCCGACACTTCCGCCACCTGCAATCCGACCCCACCACCAAAGACATCTTTCCCTCCCCACCCTTATCTGCTTTCCAGAGGGACCACTCTCTCCGTGACTCCCTTGTCCGCTCCACACTCCCCTCCAGCCCCACCACACCCGGCACTTTTCCCTGCAACTACAGGAAGTGCTACACCTGCCCCCATACCTCCTCCCTCACCCCCATCCCAGGCCCCAAGAAGACTTTCCACATCAAGCAGATGTTCACCTGCACATCTGCCAATGTGGTATACTGCATCCGCTGTACCCGGTGTGGCTTCCTCTACATCGGGGAAACCAAGCGGAAGCTCGGGGACCGCTTTGCAGAACACCTATGCTCGGTTCACAATAAACAACTGCACCTCCCAGTCGCGAACCATTTCAACTTTCCCTCCCATTCCTCAGACGACATGTCCATTCTGGGCCTCCTGCAGTGCCACAACGATGCCACCCGAAGGTTGCAGCAACAGCAACTCATATTCCGCTTGGGAACCCTGCAGCCCAATGGTATCAATGTGGATTTCACAAGCTTCAAAATCTCCCCTCCCCCTACCGCATTCCAAAACCAGTCCAGCTCGTCCCCGCCTCCCTAACCTGCTCTTCCTCCCACCTATCCCCTCCTCCCACCTCAAGCCGCATCCCCATCTCCTACCGACTAACCTCATCCCGCCCCCTTGACCTGTCCGTCCTCCCTGGACTGACCTATCCCCTCCCTAACTCCCCACCTACACTCACCTTTACTGGCTCCATCCCCGCCTCTTCGACCTGTTTGTTTCCTCTTCACCTATCCTCTCCTCTATCCATCTTCTATCCGCCTCCCACTCTCTCCCTATTTATTTCAGAACCCCCTTCACCTCCCTGTTTTCTGATGAAGGGTCTCGGCCCGAAACGTCAGCCTTTCTGCTCCTATGATGCTGCTTGGCCTGCTGCGTTCATCCAGCCCTGCACCTTGTTGTCTCGGATTCTCCAGCATCTGCAGTTCCGACTATCTCTGAGTTTAAGTTTTGTTGAGTCTGTGGGCAGACTTGGTAAAAGAGGTGATGAAAAGGGAGAATAGTGGAGTGAGTTAGGCCACCTTGTCAATTATGTTCTGGGCATGAAGTCCATTGGGGATTTTCTTGAACTGTCACCAATTAAGGCCCTTAAGTCGTCGAATAAGACCACTTAAAGTCATCAATTTTCCACCTCCCTGATTTCCTGCTTTCCTGGTAGGTGAGAAAGGCAACTGGCTTCCAGATTAAGGAACTAGGTTTCCCTGTTGCCAGGTAAGGTGGTCTAAAGGTTTCCTCCTCATAAATCTTTTGGTAATTTTTTTTAAGTTCTGTCCAATCTTCTGACCTGCCCCCTATCTTTGCACAATTATATGTCTTTGCTTTAATATTATCTTTGACTTTTTCAGTTAACCATGGATGGCAGATTCATCCCTTCGCATTTTTCTAACTTGTTGGAATGTATCTCTTCTGGGAAATCCCCTTAAATGTTTTTGCCATTGCAACGCTATTGATTTATATCCCTTAACATGCATTTGGAATCCCATGAACAACAATCACAGTATCCTCATCAGTGCCCTTGAGAAGATGGTGGTGAGCTGTCTTCTTTAATTGCTGCAGTCCACTTGCTGTAGATTGACCCACAATGTCATTAGGGAGGGAATTAGGAAATACAGGGAGGAACTATTATCAAAAAACTCAACTGAATTAACACAAAAGCTGCCTTTATCAAATTCATGTTGGTTTTCTTTATTAATCCATGTTTGTTTGAGTAATTTAGTTTTGTCCCGACTTATTGTTCCAAAAAGCTCTTCTACCAAGGTTAATCTGACTGACTTGTGGTGGCTGGGCTTATTCTTACATCCCTGTTTGAACAAGGATGTAACCCTCACGGCTGTCTAGTCCCCTGGCATAACCCGGTATCAGAGGAGGATCAGAAGATTATGGCCAGAGTCTCTGCAATTTCATTTATGTCACTCATCTGTTCCTGGTGCCCTATCAACATTAAGTACAGCCAGCCTACCTAATATCTACTCTTTATTCATTTCTCGTCTATCTGATGTCTCAAACACCACTTCTTTCACAATAAGATACCAAGAACTGTAGATGTTGGAGTCAGAGTCAACACAGCGCGGAGCTGGATGAACACAGCAGTCAGGCAGCATAAGAGGAATAGGAAAGTCAATGTTTCAGGTAGGGATCCTTCTTCAGAAATGGAGAGAGGGAAAGGAGCTCAGAAATAAATAGAGAGAGGAGGAGTGGGTCTGGAGAAGATAGGTGGAATGAAATGTCTACCTTCCCCAGCCCCACCCATCCTCCCCCTTGCCTCCTTGACCTGACACAACTTGTTCATCTTCTTTCCCACCTATCCGCCCCACCTTTTCCACTGACCAATCCCCACCACCCCACACCTGCATCCACCTATCACCATCCCAGCTACCTTCTCCCAGCCCCACCCCTCCTCCCTCTATTTATTTCCCAGCTCCCTTCCCCCTCCCCAGTTCTGAAGAAGGGTCCCGACCCGAAACGTCGACTTTCCTACTCCTCTGATGCTTCCTGGCCTGCTGTGTTCCTCCACTTCTTGGGCAGCATCTTCTTCCTTAAGACAGATGCAAAGTATTAATTTAGTATCTCAACCAATACTCCTAATGGGTAAGTTTCTTTTTTGGTCCCTAATTGAATTCACTTATCCTTTTAACTATATAAATGCCTACAGTGCTCTTACATTGTCATTTATAGTAGCTACTGGTATCTTCTC
Source organism: Rhincodon typus (assembly GCF_021869965.1). Taxonomy (NCBI): domain Eukaryota; kingdom Metazoa; phylum Chordata; class Chondrichthyes; order Orectolobiformes; family Rhincodontidae; genus Rhincodon; species Rhincodon typus. The sequence continues at coordinate 4,194,517 of NC_063374.1, read as the reverse complement.
AGACCCTGTCTTTGCTTCTCTTTCCCTGTGATGCTTCTATACACAACCTAGTTCTGAATTGTATGATCCACCTGACGTCCATCACATGCAAACTTTTTCCATTTCATCTTACTCTTTATCCCTTTTGAAATCCAGGGACTCTGGATTTCTTTACCAACCAGGGAAAGGTTGAGGCAGCGTTCCTAAACTGTGCCCCAACATTTCCTGTTTAAAGGCAGCTTAATGTTCTGTTACAGTTTTTCTGACAAATTCTTTGATTCCAATTTACCAAGGTCAGATCACCCTCTTAAAGGTGCCTCCTAAATGTTCCTGGGTGAGTTGGGGAGGAGGAAGGGTCATAGCCCAGATGTTGGGAGCGGGGAAAGCCACAAATTGGAAGTCGAAAGTGGGGAGAGGGCACAGCTTGGAGGTGCAGGAAGAGGAAAGATTACAAATCGGGAGTGAGGGAGACCACAGCACAGAGGGGACTAGCCACAACTCAGGGGTAAGGGAATAATTGAGCCTGCTACTTGGAGTTTAAGGAGTAGGGAAACACCACAACTGCGAAGCTGGGGAAGGGGGAAAGGCCATAACTCAGAGGTTGGGGAGGGGGAAAGGCCACAACTCTGAGATCCTGGAGAGAGAGAGGCTGCAACACAGAGGGCACTAATGGTGTTTCAGAGGCTGGGGCATGAAGAAGGCCGCATCGGGTATTGGAAGTTAGTAGACAACAAAACCCAGAGGTTGGGAAGCACCAGAAGCCGCAACATGGAGGACATGAAGGGGAGAGGCCCACTACCAAGTCAGATAGTGGGAAGGCGTCAATCAGGTCTGCAAGAAGCATGTTAAAATGAATCTCAATTCTCAACAAGAGAATAGCCTAAACAAAAACAGAAGTTTCTGGAAAAGCTCAGCAGGTCTGGCAGCATCTGTGAAGAAAAAATCAGAGTTAACGTTTTGGATCCGGTGACCCTTCCTCAGAACTGATGGTATCTGGGAAAATGTAGGTTCATATGCAGAAAATAGGGAGGGGGATGGAGTAGGGAGCGAACGATAGGATAGAGCCCGAAGAGAGAGAAGAGTAATTGGATAGACAAAGGAGTTGATAACAATCTGGCTAGGAGGGTGAATAGTTGTTAATGATAACTGTTAGTGACTAACAATAGATGGTGTGTAATGGCAGGCTATGTTAATACAAGGCCTGGTGTGTGGAGTAGGAGACCAGGACATGGGAGAGTTTAGGCCCTAAAATGATTGAACTCTTCGAGCTGTATCCCATCATTTACTCCCTACCCCATTCCCCTCCCTATTTTCTGTATATAAACTGACATTTTCCCAGCTACCATCAGTTCTGAGGAATGGTCACCGGACCCGAAACGTTAACTCGGATTTTTTCTTCACAGATGCTGCCAGACCTGCTGAGCATTTCCAGCAACTTCTGTTTTTGTTCCCGATTTACAGCATCTGCAGTTCTTTCGGTTTTCATCAAGAGAATAGGCCTCATTAACTTACACTATTAAAGCAAAACATAAAGAGGGTAACTTTAAGTAAGGATTTACTGTAATTAAATTATAATCCCTCAATGGTTCTTGCACTCCTCTGTAATTTCCTTGTGAATTTGTTTCTCTATATAACTTTTCTGCTGGTTTTTGGGCTATCATGTGCCCAGCCGTGAAATACCTCTTTTGTTTCTTAGCTGCAACCAAATCAATTCTGTCCTTGATGCCATGAGAACCATAGAACCAGAGAACCCCTACAGTGTGGAAACAGGCCCTTTGGCCCAACAATTCCATACTGATACTCAGAGCATCCCACCCAGACACATCCCGCATAACCCACCTAATCTACACATCCCTGATCACTACAGGCAATTTAGCACGGCCAATCCACCTAACCTGCACATCTTTGGACTGTGGGAGGAAACTGGAGGAAACCCATGCAGACACGTAGGACACCCTCTTTCTGGAATTCCCTCCCTAATGGCATTGTGTGTCAATCTACAGCAAGTGGACTGCAGCAGTTAAAGAAGGCAGCTCACCATCATCTTCTCAAGGGCATCTAGGGATGGGCAGTGAATGCTGGCCAGCCAGCAATGCCCATGCCCCACGAGTGAATAAACATTCTCCAGCACTGTCATATTCTCTTCAATCAATACTGCTACACCTTTTTTCCTTCTTCCTTCTCCTTCCAGAACACCTTTTATCCAGGAATATGTAGTATCCAGAATGTGTGGTATCCAGTCCTACTCTTCAAAAGTCGAATCTCCATATTGTCACAATATCATATTTCCACATGGCTATTTGTGCCTACCTTATTTACAACACTTCACTCATTTACCTAGTTGCACAATAACCCTAAGTTTGACATTATTGCATTCACTTCTAAATTGAACTTACCCACTCCCTTGCTATTTCCTACTGTAAAGCTAATCCTTACTAATTCTCCGCACACTTCGGTTTTCCTGTCTAATATTACCTCCTGGCTCTCACAACCTGCCTTACTAGTTCGGACCCTCTCTGATAGTGCTAGCAAACCACTCCATAAGAATGTTTGTACCAGTTCTGTTCAAATGCAACCTGTCTGGTCTGTACAAATCCCATCTTGCTCAGAACTGGTCCCTGTGTCCTAGGAAACTGAATCCTTTCCTCCTACATCATCTCTCCAGGCATGCATTCATCTGCTGTATTCCTCTGATGTCTAACTTCACTTGTGCGTAGTACTGGGGGTAACCAGAGATTATGACCTTTCGAGGCCCTGATTCCTGGCCTCTTTCCTAGCTCCCTAAAACCTGCCTGTGGGATCTCATCCCTCTTTCCACCAATGTTGTCAACACCAATATGGATCACGATTTCTGCCAGCTCATCCTCCCCTTAATCCTAAATGAGTGAACTTGTGTAGATGGTCACTGGTAACAATGGGTGTGAAGGTTGGGTTTCTGCCCTGAGAGCCGGTGATCTGTTGCTCCAGAAAAATATCAGGGGCAACAGTGTAGAGAAGTGACAAGAGCGCAGATAAGCTGAGTGGTTGAATCAAGTTATAGAAGCGAATCAAAGGATAGCACTGGTAGTGCTAGTGGGGCAGGGGAAGCAGATTTAGTAGGATCTGCTGTCTCAACTCATGTTGGATACTGGTCCCTCAGTCTCTTAGGAAGATGTTGCCTTGATCCAGTTTGGAAATAATCTTCTGGAGACCCGGCACGTGTTTATTACACCATTTTCCAGCAATCAACCAAACTTGGTGTGATATCAGTAATGTCTTGCTGCACATATTAATGCAGCTGGGCACTCTAGTTCCCCAGAACTCTGTAACTGTGCATTGACTCAAAAATATTTTATTTTTTTAATCTAGAAAAGAGCAAAGACATCTACCCAAGCAAAAGGTCAACTCATCAAACAGCCTAGCTCATGCAGATCAGGTTGGTACACCCTCCTTAGACCAGGAAGATTACTTGATGTTCATAGCACACAATGAATAATTTAGTTCCATAATTTAGGGGCACCAAAAGCAACAACATTTCCCAAATCCATTGAGGTAACCCTTCCACTAAAATAGCAGGTAAAGTAAACGTTGCAGATGTGAAAAACGTTACAGCATTGCAACCATTAAATCTCATCTAGCAGGTCTCACCTATAAACAAGACATTTTCATTTTACTTCCAATGGCTATCTTAACAAAAAAGGGCACACTGATCTGATCTTGGATTTGGCGTGATGGCTGTTCACACCGGCAGCCATACCCCAGGATCTGACTTGGTAATCATGCAAAACTAATCGAGGGGTCATCAGCTTCAGCTCACGCAATACAAAGAACAAAGAATAAAGAAAATTACAGCACAGGAACAGGCCCTTCGACCCTCCAAGCCTGCGCCAATCCAGATCCTCTATCTAAACCTGTCGCCTATTTTCCAAGGATCTGTATCCCTCTACTCCCTGCCCATTCATGTATCTGTCTAGATACATCTTAAATGATGCTATCGTGCCCGCCTCTACCACCTCCGCTGGCAACGCATTCCAGGCACCCACCACCCTCTGCGTAAAGAACTTCCCACGCATATCTCCCTTAAACTTTTCTCCTCTCACCTTGAAATCGTGACCCCTAGTAATTGAGTCCCCCACTCTGGGAAAAAGCTTCTTGCTCTCCACCCTGTCTATACCTGTCATGATTTTGTAGACCTCAATCAGGTCCCCCCTCAACCTCCGTCTTTCTAACGTAAATAATCCTAATCTACTCAACCTCTCTTCATAGCTAGCGCCCTCCATACCAGGCAACATCCTGGTGCACCCTCTCCAAAGCATCCACATCCTTTTGGTCATGTGGCGACCAGAACTGTACGTAGTATTCCAAATGTGGTTGAATCAAAGTCCTATACAACTGTAACATGACCTGCCAACTCTTGTACTCAATACCCCGTCCGATGAATGAAAGCATGCCGTATGCCTTCTTGACCACTCTATCCACCTGCGTTGCCACCTTCAATGGACCCAAACACCCAGATCTCTCTGTGCATCAATTTTCCCCAGGGTTTTTCCATTTACAGTATAGTTTGCTCTTGAATTGGATCTTCCAAAATACATCACCTCGCATTTGCCTGGATTGAACTCCATCTGCCATTTCTCCGCCCAACTCTCCAATCTATCTATATTCTGCTGCATTCTCCGACAGTCCCCTTCACTATCTGCTACTCCCCCAATCTTAGTGTCATCTGCTAACTTGCTAATCAGACCATCTATACCTTCCTCCAGATCATTTATGTATATCACAAACAACAGTGGTCTCAACACGGATCCCTGTGGAACACCACTGGTCACAGTTCTCCATTTTGAGAAACTCCCTTCCACTACAACTCTCTGTCTCCTGTTGCCCAGCCAGTTCTCTATCCATCTAGCTAGTACACCCTGGACCCCATGCGACTTCACTTTCTTCATCAGCCTACCATGGGGAACCTTATCAAACGCCTTACTGAAGTCCATGTATATGACATCTACAGCCCTTCCCTCATCTATCAACTTTGTCAATGTGGGAATGTCGTCCCTTCTAACCCACAAGAGGATTGCAAATAGTGGAAGACACAGAAGGATCCTAAGAAATTTGTAGGACAATTTGCTGAGATGTTAAAGACCAGCAAGATGTGTGTGATACACCCAAGAGCATAGCCATATGCGTAAGAAGGCACATGGAGAGTCTCGGCTGTGAAGAGGTTTCCTACAGAGAATAAGGCCCATAGTTAGCCATTCAAGGTCATGGCAGCAGATCTCCTGGCTGGAGTGACTACAAAGAGGACTGGAGGGGGAGTTGAATTAAATTTACGCTGCCTGCCAACCAGTTATTCTAGGACTGTTTCTCACTCTCATCAGGTAAGCCTGAAATGGCAGCACACAGCAGGAATGACGATGGCGTGATGGAACAAACCATCTCAGCTCAGAAACTGGGATGTGACACACCACAGGCAGCAGCAGGAGGAATGATCCGCTTTTTATTCAGGTGATCAATTTAGATTTCTGCGAGTGAACTGTTTGTAACGCTATCTCAAATCCAGCAACCTTGGGACCAGGGCTGTGCCAAAATGTGTTAATTCAAAATTGAACACCTTAGTACAATGAATAGAGAACGTAGGAAAACAAACTGAGAGGATCGCAAATTTAGCACTTTAGGTTAATGACCTTGTCACTGTTGATAATAATTCATATCTCGCACAATGATTTTAATAACTGTTTTGTGCTAGCCCCACTTCCATACATCAGCAAAACCTGCTCAAAATGAGAAAAGATTGATTTTAAAAAAGGCTAGTGTTAATGTTTCGAGTCCAATTACCCTTCTTCTGAACCCCTCAGTGGCCTCGAAATGCTAATTCTGTTTCTCTCACCACCAATGCTGCCAGACCTGCTGAGTTTCTCCAGCAATTTCTGTTTTTGTTTCCAATTTCCAGCTCTGCAGTTCTTTGTTTTATAAAAAACAACTAGTTTTTTGGACGTTAGTTTTTGAGTATCCAGATTTACTGCCCTTTCCCTCAATCATTTAAGGAAGCATTTTTACTATTTATGTGAGAGCCCTGGGCTGAGTGAACTGGTGTGCATGTTATCTCTCCTGGGTTTAATGGGAAGAATTTCTGTTTGCACTGTCTCTCACTGTGCCGTTTCCTGTAACAACTTATACCAAGTCCAGTCCAGGACCACTCAATATAAAATGCTCATTTTCTAATCTTTCCAGGCCGTTGTCCCTCCCCATGTCTGAGTAATCTTCTACAGGTTTACAGCCCTAACAATAATGCAGTCCTCCAACTCTGACATTGCAGTTAATATAAACTTAGTTCGAGCTTAGTATTTCTTTGAATGTAGTGTTGTGAGTTATAGTCAAAGAGTCATACAGCATTGAAACAGACCCTTTGGTCCAACCAGTCTACACTGACCATATTTCCAAACTAAACTAGACCCACCATATCCCTCCAAACCTTTCCTATTCATGAATTTATCCAAATGCCTTTTAAACATTGTAGCTGTGCCTGCATCTACCACAGCCTCTGGCAGTTCATTCCACACACGAACCACTCTCTGTGTAAAAATGTTGCCCCTCATGTCCTTTCTAAATTTTTCTCCTCTCATCTTAAAAATATGCGCCCTAGTTTTGAACTCCCCACCCTCGAGAAAAGACCCTTGTTATTCACCTTATCTACACCCCACATGATTTTATATTCTTCGATAAGGATACCCCTCAACCTCCCATGCTCCAGTGAAAAAAGTCCCAGACTTTCCAGTCTATTTTTATGTCTCAAACCCTCCATTCCTGACAACATACTGGTAAATCTTTTCTGAACCCACCCTAGTTTAATAATATCCTTCCCAATGTTTGCAATGAAGAAGTAGTCTAGATTGCGAGAATCTAAATGTTTTTATATTTCATTTCCAGTTTCATGGGTTGGCAGCTATCATGCAAACTGGTTCCCATTCCCACTCCTCCTGGTTTCATATCCCCTGGCAGACCTCCCTCCCCATTCACACTCCTCCTGATGTCCTGTCACCCTCACAGAGACCCCTCCCCATTGCCTCTCCTGGTTTCATATACACCATGAGAGACCCCTCCCCATTCCCACTGCTCCTGGTGTCCTGTCGCCCTCAGAGAGACCCCTCCCCATTCACACTCCTCCTGGGCACCTGGTCCCCTCACAGAGGACCCTCCCCATTCCTGTTGTCCTGTTTCACCCTGCCTCCCCACTCCAGTGAGATCCCTCCCCACTCACACTCCTCCTGGAGTCCTGTTCTCCTCACAGAGACCCCTCGCCATTCCCACTCCAGGTTTCCCTTCCTATTCCCACTCCTCCTGCTGTCCTGTCCACCTCAGAGACCCCTCCCCATTCCCACTCGCCTGGTGTCTTGTCTCCTTCACAGAGGGACCCCTCCCCATTCACACACCTCCTGGTGTCCTGTCCCCTCAGAGAGATCCCTCCCCATTCACACTCTTCCTGGTGTCATGTCCCTCTCAGAGAGACCACTCCCCATTAATGCTCCTTCTGGTCTCAAGTTGTTCTCTGAGACCCTCCATTAACACTCCTTCAGAAATGCTGTCCCCCTCAGAGAGACACCTTCCACTGCCCAGTCCTCCCAGTGTGCTGTTGGCCTTAGAGAGACCCTCTGTATTCGTGCCCCACCAGTTGTCTGGCATCAGAAAGCAGTCGCCATTTAACATTCCTCCCTGTGCCTTCTCCACTGAGACAGCACTCTCTCAAACCAACACAAGCCACTATCAAATACACCACTACCCCTCTCTGACTCACCGCATGCTCCATCACTCACCACATGCTCCATCCCTCACCGCATGCTCCATCTCTCACCACGTG
>NC_063374.1:4169506-4186697 GCF_021869965.1 Rhincodon typus | reverse complement strand
GCGTGCTCCATCTCTCACCACATGCTCCATCCCTCCCCGCGTGCTCCATCTCTCACCGTGTGCTCCTTCTCTCACCGCGTGCTCCATCCCTCACCACATGCTCCATCCCTCACCGCGTGCTCCATCACTCACGGTGTGCTCCATCACTCACCGCATGCTTCATCCCTCCCCGCGTGCTCCATCTCTCACCGCCTGCTCCTTCTCTCACTGCATGCTCCATCTCTTACCACATGCTCCATCTCTCACCGCGTGCTCCATCTCTCACCGCATGCTCCATCTCTCACCGCGTGCCCCATCCCTCACCGCGTGCTCCATCCCTCACCGCGTGCTCCATCCCTCCATGCATGCTCCATCTTTCACCACATGCTCCATCCTTCACCGCATGCTCCTTCCCTCCCTGCATGCCCCATCTCTCACGGTGTGCTCCATCCCTCACCGCGTGCTCCATCCCTCACCACGTGCTCCATCCCTCACCGTGTGGTCCATCCCTCACCGCATGCTCCATCCCTCCCTGCACGCTCCATCTCTCAACACATGCTCCATCCCACACCCTGTGCTCCATCCCTCACCACGTGCTTCATCCCTCACCGCGTGCTCCACAACTCACCGCGTGCTCCATCCCTCACCGCGTGCTCCATCACTCCCTGCATTCTCCATAACTCACCGCGTGCACCATCCCTCACCGCGTGCTCCATCTCTCACCACATGCTCCATCCCTCACCGTGTGCTCCATCCCTCCCCGCATGCTCCATACCGCGTGCTCCATCACTCACCGCGTGCTCCATCCCTCACCGCATGCTCCATCCCTCACCACGTGCACCATCCCTCACCACGTGCTCCATCCCTCACCGCGTGCTCCATCCCTCACCTCGTGCTCCATAACTCACCGCGTGCTCCATCAATCCCGACATGATCCATCACTCCCTGCATTCTCCATCACTCACTGCGTGCTCCATCCCTCACCACGTGCTCCAGCCCTTACTGTCTGTTCCATCCCTCACTGTGTGCTCCACCCCTCACTGTACTCCATCCCTCACTGCGTGCTCCACCCCTCACTCTGTGCTCCGTTGTCTGTATTCAGCCTGTTGGACAGCTGCCAGCATTGCTTTGTTTTGAGAATCGAACTTAGACAGGGGTGTTCCCCCTGACAGACCAAAGACAAGCTCTAAGAGCTGGAGTAATCTCGAGCTGTTGTGAGCCTGTCTCCAGCTGGCTGCATTAACACATGTTCTGGGGCAGATGATACATAGCCTTTCAAATAAAGTACATTAAAGCCCTGTTAATTAGCCTGATTACTGGAAGATCTGATCTCTCTTTGCAGTGCTTTGTTTCCATTCCATTTGATATTTGGCAGGAGGCAGTCGAAATAGCAGCTTCTGCCTGTCTCTCGAATGATTAAGTCAGCGAGTATCAACTTGCTACCAGATCCAGACGTCCACTATTCACTGTGGCATTGAAAATGTTCATTGTTTTACAATATTTCCTCCTGTCATAATTTCTACTCAATATGTTTGGAAATAATAATCACTATGGTTTAAAATTGTTAAATGGGATTGCCACCAGCCTTGGGTAATTCTTAATTACTCTGATTGTCAGACACGTTTGACGTTAAAGTTGCAGAGTGAGCTCACTGTTTTCCTCACACAGCCAAGTTCCAGCTCAGTATGCCTTATCCGGTTCCCCCAGTGCTTCATTCTCACTGGGGGCAGAAGGCTGGTTGATTCATTAATCTCTGTCTCACTATCTCTGGCGTAGGGAGATGAATTCCCATGGAATCACCATTCTCTCCTTCCCTGTGACCCTGGGAGGGGGTTTGGGGGTGTGGGGGTTGGGGTGCAGCATGGCTGATGCCTAATTTATCTCTCTTTCTCTGTGACACTGGGAACAGAGACTGACTAAATTTTACCCCTGCCCCCAACCTCCCAGACCTGCTGTACCAGTCTTTCACTCTCCCCCCTCTCCCTGTGACCCAGCAACACCGGGAGCAGGACCCTGACTGGATCTGTCCCTCACTCTCCCCCTCACCCTATGACCAAAGGGCCATGAGGCTATTCCAATTATTGATCTGATACACATCTGTGGGTGCCCCTCGATTATAGGGGATTGAACCTGTGATCTTTCCAATCTTGAAGCTTCATTTATTGTGCAGCCACAGTTGTAATGTTGCATTCAAATTGTCACAGGCCAGAGTGCTGGAGTACATTAGCATCAGTATCTGAAATGTCAGTTGTTTTCAATGTAGTTTCCAATAAAGTTAAACATTGTTGTGAACGCTGCAAGGTGTACATTGTTGTATGTTGTGATACCTCTTTACATTGTCATCCAGTTTGCTGTACACAACTCAAACCATTTTGAGGAACGCTATATTTCAGAAGGTCTTTTCTGCCTGTCCCAAGTATGTGATGGAACCACTCCACATTCAGCTTCCTTTTGTCCTTCAACACTCAAGGCTGAAATTTTCAAAGCCTTGGAATGAAGTGGACAATAGTGAGTCAGTTGCGAAAAGATGGCGAGATTGGGAAAACAAGATTCCTGATGTTGGAAAAAAGATGTTCAATTCGACAACCCAAGCTGGGATGAGAATCTCACCTGTGAGCAGTAAGAGGCCTGTTTGTATCTATTTTCATGCATTAACAAGCCATTATTCTCTCATTTCACATCATCAACGTGCAGTTTCTATTTCTCTCATCCATCAGCTGGAAACCAGACGGGTGATAATTCACACATCTCCGATCCATGTACAATATAGACCTGCACTTTGGAGTACACTGGCACCTTTCATTGCAATGCTGCTGGCAGGACGCTTAGTGAGCAGGAACAGGCACCCATCTCCTGGGTTCAACCAGGGGGCATCTCGGAGCTCCTTGCTTTCTCACTTTGCAAGTACTTGGATGCTGACAGCATCTCTGTCTTGCCTTATCCTTTTGCCCCATCAGTCAGAGCTTAAAGGCTCACAGGACTTGTATATTGCCTTGCTGTCCTGCACAGAAAGGCAGCATGTAGTGGTCATCAAACAACGGGTTGGTCAAGTTGCTGTTGGACACTGAGCATGTGCCATGCAGCAAACACCATGCATGTGTTTCAACCAAACGGCCATGTCTCAAAGTCTAAGGGGAATATTCCTCAGTCAAGTCAAGTGAGGGCATGCAGGGTAACTGGTCTGTATGGGAGTGAGACGCCGCTTGCCATGGTGAGAGTGGTAGAGCATGAGGCTTGTTGGGAGGTGGATGCAGTAGCAGAGATAGAATGCAAATGAGGTGGCAGAGAGCAGATGGTGGGTACTCACCCTGGCAGAGCGTAGATGGGTCATTGACCTTCTAGCTGCATTCTAGCTGCACGGACCACAGAAACTGGGTGGCAACTTTGGACCAGCCTGGCTGGGCTGTGCTGAGGGAAGAGTGACCCGCCTCTGCATTGCCCTGTCCATCAAGAGCTGGGTTTCAGAGGATAACATGAGAAATCTGAGAGGGTGTGAGAAGGCGTGAGAGGATGGCATGGTGGCTCAGTGGTTAGCAGCTGCCTCATAGCGCCAGGAACCCGAGTTCAATTCCAGCCTTGGGTGACTGCTCCTGTGGAGTTTGCACATTCTCCCCATGTCTGTGTGGGTTTCTTCCAGGTTCTCTGGTTTCCTCCCATAGGCCAAAGACTATGTTCAGCAGATTAGCCATGCTAAATTGTCCCATAATGTCCAGGGATGTGTAGACTAGATGGATTAGCCATGGGAAATGTGGGGTTATGGGGATGGGGTACAAGGCTGGGTCTGGGTAGGATGCTGTTCAGAGGGTTGATGCAGACTCTTTCCACTCTGCAGGGATTTCTATAATTAGGCTCACGGAGAGAAAAACCCTTTATGAAACTCGCAAAAGTTGGCACTTAGCAGTTTCTGGTCCAATTCAGCCCACAGTTTCGTGCTGGTGTTGTATTGCTGTCCCAGCTCTTAGGATCTTGGGGATTCTTCTGCCTGTTGTTAAGATTGGTTGGGCTCAGTCTGTGTCTGTCCTGTCTATCAACTTCCGAGTCAGAAGCCAGTGGATTTGGACCCCATTCCAACGGTTGACACTTGTAGTGATTGGAACCAGATGGACCCCATTGACTATGAGATCCTTGATTGGGGTTGTTAGCCTGGGCCAAGCAGGAAAGCCCTGGTTGACCAATATTAGCAGGAGATTTGGAATCTCCTCAGTTCAGGGGACTGACTGCGAGCTGACTGGTGACAGCCAGTGTATTGTGCACAAGTAAATAAAGGATGACTGGGTAATGGGATACCGGTCTTTGTGGAGTTATTTCAGTGTCAATAGGAGAAAACAACATAAGCCTGAAGAACATTTGCTCGCAACAGTCATCTGGAGTTGGGGTAAGCATTTCTTGCATCATGCTCTTATTTGGAAAGCTTGACTCATTTGATCCTGCTGTCAAAGACTGGGCCCAGTATGTGGAAAGAATGCGATTTTTTTTTTCCAGGCAAATGACACTGGGGCAGATGAAAAGCAACAAGTAATCCTTCAGACTGCTTGCAGACCTGCAGCATTTTTGGTTATAAGGGGCTTAACTTTCCCAGAGACACCAGACACTAAAACCTTCCAAGAGTTGACAGAGTTGGTTAAGGAATATTACGACCCCAAACTTTCTCTCATTCTGAGATATTATCAGTTTTATTTGGCTGTTAGAGGAACAGGGGAATCCTTAGCGAGAATTTTGACGCGGTCAAGACCACTGGCAGAGGCATGTGATTTTGGGTTAACCCTGAATTAGATACTAGAGACTGTACGTGGGATTAATGATGTAGCCATGCAGAAGCGCCTACTAGCTGAAGCCCAACTGGACTTTAAAAAGGCACTACAACTAGCCATGTCATTAGAAAAGACAGCAAGTGGAGCACGGGAACACCAGAGCATCCCAATGGATGTGGACACCCTCACCCTGTCCAACTGAGTTTGGGGAACACCTCGAATGTAAGCAATCACAGAGCCTCACGCAGGACATATCCTGAGCAGAGGGACCCTAGACTAGCCTACAGCAGAACCCCACAACAAAGCCAAGCCTCAGCCAAGTGGCTAAAAAGTTCTTCGGGATCTGGGCCGGAAAGCCATTTTAGTTGCTGCTAATATGCGGACTCGAGGCAGCAAAGGAGTCCTAAAAGGCCTGACTTGAGTAAGAAAACTCGTAGGCCGTTACCTAGGAGAGTGCACACCCTGGAAAGTCCCCCCTACATGTGGGTTGGAACAATTGAATTGCTTAGCAATATCCAAATCAGAACCGATTAAAATTAATGTTTGGTTAAATGGTCACATTGTTCCCATGGAGGTCGGCATTGGCACAGCTGTATCTGTGGTTGCAGAATCTGTCTTTAACAAGATTCGATTTGGACTCCAACCCTTAAATTTGCGCAAGGCCTCAGCCAAACTGAGAACATAGGCTGGAAAACCATTGTAGATTAAGCATACAACTTCGGCATACAACTCTAGTCTCCTATGAGAAGGAGTTGGTGCCTACTGGGGCAGAATTGGTTGAGAAAGATTCACCTAGAATGGCCCAACATTTTTCAATTAGAAAATGGCTTCCTCAGTGAAGTTCTAGTGAAATACTCAGGAGTTTTTCAGGAAGGGCATGGGACAATCAAAGAGACCAAAGCCACTTTACATGTTGACCAAGAAGCAATTCCAAGATTTTGCAAGGCCCGCCCAGTGCAATTTGCCTTGTGGCCAAAAGTAGAGGCAGAAATCAGGAGACCAAGGAGCGAAGGTATTGGTTTGATGAAACCAGTGCAGTTTGCAGAATGGATAGCAGCACTGGTTTTACCGATTGTGAAGCCTGACGGCTCAGTTCACCTTTGTGGGGATTTTAAGCAAACAGTAAACCACTTCTCAAGGCTGATTCCCTCGAATAGAGGACTTGTACACAAAGTTGGCGGTGGGCCTATCTTTTATGCAGCTGGACATGAGCCACGCCTACCCGCAAGTGCAACTGAACGAGGACTCCCAGAAGTACGCTACAATTAATACCCATAAGGGTTTATACCAATGTACAAGACTGCCATTTGGGGTATCATCAGCCTGTGCCCCTTTCCAGCAGACAATGGAGAACATTTTACAAGGGCTACTCCAGGTTGCCACTTAACTGGATGACGTACTAATAACAGGGAAGACCAATAAAGAGCACTTGGAGCGCTTGGATATAGTGCTTAAACGTTTCTCCCAGGTGGGCTTGCGCCTTAGAAGGGAAAAGTGCATGTTGCAGGCGCCCCAAGTCACCTACATGTGTTATGGAGTCGAAAAAACCAGGTTACACCCATTGGAAGATAAAGTGAGGGCAATCAAAGGAAACCCGGCACCAACGTCTGTACCAGAGCTTAGGTCTTTCCTTGGGTTAGTGAATTATTATGGAAATTTCTTATGTAACCTGGCCTCCATCTTGGAAATGGTCATGTAGTCAAGAAGTAGCCTTAAGGGAAGTGAAAAAGCAGCTATCGTCATCTAAGGTGTTGGCCCACGATGATCTGAAGCAAGAGGTAGTGCTGATATGCGATGCCTTCCTGTACAGCATCGGGGTAGTGTTGGCTCACTGGTGGCCTAACGGAGAGGAACGCCCAATTGCATATGCTTCCCAGACTTTGGTTGATGCCAAACACAAAAATGCCCAGATAACGAAGGAAGATTTGGCAGTCATCTTTGGTGTGAGGTGGCTCCACCAGTACTTTTACGGATGGGAATTTGTCATAGTAACAGATCATAACCCCTTGCTAGGGCTATTGAAGGAAGACAAGGCAATACAACCCATAGCTTCCGGTAGAATTCAGCGTTGGGCCCTTATTCTCAGCGCATACAAACACAAGTTAGAACTCCGTCCAGGAAGCCAAGTGGCCCAACCGGATGCCTTGAGCCGCCTCCCACTGACAGATACTCCATTGGTGGTGCCTCCCCTGGAAGAGTCCATTTTGGTTTTAAACTTCCTGGACACGCTTTCGGTCACCGCTGACAATATCTGACTATGGACACAAAAAGATCCTGTCCTAGCATAACTGAAACAGCTGGTGGTAATGGGGGAAGCAGAAGGGCCATTACAACCAGGATTGAAACTTTTCTGGACCCAGTGAGACCAGATCACGGTAGAGGACGGCATATTACTGTGGGGAGCAAGGGTGATTGTCCCGAGTAAAGATCACTGCCAGATACTAGCTGAGTTCCACCAGGGTCATCCAGGGATTTCCAAGATGAAGATGCTATCAAGAAGCTATGTTTGGTGGCCAGGGTTAGGTGCTGATATGGCTGCATTGGTGGGGCTGTGCCCAGAGTGCCAACAAGGACAAAAATTGCCACCAGCAATGTCCCCACATTTGTGGGAATGGCCGAGTAAACCTTGGATTTGGTCACATGTCGACTGTGCCAGTCCTTTCATGGGCTGAATGTTCCTGTTCATTGTGGATCCCCATTCAAAGTGGTTGGGTGTCATAAAGTTCATTTGGCAAACTCAGGAATGATGATTGAGGAGCTGCGAGCATTATTCATGTTACATGGACTCCTGGAAGTATTAGTCACAAACAATGGGATGTCATTTACCAGCAGGGAATTCGAATATTTCCTAAAGTCAAATGGCATTCGGTGCATGAGGACAGCTCCATAATATCCATCGTCCAATGGTCTAGCGGAAAGAACGGTCCAAGTGTTAAAAGCAGGCTTAAAGAAGCAGCCTACAGCATCACTGGATACCAAACTGTCCCGGTTTCTGTTCGATTATAGGACCACCTCGCACACAACAACAGGGATAGCTCCAGCAAAGTTGCTGATCGGGCAAAGGTTCCACACCAGGTTAAACCTGATATTCCCAGACCTGGACGACAGGGTGAAACAGCAGCAGGAACATCAATGCCGGCCACATGCCTCCTGTAAGTGAGAGAGACAACTTAATTCGGCAGACCAAGTTTGATGCCGGAACCATGGGAATGGCTCAGTATGGGTACGAGGCGAAGTTGACGTGAGGTCAGATCCTATGACTTACAAAGTTTGATAGATGATATAGTCCTGCACAAACATGTGGATCACCTGAAAGCTGTTGCCTCACAAACAGGGCAGCAGCAAAACATACCTGGCCCCTCAGAACAGCCAGAAACCCTGTCAGAAACCGTAGGTTCTCTCCCTCTGTGTAGGGTCAAGGAACCCTTAGAGACTGAGACAGGTGCAGCCTCAGTACTGTTACCACTGGAAAAGAGGAGGAAACTCTCCTGAGATGCTGCTGATGCAAGAAACAGGCTACAATCCAGTAAATACCGCTCCTGTCAGAGTCTGAATCAGAGGAATCAGACCTTGGGCAAAAACGCTGCAGGAAAAGTTACAAGAGGAAGATCGGGTCTACATCCCCGGGGGAGGGGGTGGTGGGGGGAGGGATGTAGTGATTGGATCAGATAGACCTCATTGACTACGAGATCCTTGATCGGGATTGTTAACCCGTTGTTAGCCATGAAAGCCCTGGTTGACCAATATAACCAGGAGATTGGGGACCCAGGCTCTGGGTTCCCCCTCCAGGTGACTGCCCAAACAGGAGAGTGGGACACTGGGCTTCATCAGCAGGAGCCTGAGTGTAATGGCCACAGGGCCCTGATCACCATCTTGGGACTCAGGGGTAAACATAACAACAGATAAGCGGCACGGTGGCTCAGTGGTTAGCACTGCTGCCTCACAGCACCAGGAACCCAGGCTCGATTCTACCCTCGGGCGAATGTCTGTGTGGAATTTGCACATTCTCCCCGTGTCTGCATGGGTTTCCTCCAGGTGCTCCGGTTTCCTTCCACAGTCCAAAGATGTGCAGGATAGATGGATTGGCTGTGCTAAATTGCCCATAGTGTTCAGGGATGTGTAGGTTATGAGGTTGGGTCTGGGTGGGATGCTGTGTGGACTTGTTGGGGCGAAGGGCCTGTTTCCACACTGTCGGGATTGTATGAAATAACAACAGATGGGAAACCAAAAATTGTTGACTTTATTGATGTCTCAGGAAGCAGAGATGTAGACACTTCCACTGTACAGGAAGCAAAGGATGGCATTCTCATTGGCCTCTCAGGAAGAACTGTAAAGATACCAAAAGATTAGATTTACCCTTCTTTGAGGTACACGTTGGTATTATAATCAGGAGGTTTAGAATCTCTTCAGTTCAGGGGACTAGCTCCGAGCTGGCTGGCCGTAGCCAGCGTACTGTGCACAAGTAAATAAAGTGTGACTTGGTGATAGGATAACAGCCTCTGTGCAGTTATTTCAGCACGAAAACCAGGCAACCCCTCTCAGTGCCGGACTGTGCTGAGTGAGTATAAGGCAATGCTTCACTCACCTCCTATTCCGGTTTTAAAATCTCAACCCCACAACTCCACAAGAGAGTGCTATTGGACACACTCAGTCCAGTATGGTTCTCCTACACTTTAAACATATTAGTTTAACAATTCAAACAAAGAAGAGTTATATTGGGCTCAAAAGCATTAACCAACTCTGTTACTCTGTTGCGCATTTGTTTTCTTGTTGCATTTCTTACAGTCTTGATTTGATCAAAAGTGGAACCACAATACATTACGATTTATCATTCGACAGCAGGTCATTGGCTGTTTTTTATTCATTCATGGGATATTAGCAACATTGACCAGGTCAGCATTTATTGCTCATTTCTAGTTGCCAAAGGGTAGTTAAGAGTCAACCACATTGCTGTGGGTTTGGAGTCACATGTAAGCCTCTCCATGTGAGGCTGACATGCTTTCCTGAACAATATTAGTGAACCAGACAGGTTCTGACGACACTTGCCTGGTTGCCATTAGGTTAGCTTTTTCTCAAAATAAAAAAATTGAATTCAAATGTCTCTGTCTGCAACTGGGGAATTCAAACCCTTGGCCCTGGAATGTTAGCTTTAGAATTACAGGATCCCTACAGTGTGGAAACAGGTCATTTGGCCCATTCAGTCTGCATTGACCCTCTGAAAAGCATCCCACCCAGACCCCTGCCCTTCCCTGTTAACCCTGCATTTAGCATGGCCAATCCATCTGACCCACACATCTTTGGGCTGTGGAAGGAAGCTGAAACACCTGGTGGAAACCCATACAGTCACGGGAAGAATGTACAAACTCCACACAGACAGTTGCCTGAGGCTGGGATTGAACCTGGAACACTGGCACTGTGAGGCAGCAGTGCTAACCACTGAACCACCATGCCCCCCCTCCCACCTCCCCTGCCCTCCCATGGGATAGCTGATCAGCTCACCCCCACCTTCCCTCATTATATGCACACCAGCCCTTGACAACGGCAACCCAAAACTGTTTCCATTGCTATCTCCACAGCTCTTTAGTATTTATTGCATGTACCCAGGGATGGTGTTCGTAGTGTCTCAGACATAGTCATACTCTCTGAATCATATCCAACAGACAGTGTCAGGCTATGGGACAGATCTCCCGATTTTAGCACAAGACCCAAGATTTATCCAAATTTTGAAAGAAAGAAAGAAACCTTGGTCTCTGCCTCAACTGTTCTGATCTTGTTAATAGCATCACAGTAGCGTCATAGCAGTAGCATCACACACCACATTTCTAGAAAGTGTATAATAGTTTAGGAATGATATCCAATTGTGGCATGATCAATGTGGCTTTTCCACGTCAGCTACACAGAGTTTCTTTAGTACAAGTGAGCTATTCACTTCAAACTTGGGATTGATACAGGGCTATGGAGAGAGAGTGAGGCCATGGAATTAGTTTGGGATTGATACAGGGCTATGGGGAGAGTGTGGGGCGGTGGGATTAGTTTGGGGAGTGAAACAGAGCAATGGGGAGCGAGTGGGGCAGTGGGATTAGTTTGGGATTGAGACAGGGCTGTGGGGAGATTGTAGGGGGTCATAGATTAGTTTGGGGATTGATACAGGGCTATGGAGAGACAGTGAGACTGTGGGATTAGTTTGGGATTGATACTGGGCTATGGGGAGACAGTGAGACTGTGGGATTAGTTTGGGATTGATACAGGGCTATGGGGAGAGAGTGGGGAAATGGGATTAGTTTGGGGATTGATACAGGGCTATGGGGAGAGAGCGGGGCAGTGGGATTAGTTTGGGGATTGATACAGTGCTATGGGGAGAGAGTAGGTCAGTGGGATTAGTTTGGGATTGATTCAGGTTTGTGGGGATGGAATGGTGCAGTGGGATTAGTTTGGGGATTGATACAGAACTATGGGGAGACGTTGGGCAGTGGGATTAGTTTGGATTGAGATAGGACTATGGGGAGAGGTAGGACAGTGGGATTAGTTTGGGATTGATACCAGGCTATGGGGAGAGAGTGGGGCAGTGGGATTAGTTTGGGGATTGATACAGGGCTATGGCGTGACAGTGGGACCATGGGATTAGTTTATGATTGAGACAGGGCTATGGTGACAACACAGGGCAGATAGATTAGTTTAGGGAATGATACAGGGCTATGGGGACAACGCAGGGCAGATAGATTAGTTTAGGGAATGATACAGGGCTATGGGGAGATGTGGGGCAGTGGGATTAGTTTGGGGATTAATATAGGGGTTGAGGGGGGAGGCTAAAGTGTTCAATTATAAGGACAGATGGCACAGACTGGGCCTGAATCCCTCGAAAGTAGAAGATTGAAGGATGGTATGTAATCAAAGGGGTTTAAGCTGGATAGAGGATTCGACAAGGTCAGTAAAGTGAGAAACTTCTCCCTCCAGTGGTGGAAATCTAGAACAAGGGTTGGGGTGTGGAGAGGGCCGGACCCCCAAACTGATAGCCGGGCAATTTAGGAATCGAAGGGGGAGCTGATGCGAGGAAACCCTGCCTCACTCAAGGGAGAGTGGAAATCTGGGACTCCGTCATCCCCACTACTAAACTGTAGACGCCAGGTGTGCACTAAAATGTTTGTGTCTGATAAAATAGTTGTAGGGTTAGGATATCAAGTGATACGGATCTGAGGTGGGCAGAGATCAGTCAGAGGTTAACCACCATCTCATTGAAGGGAGGGCACCAGTCTTCATGAATAAGGCCCCTTAAAGATCAGCAAGACTGCTTGTGTGTGGAACTGCAGGATATGGGGAGATACTCAATGAGAATTTTGCATCAGTGTTTACTGTGGTGAAGGATATGGAAGCTAGAGAACCTGGGGAAATAAATAGCAACATCTTGAAAAATGTCCATGTTACAGAGGAGGAGGTGCTGGATGTCTTAAAACGCCATATAAAGGTGAATATTTCCCTGGGACCTGATCAGGTGTACCCTAAAACTCCATGGGAAGTGAGGGAAGTGATTGCTGGGCCCCTTGCTGAGATATTTGTATCATCAATAGCCACAGGTGAGGTGCTGGAAGACTGGGGGTTGGCTAACGTGGTGCCACTATTTAATAAAGATGGTAAGGAAAGGCCAGGGAACTATAGACTAGTGAGCCTGACATCGGCGGTGGGCAGATTATCAGAGGGAATCCCGTGGGACAGGATTTACATCTATTTGGAAAGGCAAGACTGATCAAGGATAGTCAACATGGCTTTGTGCATGGGGAAATTGTGTCTCACCAACTTCATTGAATTTTTTGAAGTAGTAACAAAGAGGATTGATGAGGCAAAGCATGGATGTGATCTATATGGACTTCAGTAAGGCATTCGACAAGGTTCTGCATGGTAGACTTGTTAGCAAGGTTAGATCACATGGAGAACTAGATTGGCTCGAAGGTAGGAGACAGAGGGTGGTGGTGCAGGGTTGCTTTTCAGACTGGAGGCTGTGATCAGTGGTGTGCCACAAGGATTGATACTGGGTCCACTGCTTTTTGTCATTTATATAAATGATTTGTATGTGAACCTAGGAGGTATGATTCAGTAAGTTTGCAGATGACATCAAAATTGGAGATGTAGGGGACAGCAATGGTTACCTCAGAGTACAATGGGACCTTGATCAGGTGGGTCAACAGGCTGAGGAGTGGCAGATGGAGTTTAATTTAGATAAATGTGAGGTGCCGTAATTTGGAAAGGCAAATCTGGGCAGGACTCACACATTTAACGGTAAGGTCCTGGGGAGTGTTGCTGAACCAAGAGCCCTTGGAGTGCAGGTTCATGGTTCCTTTAAAATGGAGTCCCAGGTAGACAGGGTTATGAAAAAGATGTATGGTACACTTGCCTTTATTGGTCAGTGCATTGAGCATAGGAGTTGGGAGGTCACGTTGTGGCTGTACAGGGCTTTGGTTAGGCCACTTTTGGAATACTGCATTCAATTCTGGTCTCCCTGCTTTAGGAAGGATGTCATGAAACTTGAAAAGGTTTTAGAAAAGATTTGCAAAGATGTTGCCAGGGTTGGAGGGCTTGATCTGTAGGGAGAGGTTGAATAGGCTGGCGTGTTTCCCTAGAGTGTCGGAGGCTGAGGGATAGAAGTTTATAAAATTGTGAGGGGCATGGATAGATTGAATAGCCAAGGTCTTTTCCCCAGGCTAGCAGAGTCCAAAACTAGAGGGGCATATGTTTAAGGTGAGAGGGGAAAGATTTAAAAGGGACCTAACAGGCAACTTTTTCATGCAGAGGGTGGTGCGTGTATGGAATGAGCTGCCAGAGGAAGTGGTGGAGGCTGGTATTAATACAGCATTTAAAAAGCATCCAGATGGGTACATGAATAGGAAGGGATTAGCGGGATATGGGCCAAATGCTGGCAAATGGGACTGGATTAATTTAGGATATCTGGTCGGCATGGACGAGTTGGACCAAAAGGTCTGTTTCTATGCTGTACAGCTCTATGACTGTATGCTATCACACATCTTTCAGTGCATACAGTCTCCAGGGGAGGTGGTTCACAAAGCACAGAGGCCACACAGCCACGGTTGGAAAAAGATGAGGTGATTACTCCCTCAGTGCTTGCAGCCTCAGGCCCTGTACCTGGGAATCAATCATTTCATTGGAGAGATTCTGCAGAGGAAATAGGGGCTTATATCGACCCCACTGCCCTGACACAATTTGACCCATTTGCTGCACCCAAACTCTCTTGGATTGGTTTGGTTATAGATTGTCCTGCCAGTGGAAATAGGCAGTAGACACGGAGATTACTGGAAGCGGTGGGGAGCATAACAACCTCTGAGCTAGGAGCTCTGGATTCAAGCCCCTCTCCAGGATGTGTTAGTCAAGGAAGCTGCAACTTACAAATCCTTTTGTTTCACCCCAGTGGTAAGCAGGAAGCCAATAACAGAGGAGGTTCCCAATCTGCCGCCTAATTGAAAATAAAATGGAAAGCCTAACTCCAGGCTACGAAATGCACATAAAAACACTGCTACCACGACGACTACAAATATGAAATGCAGGGAACAGGAAGCACTGGAGAAATATTCAACGGATCATCTGTGGTGAGAAACATTTCAATCTCTTTCTGTATCCACCCCATAAAATGCTGCTGGTTAGAGTTTTGGGTCCTTACCTATGGGAAGATATACCGGCATTGGGGCAGAGCAGAGAAGATTCACTAGGTTGATGCCAGGGGATGAAGTGACTGTTTTATGAGGACAGGTTGAATAGATTGGGCTGTACTCATTGGAGTTAAGAAAGAGGCAAGCTGATTGAAACAAACAAGATTCTTAAGGGAAATGACAGAATAGATACAGGGAGGTTGTTTCCCCTTGTGGGAGAGTCTGGGACCAGAGGGAATCATCTCAAAATAAGGGGTTGCACTTTGAAGACAGGGATGAGGAGGAATTTCTTCTCTCAGAGGGTTAATTCCTTACCACAGAGGACTGTCGAGGTTGGGTTGTTAAATATATTCAAGGCAGAGGCAGACGGATTTTTATTCAGAAAGGGGAATGAAAGGTGGCAGTGAAAAGTGGATTTGAGGATGATGATCAAATTAACCACAATCTCATTGAACAGACTTGATGGACTGAATTGCCTACTTTTGCTCCTGTTATGGCCAGCTGAGGTTTCTCAGCAATTTTTCTTCAAGTTTCATTTGTGTGGCACTCCCTGTGTGAGTTGTTGGGGGAACCTGGTTTCATTGCCAAATCTGTATTCAGAAGCTTCCCCCACCCCCAGGAGTAACATTGAACGCTCCCAGTGTGTAAGAAAATGGCCTTCAATGGGACAGTGCCAGTACAGCACAACTGAGCGACAGTGAAAGTTTTACCTGTCAGCACACGCAACCCCCAACCCCCCCCCCGCCCCACCCACACACACACACACACACACACACACACACACACACACACACAAACCAAGCTTCAAAGGAGAAACAGAAACTAGCTCCTGACAAAATCCATGCCCGAAGCTTCTCAATAATCTGAGGCGTTACAATTGGACAGTGATTGAGGAGGTTCAAGAACACAGGGGGTTGGCCTGTGTCCACCACCAACATCAACTCGGGAACAAAACTTCCTGCAATCCTCCCTAGAGAGAGAGAGAGACAGAGGGAGGAAGACACAGAGACAGAGAAAGAGACAGAGGCAACAAGAGCAGAGGTAAGAACCATTTATTCCATATTCATCGTACTTCTACACTCCAGCATTATTCTACATCTCTATCCCCGGGTTTATTCTCTCTCTCTGTCTATGCCAGAGTTTATTCTCTTGGTCTCTCTCTCTCTATCTCTGGGTTTATTCTCTCTCTCTCTATCTTGGGGTTTATTCTCTGTGTTTCTCGCTGTCTCTCTCTGTCTCTATCTATCTATCCCAGGGTTTATTCTCACTTTATCTCTCTCTCGGTCTCTCTCTCTCTCTCCCTCTCTCTCTATCTCTGGGTTTATTCTCTCTCTCTCTTTATCCTGGGGTTTATTCTCTCTCTCTCTCTCACTATCTCTATCTATCTATCCCGGGGTTTATTCTCTCTCTCTCTCTCTCTCAGTCTCTCTATATTGGGGTTTATTCTCTCTTTCTCTATATATATATACATATCTATAACCCGTGGTTTAATCTCTCTCTCTCTCTCAGATACAGTGCCCGCAATGCCCACTGTCTCCAAGATGATTCCCACCGTTGTCCTGGTTCTGCTGTTGGTCTCAGGAGCTCTCAGTCCCGATCCCACAGACCCCGAACCAGGCTGTCACCGTTACCGTGAGTGAGGGAGAGGGCGAGGGAGGTAGTAAGAGGAAGGGAGTGAGAGGGAGGGAGACGGATGAGCGGATAAGGTGGGGGGAGAGGGAGAGTGAGAGAGCAAGGGGTGGGAGAGAAGGAGAGAGAGAGGAAGGGGAAGAGGGAGGGAGGGAGGGATAGAGAGAGAGGGAGAGGGTGGTGGATAGGAGAGGGGGTGAAGGATAGAGGAAGTGAGGGAGAGAAAGAGTGTGAGAGAGAGGGAGAAAGGTAGTGGCAGAGAGGAGAGAGTGAGTGAGAGAAAGAGAATGAGAGAGGGTCAGGGTCAGAGTGAGTGAGAGAGGGCATGAGAGAGAGGGGGAGTGAGCGAGACAGTGGAAAGAAAGAAGTGTGACAGAGGAGTGAAAGAAAAGGAGTGACAATGAAAAAGAGAGAGAAAGAGAGGGAGAGGGTAAAAGAGGAAGTTAGGGAGCGTGGGAGAGGATGAAAAGCAGTGCAAGTGAGAGAGCGAAAGAGATAGAGAGAGAGGTGGAGAGGGAGCCAGGGAGAGAGAATAAGGGGTGGGAGAGAGAGTAAGTGATGGAGAAGAGGGAGTGAAAGTGTAAGAGAAAGAGATGGATAGAGGGTGAGGGAGAAAGAGAAATGGAGAGAGACAAAGGGACACAGAGGGTGAGAGTGAGGGAGATGGGGAAAGAGGTAGTAGAGAGAGGGAATGTGGGAGTGGAGTGAGGGACAGGGAGTGAGAGAGAATAGGGGGAGGGAATAGAGAGAGGGAGTATGTGTGGTGGGCAGAGAGAAGGATTGTGGGGGTGTGGGTGGACCAGTAAGGGAGGGATGGACAGAGAGGGTAAGAAGGAGAGATAAAGAGATGGAGTAGGAGGAAGAGATGGAGGCAGAGTGAATGAATGAGGGAGGGAAGGTTTGAGGGATAGGCACTGGGAGAGGGAGTGTCAGTGAGAGGGAAGCATTTCTGTTGGTGAGCTAAGTGTGCACCGGGAACTATACACTTTCTCTATCTGAATCTCTCTCTTTGTCTGAATCCCTCTCTCTGCCTGACACTCTCTCCCTCTCTCTGACTGAATCTCTCTCTCCCTCTCTCTCTGACTGAATCTCTCTCTCTGCCTGAATATCTCTCTCCCTCTCTCTCTGACTGAATCTCTCTCTCCCTTTCTCTCTGACTAAATCTCTCTCTCTGCCTGA
>NC_063374.1:4168628-4169496 GCF_021869965.1 Rhincodon typus | reverse complement strand
AATCTCTCTCTCCCTTTCTCTCTGACTAAATCTCTCTCTCTGCCTGAATATCTCTCTCCCTTTCTCTCTGACTAAATCTCTCTCCCTCTCTCTCTGACTGAATCTCTCTCTCTGCCTGACACTGTCTCCCTCTCTCTCTGACTAAATCTATCTCTCTCTCTCTCTCTGCCTGAATCTCCTTCTCCCTTTCTCTCTGACTAAATCTCTCTCTCCCTCTCTCTCTGACTGAATCTCTCTCTCTGCCTGGATCTGTCTCTCTCTCTCTTTCTCTGTCTGCCTGAATCTCTCTCTTGCTCCCTCTGTCTTCCCTCTTTCTGAATCCCTCTCTCCCTCTCTCCTATATCTCTCCCTCTAACCCTCTCTCTCCCCTATATCTCTCCCTCTAACCCTCTCTCTCTTTCCACTGCTTCTGACCCTCTAACCCTCTAACCCTCTCTCTCTCTCTCTCTCTCATGTGACTCTGCCTCTACCCCCCTCTCTCTGTCTCACCCTCTAACCCTCTCTCTCTCACTCTCTCTGTCTATCTTTCTCTCTCTGTTCTCTCTCTCCACTGTGTCTGCCTGAATCTCTCTCTGTCTCTGTCTGCATGGATCGCTCTCACTCTCTCTCTCTCCCTCTGACTGCCTGGATTGATCTCTTGATCTCCCTCTGTCTCTCTGTTTTTTCCATGAATCTCTCTCTCTCTGTATCTGTCTGCCTGAATCTCTCACTTTATCTCTGTCTGCATGAGTCACTCTCTCTCTGTCTGCTGGGATGCTCTCTCTCTGGCTGCTGGGATTCTCTTTCTTTCTCTCTCTCTCTGTCTGCCTGAATCTCTCGCTCTCTCTCTCTCTCTCTCTGCCTGAATCTCTCTCTCTCTCTATCTGCC
>NC_063374.1:4167282-4168618 GCF_021869965.1 Rhincodon typus | reverse complement strand
TCTCTATCTGCCTGAATCTCTCGCTCTCTCTCTCTCTCTGCCTGAATTTCTCTCTCTCTCTCTATCTGCCTGAATCTCGCTCTCTCTCTGTCTCTGCCCACCTGAATCTCTCTCACCCTCTCTCTCTGCCTGAATCTCTCTCTCTCCCTCTCTTTCTCTGCCTGAATCTCTGTGTCTCTCGGTCTGCCCGAAACTCTCTCTCCCTTGCTGTCTATCTCTCTCTGTCTGCCTGAATCTCTGTCTCTCTGTCTTTTCTGCAGCTTTCAATGTCACTATTAAGAGTGATCGTCAGGGGACGTGCCGAGGATCCCAGCTGATCCATGCCTGTGTGGGTTACTGTGAATCCAGTGCTTTTCCCTCCAAATCCTCCGTACTGCTGGCTAGTGGGTACAAGCACAACATCACCTCCGTTTCACAGTGCTGCACCA
This sequence comes from Rhincodon typus, assembly GCF_021869965.1. Lineage (NCBI taxonomy): Eukaryota > Metazoa > Chordata > Chondrichthyes > Orectolobiformes > Rhincodontidae > Rhincodon > Rhincodon typus. The sequence goes on along the minus strand of NC_063374.1, from coordinate 4,168,190 downwards.
TCAGCAAGATGCTAAAGGTCAGTGTGTTAACTCACTGACATTCATTCTCAAACCTCACTCTACCCTTCTCCCTCTCTCTGTCAGCTATGATCACTCACTCTCTCAATTTCTCTCTCTTTCTCTCGTGTTGTCTCACTCTCTCATTCCTTTCCTCCATATCCCTCTCTCTTTCTCTTCATCCCTCCAATCAGCCACTTTTTCTTTCTCTATCACCACCTTCAGTGGTGCCCCTCTCTCCTTTACTCTCTCCTTCCCTTTCCCTACCTGTCCCTCTCCCACCATCTCTTTCTGTATCCTTCTCTTTCCCCCTCCACTGATTTTACTTAATTTTTGTCTTGCCTTCTCTCCCTAATGAGATCTAGACCTCTCCCTCTGTGGGTCTCTCTTTTTTCTTTCTCATTCCTTCCCTCGCTCTCTCCACAACTCTCCATCTTTCTCTTCTCTCTTGGTCCCTCTCTCTCCCCTCTTCGTTCTCTCTCTCTGTATCTCTCTCTCCACGAGCTCCTTCTCAGTTTCTCCCTTGTTCTCTCCCTCTATCTATCTCCCCCCTGTCCGAGTTGCTCCCTCTATCTAAATACCACCGTGTGTATCTCTCCATCTAACCCACTGTCCCTCCCCGTATCCCTCCAACCCTCTCTCTCTACCCCCTAGTACTCTCTTGTGTCTCTCCTTCTAATCCCCTCTCTCTGTCTCCCCTGTATCTTGCCCTCTCCCCTTCTCTCTCTGTTCTCTGTATCTCTCCCTCCAACCCTCTCTCTCTCCCTTGTATTGCTCCCTCTATCTAACCTGCACCTGTTTCACCCCTGTATCTCTCCCTCTAGCTCCCCTCTCTCCCTGTATCTCTCCCACTAACACCCCCTCTCTCTCCCCCGTATCTCTCCCTCCATCCCTCTCTCTCTGTCCCCTGT
>NC_063374.1:4118569-4157282 GCF_021869965.1 Rhincodon typus | reverse complement strand
ACGTGCGAGACAGAGCGGGAGAGACACAGAGTGTGCGCGCACGTGCGAGACAGAGCGGGAGACAGACAGAGAGAGAGAGAGACAGAGCGAGCACACACACGTGAGACAGAGCAGGAGAGACAAAGAAAAAGTGAGAGAGAGAGAGCGCGCACGCACGAGGGGACGAGAGAGAGCGCGCGCTGCGAGGAAGACTGACCTGGAAGTGAGGGCTGGAGATACATTTTGCTATCTGCTTGAACAGAGCTTCCTGGACTTTTACAAACTGTGAGGGCTCGATTACATCCAATATTTCCTCCAGCTCCCCCAGAAACATCACCTGGAGCAGGGAGAGGAAAACCATCACCACCAACATAGACCATCGACAACAGGACTAACCACCAAGCTGTACACTGGTTGGGGGCTAGAAATGGGTTATCGGAGAGCGATTGACAGTTGGACATTTAACGTTTCCCCTGCGGATGGTGTCTAAAAATGTTCAAGCTCAGGGTGGGGGGGGGTGGAGTCTGACTGAGGTATATAAAACGTTAAAGGGGATTGATAAGGTGAACGTTGTTCCCCCTTGTGGTCTGCCTCTCATTAGAAGGATCTGCAGCCTCCCCCTTGACTTCCCCCTCCTCCTCCACCATGAGCTCATCATTCCTACTTATTCACTGGCTGGGCCCAGCATTTATTGCCCATTTCTAGTTGCCCCCTTGAGAAGGTGATGGGGAGTTGCCTTCTTGAACCACTGCGGTCTGTGTGCCCTTTGGGATCGTGGCCCAGCAACACTGAAGGAACGGCCAATATATTTCCAAGTCGGGATGGGGAGTGGCTCGGAGGGGAATTTGCAAGGGGTGGTGTTCCCATGTATCTGCTGCCCCTTGACCTTCTACATGGAAGTGTTGTGGGTTTGGAAGACGCGGTCTGAGGATCTTTGGTGAGTTGCTGCAGTGCATCTTGTACACACTGCTGCAACTGAGCGTCGATGGTGGATGTGGTGCTAATCAATGTGGGGGCTGCTTTGTTCTGGATGGTGCTGATGGTCATAACATAAATGTCATAACATTTTACCCTTCCCGAGTGTTGTTGGAGCTGCCCCCATCCAGGGGCAAGTGGGGAGTATTCCCTCACACTCCTGGATTGTGCCTTGGAGATGGTGGGACGGGTTTTGGGGAGTTACTCGCTGCAGTATTCCTTGCCTCTGGCCTGATCTTGTAGCCACTGTGTTTATGCGGTGAGTCCAGTTGCGTTTCTGGTGAGTGGTAACCCCCAGGATGTTGATAGTGGGGGGATTCAGTGACCATTGAATGTCAAAGGGTTTGGGTGGGTGTTTACATTGATGGTCATGACCTGGCATTTGTGTGGCACAAATGTCACTCGCCAGCCCTCTCCACTGGCCCTACTGTTTTAAACCCCTCAATTACATCACCGCTCGAACCTCCTCCACTCGAGGGAACTCAAGCTCACTCTAAGACCCCTCGCCATCATTTAACCCTTTCAGTCCCAGGGCCTGGCGCTGCCTCTAAGCTGTGGGTATTCAAACATCCAAATGCCTTTTGACTGTTCCTGAGCACCAGGCTTAGCAAAAGTCTCTCCTCTGGTTCAAAGTGGAGCCAGTCACAGGGAACAACCCTCCCCACCCCTGACCTTACCCACTCAGATACCACCCAACTCCCACTGAAGCTCCCTGCTGCTGTCCCAAACGATGGGTACAGCACAGGAGGTGACCATCTGACCCCCTACCCGCTCTTCCAGCTCAGATAATAACCTGATCTCCTCCAGATAGCCTTGACTGAACCGTCCTTCCCCTCGCCACCAACCTGCACACTGAGGCAGCTCATTCCAGATTACCCAAACACCTCGCTCACTGCGTGAGGACATTTTCAGCCCCAACGCTTCTTCTGCCAATCCGCAGTTCTTTCCTCCTTGATCCTTCCGACAACGGGAATGGTTTCTCCTGCTCCAGGCCTCTCGTCGTCCTGGAACACCTTTTCCAATCACCTCTCTCTCGAACCTACTCCCAGGGAAGAACAGTCCCGGCTTCTCCAGACTATCCACGTCACTGGGATGAATCCACTCTCCCCCTCTGTAAAACCTGCATATCCCTTCCTGAGGGGTGGGGAGTGACGCAGCACTAGACGCGGTATTCCAGGTGAGGCTCTGTGCTTTCTACAGTCTGGGCAACACTAAATTCCACACTGCAATTGTGCACATTTATCTCTCTGTTCTGCCATCCACCGCGCTGATAAACATGGTGCAACGCTGAGGTCCCAGAGGTAGGGATAGGGAAATGGGTGTCAGACACTTTGGTCCAACTCATCCACGCCAATCAGATATCCTAAATTAATCCAGTCCCATTTGTCAGCATTAGGCCCATATCCCTCTCGACCCTTCCTATCCATGTCCCCATCCAGATGCCTTCTAAATGTTGTAATTGTACCAGCCTCCACCACTTCCTCTGGCAGCTCGTTCCATACACGCACCACCCTCTGTGTGAAAAAGTTGCCCCTCAGGTCCCCTTTAAATCTTTCCCCTCTCACCTTAAACTATGCCCCTCTAGTTTTGGACTCCCCTACCCTGGGGGAAAAGACCTTGGCTATTCACTCTATCCATGTTCCTCATGATTTTATAAACCTCTATAAAATCACCCCTCAGCCTCTGATGCTCCGGGGAAAATAGCCCCAGTCTGTTCAGCCTCTCCCTGTAGCTCAAACCCTGGCAACATCTTCTTAAATCTTTTCTGAACCCTTTCATTTCACAACACCTTTCCTGTAGCAGAGAGACCAGAACTGAACGCAGTATTGCAAAAGTGCCCTGAGCAACGTCCCACTAACGTTGTCCATTAGAGACAGTCCCTAGGGCGAAAAGGATCAAAGGGGTGAACAGGTTTTGAGGATCAGTCATGATTGAACTGAATGGTGGGGCAGATGCGAAGGGCCAAATAGCCTACTCCTGCTTTCTACACTTCTACCCACCCGTAGAAGGTAAAAACATCAGCACACAGCGCAGACCATCAGGGGTGGGGGTTGGGGGATGGGGAGTGGATTTGAACAGCAGAGAGCTGGAGGACAGGGTGCAGTGTCCGTACAATGGTGTGCTGTTAAATCAGTGCCGAGCGAGGATTACTGCCTGTGGAAGGAGTGGCAGGCTAATAGCTGCCCTAATCCACCCTGCCATCATTAAACCAAAGCCTGGAGTCATTAGGGCATTAGAGAGATTGGCAGCAGGGATTAAGGCTCACACTGGGAGGAGGCAAGTGTGAGTCAGAGCTTGGTGCACAACAACGACAGAAGATGCCGCGCCCGAGGGCACTGGGCTCCCTGAGAACACTGTCCCAGAGCAGGCTCAGATAACCGAACCTACACCCTGCCTTCAGCTCACTCCTGAGGATGGAACAGGTAGCGGCTGTGTTCAGGATGGCAGCTTCACAATCCCCTCAGCTGCCCTGACAGGAAACATGCAACGCAACACCCCATCATTAACAGTGTGAGAAAGCAGCTTTATCAACTACAGCACCCCCTCAGTGCTGACCTGGGGAGTGTATACCAGGATTCTGGCCTCCCGTGCAATACTGAGGATTAAAGTGTCAATTCACAACAGGTTAGAATGAACTGAACCAAGTGCCATGAATTAATCACGAGACCATGAATGGTTGCCTGCAGCTAAAGGTCTAAGAGCACTTTAAAGGCACCGATTTCAAAGTGTTTCCTGCGATCCTTGGGAGCACTGACATTCCATTGAGGACTTGAATTCCCTGAACTGGGATCAACAATTGGGGGCAGGTGAAGAGGGTTGGGAGGGGGGATAATGCCAGAGAAATGGAGAGTGGGAGAAGTATTCAGAGACAGAGAGCACATGCACGAGGGGGAGAGGGGGAAGGAGTTGGGTGGGGGAGGTGGAAGGGGTCTATTGGGAGGGAGCGAGGGTGGGGAGAAACGGCGGGGATACAAGGGGGGAATATGGGGGGTCAGAGAAACGGGGAGGGGTATATGGTTAGGAGAAATGGGGGGTTGCATGGTGGGCGGGAGAAATGGGGGGATTCGAAGAGGGAGGGAGAAAAGAAAATGGAAAACTAAGGTGAGAGGATAAATGGGGAGTGGAGAATAACAGAGGCAGAAAGAAATAGAGACAGGCAGAGCAAGCGAGAGATACAGGCGCGCGCACGCACTCACACACACAGCAATGGGGCGGGGGAGACAGAGACAGAGACAGAGACAGAGACAGGGGTTGGGGGGAAGACAGAGACATACAGATAGAGACAGAGCATGGCACAGTGAGAAAAGGAGAAAGGGAGGGAGCAGGCACAGGCGGGGCCGGGAAGGGAGGAGAGAGAAGAATCGTGGGGGTAGGGGGAGAACAGTGAGAGTGAGGAGCATTGTGGAATGAGGGGGAATGTGGGAGGAAGGAAGCCCCCAGAAGAGCTGGACCAGGAAGGATGGCCAAATGAGCCGTGCCATTCAGTGGGGTGGGGGGAAATGCTGCAGTTGCTGAGTGGGCTGTGGCACGTGAGTGGCAAGAGGGCCATTTCGGTGTGCAGTCACCGTCAGCGCTGTGGGGGAGTCTGGAGTCACGTGTTGGCCCGGACGAGCTAAGGGTGGGTCAACTACCCGCCTCCCACCCATTTGTGAACCCAATGGGGCTTGTACCACAGTAACCGTCACCAAGGCTTGCGAGCAATGCCACAGGAGGTCAGCCAGTTGTCCCCAGCCTCTCCCCCACGCCCGAACCCCCACGCCTAATTTTTACCTCTTTTTGGGTGCAGGTTTTGGGCCAGAATTTGAGTAGTCCCCGGAGAACCTGCCAAGAGAGGGGAAAAAAAAATTCATTCACAAGACATTAGTATCACTCTCGCCAGAGTCAGTCATTCTCATCACTCGGGCTGGGGCCGGGAGGGTAGTGGGGGCTGTGGAGTCTGGAGTCACTTGTGGGCCAGACCCAGGTAAAGGGCTGGGGAAGAATTCCTTCCCGAAAATGCCTTGAGTGAACTCAATGAGGTTTTTCAGAACCACCCACCACTGGTTTTCAATGGAACAAATTTAGCTTCCAGCACTGGTCGCGTTGGGATTTGAACCTGTGCCCCCGCTAGAGGCTGGTCTTTCTGGATGACCAGCTCATAGAACCCCTACAGTGTGGCAATTTAGCCCACTGAGTCCACACCAACCCTCCAAATAGCATCCCACTGGGCCCAATCCCCTCCCCTGTAACGCTGCATTTCCCAAGGCTAACCCACCCTAAGCTGCACATCCCTGGGCACTATGGGACAATTTAGCACGGCCAATCTACCCTAACCTGCACATCTTCAGACTGTGGAAGGAAACCGGAGCACCCGGAGGAAACCCACACAGACACACGGAGAATGTGCAAACTCCACACAGACAGTCGCCCAAGGGTGGGATCGAACCCGGGTCCCTGGTGCTGTGAGGCAACAGCTCCCAGTAACATTCTCATTGTTACCGCCACCCTGTTCTGCTAAGGGAGAATGAGGGGCTGGGAACCGTAAGGGAGCAGACAGACACCCCCCCACCAATCCCCTCTCCCCACCAGCCGCCGCCACCACCACCACCACCACCACCCCCTCCCCCTCCCCACCACTCCCCCACCCCCATGCACACACAGATCATTAAGGCACAGTGTGACTGGCAAGTGAATAAATCTGACCACTGTGTGGTAAAAATAGCACCTGCAAAACTCTCTGCAAAGGAAGTGAATCATGTACCCAGGGGTAGTGAGGTTTGACACTGTGGTTTTACAGAGTAGCCCCACTAGGCAGAAAGCGGAACAAGCAAATCCACTTACTGGCTCTGTCAATGTGGTGTCCTTTTCAAGGAATTGTACAATGCAGTAAGCCAGCTACAGAGAGGAAACAGGATTCAGTCAGGCCAGGGGTTAGGTCAAGACACATAGGAACAAAGAGATCAATTAGTAAATTTAACAGGGTTTAACCCACGTTACAGGGGACAGGGGCGGCCCGGTCCCACCCGCGGCGTTACAGGGGACAGGGGCGGCCCGGTCCCACCCGCGTTACAGGGGACAGGGGCGGCCCGGTCCCACCCGTTTACCCATTTCACGGGGTATCATACACTGGTTCTCCCCAAATTTCAGTGCATTCTGATTAAACGAATCTTGCAGCGTCTGTCTAGTCACAGCACGCAAACACCGCTTCTGGGAAATCATATTTAATGGAAACCGAGACTATTTAAGTCCTATTTTTTTCTCACTGTTACGCAGTGCTTTTTAAGTGTGGTTTTAACTGTCTGTTTGATCTCAGTTTGACAGAAGTTAATGACAGTATCCCCACCCCAGTTGCTTTCAGGTGAATTAAAGAGACTCCTGGGCTATCTACCCATTTTACTTCTTCCCACAATCGCAGACATCAGCACAAACAGGCAGCCAAGGCACATTCCATTCTTATGGAATTAATCTTTGAGCCAGGGATGGACAAACCCACTGCTCGGGTTTTCCGCTGTCATCGTGGATACAAGAGGGTTTGGCTTTGATCCTTAAAGACTATGCTCCAATTCCAGTCTTACTAACATGCCCATCAGTCTCAGCGGTAACACTTCATTCCATTTAACCCTGTCAATGCTCCCAGCTCAGATATGGACAAGGTCATCTACCAGAGTTGGAGGGAGGGAGGGAACAAACGAGAAAGAGGGAGGGAGGGAGGGAGGGAACAAACGAGAAAGAGGGAGGGAGGGAGGGAACAAACGAGAAAGAGGGAGGGAGGGAGGGAGAAGGAGGGAGGGAGACACTCTCAGGGTAGTGTTCTAGCCTCAGCCATCTTCAGCAGCTTAAATCAGAGACCTTCCTTCCACCATAGCGTCGGAAATAGAGACATTCATTGTTGACTGCATAACGTTCAGCACCGTCTGTGACCTCCCAGACTGTGCACAGAGTGCAAGGCCTGGACGACATGCAGATTAGGGACAAGAGTTTTGGTAAGTAACCTTCAGATTACACAGGCATCAGACAATGACTATCGCCAACAAGGGAGAATGTAGCCATCTCCACATTGACCAGCACAGGCATTGCTGAACTCAATGCACCAACATCCCACGGCTGTTACCAGTGAACTGGGCCAGCAGGAAAATGCAGGCCAATCAGCCCATTGAGATGGAAACTGAACTCAAGCTGAAGGTTGATCTCTACCATGTTATGGTCACCATTCTCCCTAGGGATCTTTTAATTCTGAGATTATTTATTGAAGTTGCTTCATCACATATCACCAGATCCAAAATAGCCTGATCCACCGTGTTCTAGGAAACTGTCCCGAATATACTTTGAATTCTTCCTTTTCCATTCTGACGATCCCAATCCATGTAACTCATGTACTGCCATTTTTACATCTTGATGATGTCCTGATTTATTCTCTGTTCTACACAACAGCTACTGTTGGGTGGGGGTGGGCCGATGTGATGTGGGCCTACAGACTAGTTCCACCAGTGTCATCTTCCCTGTATTTCTTACCTCTACCTATTTGGATTCTACACCTTCTGATCCAAGATCATGTTTTCTTATTGTACTTATTCCATCCTGGACTAACAAAGCCACCCCACCAACCTTTCCCTCCTGCCTGCCTGTCTGTCCTTTTTCAAAGTGACATACCCCTGAATATTTAGTTCCCAGCTTTGGCCTCTCTGTGGCCATGTCTCTGTCAAGCTGTAAGATTATACCATTGACTTCTTTCTGTGCCATTGCTTCAGTTGTTTTATACTCCACACTGCATACATTGAAGTTAAAAATCCATCAAGTTTGCTCTTTTACTGTCTACTCCCTCTTTGAACCCATTTCCTGCATTATGTTTTGATTGTACACTCTGTCCCCTTCCTGTCCCACCCTAGGATCATTATCAAAATAACTGGCCTGTGATGCTGCTATATTCTTTCACTTTGTAAAGCCAAGTATTCTTTCTCTCTCACTCCCACTCTATTTCATTCAAAGCTCTCTCTCCACAGTCCTAGTTATTCAGTTCACCAGATCACAGGTCCCTTTGTGCTTCAAATGAAGCCCATCCCACCACAACAGCTGCCTCCCACCCCCATACTGGTCCGACAAACTGAAACCCAATCTATCTGCACCAAACCTTGATGTTATTTACCCTGTACCCGTGTGGCTCAGGCAGTAATGCAGGGATTATATCCTCGGTTCTGCTTTTTTTAAATTTAACTCTTAGCTGTTAAAATCATGTCAGCCAAACCTCCTCATCTCATCCTGTCCCAAGTTACTGCCGTATAAACACCACGGCTGCAAAAGCAAGTTGGAGGTTAGGATGACCACAGCGAGTAACTCCCCTCCTGACTTCGCCCAGAGCCTGAGCACCATCGACAAGGCACAAGTGGTAGAAATGCATGTCATGCTCTTCAGAAGTTCAGAAGGTTCGAGGGGTGCGGACGGAGAGTGACCAGAACGGTCCCCAGGGGGAAAAAGGGATTTTGGCCACGAGGTCAAGGGTCAGACAAGTTGGGGCGTTGTTTGCCCGAGAGCGGAGGAGGTGGGGGAAGATTCCATCGGAGTGAACACAATCATGATGTTGTAAGGACCACAGGATATGGATTTAACCTTCTGGGCGAGAGATTCAGGGAATGTGAAAAGGAGAATATACGACACCAAGTGGTAATAAGATGGAACTCTGGCGGGGGCGGACAGGGACTATAAGCAATTTCGAAAGGGAATCAGACGGGCACTTGTAGGGAATTAAACTGACGGGGTCTCGTGGGGCTACAGCCAGAAAGTGGGGAGTAGGACTGACCGCACGAGAGAAAGCTGGCACAGACCAGATGGGCTGAATGACCTCCTTCTGTCCCATATTGAGGTTACAACAGTGACTGTGACTCCAATAACTCTCAAGAAGCTCGACACCATCCAGGACAAAGCAGCCCCCACTTGACTGGCACCACATCCACAAACATCCCACTCCCTCCACTATTGACACTCAGTCGCAGCAGTGTGTACCATCTACAAGATACACTGCAGAAATTCACCAAAGATCTTCAGGCAGCACCTTCCAAATGCACGACCACTTCCATCTAGAAGGACAAGGGCAGCAAGTACATGGGAACACCACCCCTTGCAAGTTCCCCTCCGAGCCACTCCCCATCCTGACTTGGAAATATATTATAGAGCCATACAGCCCAGAAACAGACCCTTCGGTCCAACCAGTCCATGCCAACCATCATCCCAAACTAAACTAGCCCTACCTGCCTGTGCTTGGCCCATATCACTCCAAACATTTCCTATTCATTATTTATCTAAATGTCTTTTAAACATTGTAACTGTACCCCCATCCACCACTTCCTCTGGAAGCTCATTCCACACATGAACCACTGTGTAAAAAAAAAAGTTGCCTCTCACGTCTTTTTTAAATCTTTCTCCCCTCACCTTAAAAATATGCCCCCTAGTCTTGAAATCCCCCACAGTAGGGAAAAGACACCTGCCATTCACTTTATCTATACCCTTCATTATTTTATAAACCTCTATCAGGTGACCTCTCAGCCTCCTATGCTTCAGTGAATAAAGCCCCAGCTTATCCAGCCTCTCCTTATAACTCAAACCCTCCAATCCTGTCTACATCCTTTAATGAATCCTCTCCAGTTTATAATCTCCTTCCTTTTACGGGGCGACCAGAACGGGACACAGTGCTCCAGAAGGGGCCTCATTAATGTCCTGTACAACCACAACGTGACGTTCCCAACTCCTGTACTCAAAGGTCTGAATAATGAAGGCAAGCGTGCTAAACAACTTCTTAACCACCCTGACTATTTTCAAAGAATTAAGTACCTGCACCCCCCAGGTCTCTCTGTTCTACAACACTCCCCAGGGCCCTACTTTTAATTGTACAAAAGTCTTGCCTTCATTTTATCGAAACGCAAACCTCGCATTTACCCTGTCGTTGGGTGTGAACCCATTGTGGATCTACCTACAGCACAAGGGCTGCAGCTGTTCAAGGTGGCAGCTCACCCACCACCTTCTCAAGGGGCAGGCAATAGAACAGGCCCAGCCCTCAGCCTGGCAGTACGTAAATGAAATCAAACAATGCTTGTGTGTGTCTCCGTCCCATTCAACAGGCAGTGAGCGCCCTCTAGCAATCTGGGAGGGAATTGAAACTCAAGACCCACAAGAGGCCCCCTACACATGGACCCCGACCAAATAAGAGGCTAACAGGCAGAGGTCATAGAGGTCACTATTAACACTTTAAGGGCGCCACGCATGCCGAACGCTCCCCGCAAAGGGTCAACAGGGATAGTCTGCCATGGGAGAGGGAGTACACAGAGGTGGTTGAAGGGTTAATTCCCCATTGGGAGGTTGCGGTGGGGGGTGGGGGTACAGGTTCAAGTCCCACCACGGCACTGAACCGATGGAATAACATTAAGCCTAATGGCGATGGTTTGGAAGACACTGGCCATTCTTCAGTTCTGTGGACGATTAGGGATGGACAAAAGTGCTGGCCTCGTTGGTGTGACACCCACGTCCCGTGTGAACGCACCATTCGGCCCATCTAGCCTGAACTAGCTTTGTAGGTTTCTCACAGTAGCCACATCCCACCAACTGCAGGCCCTCAGTCCCATTTGTCCCCCACCCGCCCCCGTACCTGTGCGTGGAACAGAGAGAGGGTCCGTGCCGTGTGCAGCGGGATCAGAACCCGCAGCAGAAACTGTTTGTGCTCTGCTTTCAGAGGGAGTGCAAAACCATTGATGATGCTGCAGGGGACATGAAACATCGGGTTAATGTGGGTAACCCCAACCGCTCCCCCCCCCTCCCCCCCCCCCCCCCCCCCCACACCCACCGCCCCCAGGGTTAATGTGGGTGACCCCAACTGCTCCCCGTCCATCCCCACCCACCCATCTCAACACCATCTCCACGCCCACTATCCCCACCCCAGCACCACGCCTCCCACCTGCACCCACACCCACTCAAACCGCGACACCTGGGTGGTAATGTGGGACGGCTCGGGACAGGACCCCCACCCTCAGCGCCAATGCCCCCACCGAGCACTGATCCCCGCCCACACCAGCCCCAGCGCCAATGCCCCCACTGAGCACTGATCTCCGCCCACACCACCCCCACTCTGACGGTTGACCACCCCCTCACCCTACCCCTGGAGTTGACACCCACCCCCACCAAACTCTGTCCCCCTCCCCCTCCCAGGGGGATGAACCTGCCCACTCCGCAATGCGTTGGGAAGCCCGAGGCCATAGGGAATCTCCGAGGAGAACGCCGTGATCTGTCCGAGCAGTCGCTCTCACCTCCCCAGGATCTCCAGCAGCTCCGCCACTCCATTGAAATGTTCAGACTCATATATAAACCTGAGAGAGAGAGAGAGAAGAGTGAGGGACAGGGACAGCAGCAATCCCAGACACAGACAGGCTCACACAGAGTCACCAAGTTGTGTAGAGTAATTGGGAATTGGAAGAGAGGAGTTATAGGGAGGTGGTCACACCCAAGGTACAGGAAAAAGGTAGCTGGGTGACTGTCAGGAGGGGGAAAGGGAATAGGCAGACAGTGCAGGGATCCCCTGTGGCAGGTCCCCTCAATAATAAGTATACCGTTTTGGATACTGTTGGCGGGGGGATGACCTACCAGAGGAAGGCCATAGCAGACAGGTCTCTGGCACTGAGCCTGACCCTGTGGCACAGAAGGGAAGGGGGGAGAATTGGAGAGCAATTGTAGTGGGGGATTCGATAGTAAGAGGCACAGACAGGCGGTTCTGTGGACGCGAATGAGATGAACGGATGATATGTTGTCTCCCGGGTGCCAGGGTCCATGATGTCTCGGATCGTGTCTTCAAGATCCTTAAGGGGGAGGGTGAGCAACCAGCAGTCATGGTACACATCGGTACCAATGACATAGGTAGAAAAAGGATTGAGAATGTGAAAAACGAGTACAGGGAGTTGGGTTGGAAGCTGAAGTCCAGGACAAACAGGGTAGTTATCTCTGGATTACTGCCAGTGCCATGTGATAACGAGGTAAGAAATAGGGAGAGTGCGCAGCTAAACACGTGGCTACAGGGCTGGTGTAAGAGGGAGGGCTTCCATTATGTGGATAATTGGAGCACATTCCGGGGAAGGTGGGACCTGTACAGGAAGGGCACAAATATCCTGGGAGGGAGACTTGCTCGAACGATATGGGATGGTTTAAACTAGATTGGCAGGGGGTGGGGAACTGGATTTATAATTCAGAGGATGAGGTATTCAGCCTTCCAACAGACATGACAGGGAGTGAGGTTGTTTATAAAGAAATGCGGTCGATGGAGTGTAATTGTGGACACAGAGATGGTTTGAGGTATGGATACTTCAATGCTAGAAGTATCAGAAATAAGGCAGATGAACTTAGAGCATGGGTCGGTACTTGGAACTACAATGTTGTGGCCATTACAGAAACTTGGATAACTCAGGGGCAGGAATGGTTGTTGGAAGTTCCGGGATTTAGATGCTTTAAAAGAAATAGGGAGGGTGGTAAGAGAGGCAGGGGAGTGGCATTGCTAGTCAGGGCGAGTATAGCAGCTACTGAAAGGCAGTTCGAGAATGATATGTCTACAGAGTCAGTTTGGGTTGAGGTCCAGAACAAGAAAGGAGCAGTCACTTGGTTGGGGTTTTTTTTACAGACCCCCTAATAGTTGCAGAGATGTGGAGGAGCAGATTGGGAGGCAGATACTGGAAAGGTGCAGAAGTCACAGGGTTGTAATCATGGGTGACTTCAACTTTCCAAATATTGATTGGAAACATTTTAGTTGTTATAGTTTAGATGAAGCAGATTTTGTCCAGTGCGTTCAGGAAGGATTCCTGACAAAGTATGTAGATAGACCAACACGAGGAGAGGCCACTTCGGATTTGGTGCTTGGCAATGAATCCGGCCAAGTGTTAGACCTATTGGTAGGACAGCGTGTTGGTGGTACCGATCATAACTCTTACTTTTACAATAGTCATAGAAAAGGATAGGTACATACAGAGGGTAAGGTTTATAACTGGGGGAAGGGTAATTACAATTCTGTTAGGCAAGAACTGGCTAACATAAAATGGGAACAGATGCCATCAGGGAAGAGCACTATAGAAATGTGGAGATTATTTAAGGAATGCATACTGCGTGTGCTCAATAGGTTTGTCCCTGGCAGGCAGGGAAGATGCGGTCGAGTGAGGGAGCCTTGGTTCTCAAGAGAGGTCGAACGTCTGGTTAAGAGGAAGAAGGATGCTTATGTAAGGTTTAGGAAACAAGGAACGGAAAAGGCTTTAGAGGGATACAAGTTATCCAGGAAGGAGCTGAAGAAAGAGCTTAGGAGAGCTATGAGGGGGCATGAGGAAACCTTGGCAGGATCAAGAAAAACTCCAAGCCTTTTTACACGTACGTGAGGAATAAGAGAATGACCAGAGAAAGGGTAGGGCCGATCAAGGATTGTGAAGGGAATTTGTGCACGGAGCCTAAAGAGATAGGAGAGGTCCTTAATGAATACTTTTCTTCAGTATTCACAACTCAGGGGGACCTAGTTGTAGAGGTGGACAGTGTGAAACAGGCTGGTCGGCTAGAGGAGATCGGTGTTAATAAGGAAGATGTGCTAGGAATTTTGAGGAAGTTGAAGATAGATAAGTCCCCTGGGCCTGATAGGATTTATCCAAGGATCGTATGGGAAGCGAGGGAAGAGATCGCAGGGCACTTGGCGATGATCTTTCCGTCCTCACTGTCCACGGGTATAGTGCCGGAAGATTGAAGAGAGGCAAACGTCATTCCATTGTTCAAAAAAGGGAATAGGGATAACCCTGGAAATTATAGGCCAGGTAGTCTAACGTCAGTGGTGGGCAAATTATTGGAAAGGGCTCCGAGAGGTAGGATTTATGATCACTTGGAAAGGCACAGTTTGATTCGTGATAGTCAGCATGGATTTGTGAGGGGTAGATCATGCCTCACAAACTTTATTGAATTCTTTGAAGAGGTGACCAAACACGTGGATGAAGGTAGAGTAGTGGATGTGGTACACATGGATTTAAGTAAGGCGTTTGATAAGGTTCCCCATGGTAGGCTCATGAAGAAAGTAAGGAGGCATGGGATAGGGGGAAATGTGGCAGATTGGATTCAGAATTGGCTGACCCTTAGAAGACAAAGGGTGGTAGTGGACGGAAAATATTCAACATGGTGCTCAGTTACGAGTGGTGTACCACAAGGATCTGTCCTGGGTCCTCTTCTATTTGTGATTTTTGTAAATGATTTGGATGAAGGAGGGGAAGGGTGGATTAGCAAGTTCGCGGACGATACAAAGGTGGGTCGCATTGTGGACAGTGCGGAGGGCTGTTCTAGGTTACAAAGGGACATTGATAGGATGCAGAGCTGGGCTGAGAAGTGGCAGATGGAGTTTAACCCTGAAAAGTGTGAGGTGATTCATTTTGGAAGGACAAACTTGAAAGCAGAATACAGGGTTAACGGAAAGATTCTTGGCAGTGTGGAGGAGCAGAGGGATATTGGGGTTCACGTTCACAGTTCCCCAAAAGCTGCCACCCAAGTGGATAGAGTTGTTAAGGCGTGTGGTGTGTTAGCTTTCATTAATAGAGGGATTGAGTTCAAGAGTCGTGAAGTTATGCTCCAGCTGTACAAAAGCCTGGTTCGGCCACATCTGGAGTATTGTGTCCAGTTTTGGTCGCTTCATTACAGGAAAGACGTGGAGGCGTTGGAAAAGGTGCAGAGGAGATTTACCAGGATGTTGCCTGGAACGGAGGGAAGGTCTTACGAAGAAAGGTTGAGCGCGCTAGGGCTTTTCTCTTTAGAACGAAGGATGAGAGGTGACTTGATGGAGGTGTACAAAATGATCAGCGGTATAGATAGAGTAGACAGCTAGAGACTTTTTCCTAGGGTGGAGGTAGCTATTACGAGGGGGCATAGTTTTAAAGTGAGTGGAGGTAGATACAAGGGAGACGTCAGAGGTAGGTTCTTTACTCAGAGAGTGGTAGGGGCGTGGAATGCATTGCCGGAGAGGGTAGTGGAGATGGCCCCATTAGGGGCATTTAAGCGGCTATTAGATAGGCATATGGATGATAGTATAAGGTAGGGGTGGAGGTTAGATAGACCTTAGGATTAGGGTAAAAGTTTGGCACAACATCGTGGGCCGAAGGGCCTGTACTGTGCTGTACTGTTCTATGTCCTATGGAAGGCAGGAAGCTAGAATTTGTTTGTAAAAAAATGATAAGGGAGAAGTGTGCATGGCTCCTCTAAGAGGCAAAGTGCTTTTTTAAGCTTAAAGAGATTTATACAGAAAATGTTCTGAGCAGCTGAAGATGTGCAGCCAGTTCTGAAATGGAAACATGCAATTGGCTGCGTGATTGGAAACCTTAGGCTTGTTTTGATATTTTGGCAACCAGCTGGAATCAGCCAATTAATTTACACCAAGCAGTTAGCGAATGAAAGCGAATTCAATTTAAGTCTAATGGTTTTGACAACCTCAGACCAATACTATTGTAAGGAAATTGATATGTCATCCAAGGTACATAAGGAGAGGGTTTTTGAAAATCAGGGTGAGAGCAAACTGCCATCTGAGAAATAAGCATCTAGCTTTCAGTAGTTAAGGGGGAATTGTTTGGTTTGTTAGTAACTCTGTTAATTTGTTCACTGTTAGGGTTAAATAAATAGTTACCTGTTACTTGTGAAGTGAAAATCAGGGATTTTCTTTCATTTAACCTCTCCTTCTCTGTAACAGTATAACAGATTAGGTGAGGTGAAATGAGCTTCTCTGGGTGTTTTGGGTTTAATTATTAGTAGGGGAACCTCCACTCCCGCCGTTAACACAAACCTTCAATCTGTTTCGATTTTAATTATCAGAGGGGTTCAGCCTCCCCTTCCAAGCAGAAAGCCTGGGCGTGTAGGCCGCACTTGGCGGGGGTGCAGGAAGCCTGGGCGGTGCGGGCGGCAGTAGGGGAGACGTTGGCCTGCTCACTTGGTATTCCGTTTCAAAGATCCATTTGGCCTTGGAACAGGATGAGGCTCCATTGGGCTGGGACAACCAGGAGTGTAACAGAGGGAAATAACTGAGTAACGGCCTGCAGTGATACCTTCTAGAAAGATCAACGCCATGTAAAAAGATGCAGTGGCGGAGAGTGCTACTGCCACTGCCTGTGAGCAGTCCCCTCCGTCATTAATAATGATCGACAATAGGCCGCAGGCCTGAACTGTCACAGTGAAAAATGGCTTTAAAAATAGCTGAGCATCTCAGACAGCACGGCAACAGCTGTTCTCTCCTTCACTTCCTACCCCCTCCTCACTGACAGGACACAGGGTACTGGAGGGGGTGGGTGGGGTGGGGGGGGGGGGGAAGGAGGGGGGAGAGAAGGAGATGGAGGGGGTGGGGATATTAAGGGGGGCAGGAGACGGAGGATATCAAGTACCAGTGGGGAGATGCCGTGGGGGGAGGGGAAAGAGGTGAGGTGGAAGATCTAGGGGACCCCTACAAGTACGGTCACTGTTTAAAAATTAAATGTCACCCATTTAAAACAGGGATGAGGAAATGTTTAAGAGTTGATTGTCTTTGCAGTTCCCTTCCTCATGAGGCAGACGCGGATAGGTTCTTGATTACCGAAGTGAACAAAGATGATCGGGGGTGGATATGCAGGAACGTAGAGTCGAGGTCAAAAATCAGATCACCTGCAATCTGACTGAATGGCAGAGCAGGCAGCAGAATCAAGGAGCAAAAAGGTACAACAAATGGCTCTGGTTATAGCACAGAATGGGAGTGGGAGGGCGGGGGCGAGGGCGAGAATAGTGAGTGTGCGAGAGCGCACGAGACAGCGAGCGTGAGAGACAGCGCGCAAGCGAGCAAGCATGCGGGAATAGTGAGAGTGCGAGAGAGCAAGCACGCGAGAAAGCGCATGAGAGAGAGAGAGAGAGAGAGAGAGGGCGCCTCATCCTTATTTGTGGTTGAGCCTGAGCTGGCTGTAACAGCTGGTGATGCAGTGTGCGTGCGGTCAGGAGGAGTTGGTGAAGCTGGCACTGTGTATTCACCCTTACCATAAAAATATATTTGTGATCTGTTTGCGGATGAATGCTCGCAATCCCAGGAACTTGCCGTAGACCCGGTGGAGAACCGTCTTCAGGAAATCCCGTTCACGAGGATCCTCACTGTCGAACAGCTCCAACAGCTGGAACATTCCCAAGAAAAAGGTATGTTTATATACAGCCAGGTACATCCCATACCATTCACAGTCAGGGAGGCATTCTAGAAGTGAAGAAAATTCAGGTGTGGAAGTGAGGGGGAAGGGGTTGGAAGGAAGAGGCGGGGAGGGAAGGAAGGCGAGGAGGTGGAGGGAGGGAGGATTGGAAGGAAAGCCAGGGTCGGGGGGCCGATGGAAGGCAGGGGGATGTGATCTCACCTGAAGCACAAATCTCTGGTCGATGTAGCGCTTGGCGATGGCTGGTTGGAAATCCGGGCTCTCGAGGAACCGAAGGAAAAATTCATAAACCAGCTGTGGGGGTGGGGGTAAAGGGGTAAAGACAGTTAGAGAGACACCCACATTGTACACCACCCCCACCATCACACACACACACCCTCTGCCGCACTCTCACTGTATTCCCCCCCTCCGCCCACTTAGTCCCACTGACTGTACACCCCCACACCCTAGGGAGACACCAATCCTCAGTTTTTTTCCTTTATTCATTCACAGGATAAGGGCGTTGCTGGCCAGGCAGCATTTATTGCCCATCCCTAAGTGCCTAGAGGGCAGTTAAGAGTCAACCACATTGCTGTGGGTCTGGAGTCACATGCAGGTCAGACCAGGTAAGGATGGCAGTTTCCTTCCCTAAAGGACATTAGTGAACCAGATAGTTTTCCCCAACAATTGACAATGGATTCATGGTCATCATTCAATTCTTAATTCCAGATTTTTTAAAAATTGAATTCAAATTCCACCACCTGCCATGGCGGGATTCGAACCCAGGTCCCCAGGACATTATCTGGGTCTCTGGATTAACAATCCAGCAATAATACCACTAGGCTGTTGCCTCTCCATTGTGCCCAGGCCTTCGGCAAATCTGAGCTGCTACTCATTCAACCATCCACTCAGTGCGATCTCACCCTGGGGGCAGGGAGGGTGGGGGGCACAGCTTTCTGAAACTACTGCCTGGGTATATTCGCTCCTGTTGAGGGCGGGTGCAGACTGACATTACTAACAGAGTGAGACTGACAGCTTTTTGAGAAATGCATTCTCTGGGAGGCTGTGCTCTGTGCTGGAGACGCAGGGAGGTCACATCCAGCAATAAATCCCAAGCTAAGACTGCTCCCACTGTCCAGCACTGGTCCACCACACAAACCACCCACCTGTAAATGGGGCCAGGATGCCTCGAGATTTGGCTCATCCTCTTCTGGATCAAACTCTGGATTATCACTCGGAGGGAGTGTCCGGAATATATTGGCAGAGATCTTCCAAACAAAAAAGCGGAGAGCGTTATTTATGAAGTGAGAGGGAACAGGAAGGAAGAGGGGTTGGGAACGGGCTACAGAAAGAGTGGAAAAGAGACAGCAATAGGCAGACAGGTACTCAGACTCGCAGAAGGAGGGAGACACACAGACACAATTTACACACAGAGACATAGATGGGGAAAACACACAAATACCAGAGAGTTCCCTCAGACACTTGGGATGGCAGGGAGTACACCTCGAGAGATTGGAGCACCCTCAGACATCACAAAGACTGCACTGAGCAACGATATCTTGTTTTGAAACACCACAGTTTGCAACGTTCCTTTCAGAACCTGAGGGGCTCTCATCCAACACCAACATCAGTCTCCATTCAAACTCTCCTGCCTCGTGTCCTACTCAGCTCAGACGAGGGGTTGAGATTGAGAAGGACAGTCCCTCACAGTGACCTCAGCCCAGCCGGGAATTGAACCCATGCCGTTAGCGTCACTCTGCATCGCAAACTGAGCCAACCCTTACCCCCCCAGCCTCGACTAAAGTCACCATAGTCCCAGAGGTTCAACAAACAAGTTCCCACTGTGATAAAGATCAATGTTTCAGTAAAGATCAAACCCTCATTCTCACCAAAAAACACAACCTACTCGTAGGGCAAATGCCCCCATATATCCCAGGAACCAGCCGAGTGAACCCTCCTTAAGCAGAACCTTCTGACGCAAGCGTGCCCTCCCTTGTATGGAGACCATAGCAGTGTTGGAGGGGCAGTCTCCCTGAAGCCCTGTACAGTTGTAGAGAGGCTTCCCTGTCTTGAGAGTTCACCCCCAGGTTCCATCTGCCTTCCTAATTATTTGCTGTACCTGCATCAATGTTGCTAGGATTCAGACACCAGGTCACCCAGATCCCTCTGCACACACCCTCCACCTACATAAGATTCTGCTTTAAGTCCATTTGTACTGACAAAGTGGGCACCTCACATTTCCCACCCCCCCCCCCCCATTATACAACATCTGCCAAGGTTTTAACCAACTCACTCACTTCATCCATACCCCCGCTGCATCCCACCTCCCCGGCCCCCAACCCCCGCAGCAGCTCAACACAGGGGCTCTACACCACCTTCTCAGGCGGCAATTAGGGAATGGGCAATAAATGCTAGGCCCAGCTGGCAATCTCAAAAACAAATAAAAATATCTATTCCTCAACCGATGCCTTGAACAATAAACCAGATGTTTCGGTCACTGTCTCATTGCTGCTTTGTGGGAGATTGTAAGAGTGTGCTTGTGTGCGCACGCGTGTGTGTGTGCATGCGTGCGCGCATGCGCGTTATGTGTATGCGTGTGCACGTATATGTGTGTTAAATATGGATTATTTCTATCACTGCCATGGTCCCTCAGTGCTGTTCTCCAACCACTTTACGCATTAGTTGCACGAAGACTGACTCAATTTTGATTTATAACCTCAAAAAAGAATCAAGCGCGAAATTTGAAAAGCAAAAAACCACTGTGAAACTACGTATTTGCCGGTCTCATTAATAATTTTAAAAAGGTGACTCTCTGACAGGGAGAGGGTTGGAGATGAATCCTGACTAACCCTTGTGAAAGCGGCTGTTTGGCTCAAGGGCCTAACCTCACTACGATAATTGGAATATTACATCAAAACACAGTAAACGCTCCCAACCCATCCCAGTCACAGGACAGGCCAGGTGGAGTGTCCTCAAACTGGACCCAAGAGGAGACAGAATTTGGGGAGAGTTTTAAAGGAAGTTTTAGGCCTGGTGTGGAGCCTACCAAGGCTGAGGGGTAGGGAGGGGAAGGGAGCGGAGTGAGGGGTCAGATTCAAGGCGGATGGCAGCCCACTCAATAATCTAGAGGCCGTGGGTTCAAGTCCCACCAGGGCCCGTACGGAAATCTGGGTCACGCGTGTAAAACGGTGGAAGCGGGTCCAGGCTGTGGCAACTACGACAACAGAAGAGAAAAAGCCCCTGTCCAGTTCACTCACCCCTTTTGGGGGCAAGGGGTTGTTATCTGCTACCCATCCCCTCATGGCCCCTACCTTCCCTCCTGGGGTAGAGCGAAGGCCTGAAGCAGGGCTCTGGGAGCGGAATGGGGAGACGTACGTAGCCAAGTGGCCCGTTCACCAACAGGGCAGCATGAGGCCACTCGGCCTATCCAAGTGTGCCTGCCACCTCTCCAAAGGGAGGGCACCCCCCTTTCAACTAACATTACCTTCTCTCCCTGCCCACTCATCATGTTTGGATGACAATCCAACTCCTTCTCCAGGGGGTCTCACTGGAGTCCCCAATCCCTGGCCATGCTCCCCGCACAGTCAGTGTCTCTCTCGCCCCTCGTTGCCTTTGCCAATCGCCTTAACCCTGTGCCCCTTGTGCTCCCCCAGACTGAGCCCATCCGCCTAGAGGCACCCCCTCACCCAGTAATTTTGATCAAATCTCCCTCCTTCCAAGAGAATGGTCCCAACTTCTCCGATCCATCCGTGTCGCCGACACAAGCCCATCAGAAATAGGAACAGGAGTAGGCCCCAAGCCTGCTCCTTCATTCAACAGGATCATGGCCCAGCTGACATTCTACACATCCTGCCCTTTTCCCCCATAATCTGCAATTCCCCGGCTGATCAAAAACCTCCGCACTCCTGGGACGGTTCTTGTCAAATCCTTCTGAGCCCTGCCCACGAGCCCCACGCTGTTGTGGTAGATTGTTGCTCCCTGTGCAGTTCACCCTCACTGACCCACCCCGCCCCCCCACGCTGAGCACCTCGGGTCACTGCGCCCATAGTCTCGGGGGAAGGTTCCCTCATTACACTCTCTCCTATTCATCACCTACCCACCCCCTCTCTGCCCCAACGTGGGAGGGGGAGGAGTGGGGGGCTGCGGGACAGTGGGGACCTGGCAAGGGGGGTGGTTTGGAAGGTTTACTTTGTGGGGTTGGGGTGGTTGGTGTGGGCAGAGGTGAGGGATGTGGAGGTAGGGTTGTGGAGGTAGGGTTGAGGGGGTGGGTTTTGGGGATGGGGGCGGTTTTCTGGGGATGGGGGCAGAGGGGGCGGTTTTCGGGGGTCACCGGCCTGGAGCAGGCCTCCGCACACTCACCATCTTCATGACCTCAGGGTAGATGGGCTCAATGAGGAGGCCCCGACCTGTCGCGATACTCTCCACCAGCTCATTGAGGGCCGCTCGCTTGATCTCCTTCCCCTTCAGGTCAGCAACACAGTCCATGAAGTCAAAGACAATACAACATTGCTGCAGCTTCTTACAGAACAGGTCGTGTAAATCCGACACTGCGGCATCTGGAGAGAGAAAGGCCGGGGAGAGAAAGAGAGAGAGAGATGGGTAGAGAGAAAAGAGAAAGAGAGATAGTGAGAGAGGTGGAAGAGATTGGTTGGGGGGTGGGGGGACAGAGAAAGAGAGTCACAGAGCAAGACAGAAATTCAGAGAGAGATGAACAGACATAAAAAGAGATAAGATAGACAGACAGACAGAGACAGAGTCAGAGAGAGAAAGATAAGAGGTGAGAGTGGGTGAGGGATCAGACTGCTATGCTACAACATCAGCAAATGCGATTAAACAGTGGCCATTCAGTCCCTCGAGTCTGCTGTAACATTCAATAGGCCGGCCTTGCCTTCAATCCCCCCTCCCTGCCCATTCCCTCAATCCTCTGGGACTCCAGAAAGACCCGTCTCTCCCTCCGCTGTATGTGGTGGGGGGTCAGAGCCACATCTCTCCCTGTGGGTAGGGATTACCAGAGACTCAGCACCCTCCAAGTGAGGGAACAGATCCACATCTGAAATTCCCAAAGGCGGAGAATCCCAATGGACCTCCCTATTCTGGGAATCTCCTTCGGAACAGAACAATCCAGTCCAGATGCCGGGGGCGGGGGGAGAGGTGGGAGGACAGGGACAGCCCACAATGCTTTGGGCGGGAGGTCAAGTTGACATGTCAGGTCACGGCCTCCAGGGGCAGAGTGGTACTTGAACTCCTAGGCCGCCTGACTCAGAGGTACGGGCAATGCCACCCACAGGAGCTCTTGGGGAGTGGGGGGGGAACTGGTCTGTACAATCCACAAGGATGAAACTCACGTTCTTTAATGTGACGGTGGGTGGTGGTCACTTTGGATTCCATCATGGAGAGGGGTCTTTCCTCATTGGGGGGAGGGGAGTGTAGGCTGGACGTCAACTCAGAGGAAAGAGAGCTGCTTAATCCCTCACTCCCTCCCCACCGGCCTCTTCCACATTTCCCCCTCTCCCGCCCACACCCACACCCACTCCTGTCTCCCAAATCTAACCACCCCCCCTCCCTCCCCTCAACCGCCAACAAACCCCCCCCCCCCCCCGCATCCCAACACCCCAGCCCCGCCCTGAACCCCCCCTTCCCGCCCCCACCCCCCACTTCCACACTTACCCTCTCTTCACCCCCACCCCCCTGCGACTCGCTGTGACAGGGCCCACTCCCAGCTTCTGTGAGGTCACAATTCAGACCCTAGGGCTCACACTGAGGTGCGCGAGGGGTGGAGAGGGGGGAAGAGGGGGTGTCCATCACAGACCCAAAGACTTTGGCCTCAGATACTGAACCAAACAGACCCTCTCACTCTCCTCACTGACTGCACCATGAACAGCCAGCAGTACGGAGTGACCCGCCCAGGGGTCAGTACTGGGGGTGCAGTCCTGTATTTTTCTGCTGTCTCTGTTGGCTTTTGAATTAAGCAGCTGGATTTGCAACCTTCCAATCTAAAGTCCCTGTAAAAAAAAGTTAAAACTGACGCGTAAATGATCTCACTAGCCACTTATTTTAGAACCCCAAGATGAAGTCCTTCAGAATCCAGGGAATTCTCTGTCTGAAGCTCTGACACTTGCTCAGCTTCACTTCCCTCGTGAGCTCCTCCCTCCTGTTTCCTGACTTTGATCTATTTCTGGGATGCTATTTATCCCTACTATAGCAAGGCGGTGAGAGATGCCTGTTCAATTATCTGCTGTCTCTTAACGCTCCATTATAACTTCACCACACTCGCCTTCGAGACTAACACCCTGCCAAGCCTTGTTTCTAAATATCTGCAGGTGCTTTTTCCTTAAGATCGATGCTATCTTCAACTTTTTTGCCTCCTGGAATTCTCCTTTCTTGTTGGGATGTATCTGTACTGAAAATATTCCAAAATATCCCCTTGAAGGTCAGACACTGCATCTCTCTAAACCCACCTCTCCACCTAATTTGCTCCCACTTTAGCGAGCTCTGCTTTCTTGCCCTCATAATTGCCTTTAAGTTTACACCACAAGTCTTGGACCCACTCTTCTCTCCCTCAAACTCAATGTGAACTTCCATATTACGATCACTGCTGCCTAGGAGTGGCTTTACTAAAAGGTCATCAGTTAACTTTTGTGTTTCACAAGTGGTTGGGTGTTTTACTGAAATGAAGGATGAACTTGCAATTGTCTCAACTTTTACCAGTTCAGCACATCGCAACAGCTTTTTGAAATCTTGTTGCTGTTGTAAAGTAGGAAATGTACACAGACACACAAACACAGAGACACAGACAGACACACACACCAAAACCCCAAAGTGATAATGACCCAATGATTCCTTGCACTGTCATTTCAGGATAAATAGGGTCCTAGGAATCCAGGAAAAATTTGCTCCTGTTCCTCTTCCAGTACCTTCAACTAAAAGGTTAGGTGACAACTTATCTCATCTGAAAGATACCACTGATGACAATGTGGCGCACCCTCAGCAACGACCCTCCAACAGCGCAGCACGCCCTCGGCACTGACCCTCAGACAGCGCAGCACAGCGTGCCCGCTGTATTGATTCTATGAATTTTTTGAGATTATCAAGTCTCTGGTGATTGGTTTGTTGCAGTATTTCTGGGTGAGATGAAAGAAAGTGTGTGCTCACCGTGAGCAATTGCAGATCCCTACAGAATAAACCAGTTTGGGCTCCAGTGAGCAGCTGGAATCCAGATAGGAAACAGCCCTTGGATTTAGTCCTGGGTTCCCTGAAGTTGACACGCACTAATAAATTGTTTAAACAGAGATTACACTGCAGGAGGAACACACTCTGATACTATTTTAAGTCACAATTCCCCGTGGAGTTCTGCCTGAATTGGATTTTCAACCTTCCGGTTCCTCTTTCTCTCTCTCGTTTCTCCAGGAGCTAAGATTGAATTCAGTCTGGCCAATTCCCATGCCCCTTGCTCCAGTGTGACATTTAAACTTAACCCTCCTCCCAAAACACACAATCCCATCTGCCCATCACTCACTGACCAACACCAGCACCTGCTGACACAATGGCTCAGTTTTGATTTTCTCCTCCTTATTTTCAACTCAATCAATGTTCATCCGTTTCAATACTATCCCCCCCCCCGACCACTGACACTCAGTCGCAGCAGTGTGTAGCATCTACACTGTAGAAACACTGGGAGGCTCCTCAGACAGAACATTCCACACCCACGACCACTTCCATCTAGAAGGTCAAGGGCAGCAGGTACATGGGAACAGCAACCACTCCCATCTCTTCCCTCCCCTGCGAGCTCCCCTCCGCACCACTCACTTGGAATTATGTCACCGGTCCAAAATCCTGACTTTGAAACATTCTACATCCAAAACCCTGGAATTCCCTCCCTCAGGGCATTGTGGGTGAACCCACAGCACATGGACTACAGTGGTTCAAGATGGCAGCTCACCCACCACCTTCTCAAGGGGGCAATTCAGGATGTGTGGTAAACACGGGCCCATGCACGTCCTGACTGAATACAAGACCCCCCGCCCCCAAATGATATTTGCACTCGCCTCATTCCAGCCTCCAGTATTCCTCAATTTTTTTTTTTTTTTTTTAAAAAAATCACTCCCGTCAGGTGATTGAGCCTTCAAGCAAGATGGTCCCACAGATCTGGATTTTCCTCCCTAATTGCCTCCTATCTTGCCCCTCTCTCTTTTACCTTCGAGGAGAAGGCACCCCCCCACGCCCGGAATTGATCTCTGGTCAAGTCCAAAACAAAGTGCTGGAGACGCTGAGCAGGGTCTGGCAACGTCCGCAGAGAGTGTCAACGTCTCAAGCCCCGGGACTCTTTGTCAGAACTCAGTTTTGAGCAGGACACAGCCATCAGAGCTGCAGATTCCAGGATCCAGGAATAGTGGGGAAATTGTTCCCGTTTGTGAAAGGATCAAAGAGGAGAGAATTAGATTGAAGGTGACGGCCAAGAGCAGCAATGAGACGGGGAGGAACTTTTTCAAGTGGCCAGGGGTTGGGACCTGGAATGGGCTGTGAGCATGTGGGAGGCCATTGTGGGGGTGTGTGCACACACACGCGCGCGGGCGGGTGGGCGTGTGCGTGCAGGTTCAAATCGAGACGTTCAGGAGACGATTGGGTCATTATCTGAAGAGTAAGGACATGCAGGGCTCCAGCGGAAGGTGGCACTAGGTGAACATCAGAGGTGTCAGCACAACCACAAAGTGGCCTCTTTCTGCACCATCTCAAACCGCAGCAGTTTACAACACCCTAGAAGTGAAGGAGATGGGCTTCAAAGTACCGTCCGTCTCATTTTCAAACCACAAACCAGTCCTTTTCCAGCTTTCTCACACCAACGTGTGACCCATACCTCGCAGTGCTATTGCAGAAACATAGGAGCAGGCCACTTGGCCCTTCAAATCTGTTTCACCGTTCAATATGACCATGGCTGATTGTCCAATTCAGTCCCCCTGTTCCTGGTTTCCCCCCCTCCCCCCATACCCTCCAATCTCCTTTAGCCCCAGTCCTTCTCAAAAACATTCCATGTTTTTAGCCTCAACCGCTTTCTGTGGCAGAGAATCCCACAGGCTCCCCACTCTCTGGGTGAAGACATTTCTCCCCATCTCAGTCCTAAATGTTCTACCCCGTAATCCTTAGGCTGTGGCCCTCCCCCCCCACCCCGGTTCTGGGGTCCACTGCTACTCCGTGGGGTTCAGAGTTCAGAGACTGCGGGGCGTACCAGAATTGGTCGTTCAAGGATGCCCTCCTACAGGAGGGGATCTCACCAGGACTGTGGGCCACAAAGACAGGAGAGGCTTCCCACGGGAAGCAAGATTCCAACATCGTGGGTCGAAGGGCCTGTACCGTGCCGTACAGTTCTTTGAGAACACCAAACCGCAATCTGACAACTGACAGATGGAGCCTCGTCTGCAGCTTCCGAAAATAAAAATCGCCCTGTGAGCGAGACAGGAAACTTCCGCTGGCCCGTGCAAAATCAGACCTCACACTGACACCCAGGCAGATTGGGGAGCGGGCCTCTGCCCCAGCCTGAGGTGTGTTTGATGGGAACAGGGTCAGGGGAAATTTACTTTTTTTTCCTATTCATTTCGTGGGATGTGGGCATTGCTGGCTGGCCAGCATTTCTTGCCCATCCTTAGTTGCCCTTGAGAAGGTGGTGGTGAGCTGCCTTTTTGAACCGCTGCAGTCCTCCTGCTGTGGGTTGACCCACAATGCTATTAGGGAGGGAATTCCAGGATTTTGACCCAGCAACAGTGAAGGAACAGCAATATATTTCTAAGTCAGGATGGTGAGTGACTTGGAGGGGAACTTGAAGGTGGTGGCGTTCCCATCTATCTGCTGCCCTTGTCCTTCTAGATGGAAGTGGTCGTGGGTTTGAAAGGTGCTGTCTGAGGATCTTTGGTGAATTTCTACAGTGCGTCTTGTAGATAGTACACACTGCTGCTACTGAGCGTCGATGGTGGAGGAAGTGGGTGCTTGTAGATGTGGCGCCAATCAAGCGGGGGCTGCTTTGTCCTGGATGGTATCGAGCTTCTTGAGTGTTGTTGGGACTGCACTCATCCAGGCAAGTGGGGAGTATTCCATCTCACTCCTGACTTGTGCCTTGTAGATGGTGGACAGGCTTTAAGGAGTCAGGAAGTGAGTTACTTGCCACGGTATTCCCAGCTTCTGGCCTGCTCTTGCAGCCACTCTGTTAATGTGGTGTATCCAGTTGAGTTTCTGGTCAATGGTAACCCCAGAATCTTGATAGTGGGGGATTCAGTGATGGTAACACCATTGAATGTCAAGGGGCAGTGGTTAGATTGTCTCATTGGTGATGGTCATAGCCTGGCATTTGTGTGGCGCAAATGTCACTTGCCTCTTGTCAGCCCAAGCCTGGATATTGTCCAGATCTTGTTGCATGTGAACATATGAAAAGAGTCGAGGTAGCTTTACTCTGTACCTAACCCCATTCTATCAGTGTCCTGGGAGTGTTTGATGGGAACAGTGCACAGGCAGCTTTATTCTATACATAACCTCATATAGTCCCCAACCTGGGAGTGATTGATGGGGGGGGGGGGGGGGACAATGTAGAGGGAACTTTACTCTGTATCTAACCCTGTGCTGTCCCTGTCCTGGGGAGTGTTTGATGGGGGACAGTGAAAAGTAACATTGGTTCACTGCAGTCAGGTCTCATTCTTTCCTTCACTCTGACCACCCCCAGGAACACACAGAGCTTGGAATTTGGAAAAGACCATCAGATGCACTGGAATGAAAGACTCATACTGCAACGGTAGTGCCTAATCCTCTGTGCCTGGAGGCCTGGGTTCAAGCCCCATCTGCTCCACGGGTGTGGCGTAACGTCTCTGAACAGATTGCTTAAAGACATCGAAAACAAATACTCAGTAAATGATCAGCAAAATGTAGGTCAGCTACGTTCAGTCACCTGCTCCCCATAAACAGCAGCTGACTGAACAAATACAGGAAGTGGGAAGGACAAAAATCAGTCTGTTTCACCTGACAATCGAAGTATCCCTAGACTAGTGCCTGTATCAATCCCCAAACTAATCCCACTGCCCCGCATTCTCCCCATAGCCCTGTATCAATCCCAAATTATTTCACTGACTCTCTTCCTCTCCTCACAACCCTGCATCAATCCTCAAACTATAAACTTCACCTCTACTCCTGATACTATTCTCTGCTGCGCCCTCACTTTTTAGACCTTTATTGCTCTTCCTTACAGAAGGCATTGTAAACTGTTCCTAGAATGTTAACAATCCAAGCTGGGTTGCCTGCAACGTGACTTTTAATAGTGTGTTGAACGTTATGAACCATCTCAATCTCACAGCAGTGTCGTCGGACTCAAGTCAATGAGTGAGGCACAAACAGCACGTTGGCCTGAAGACACCCCCCACCATGAGAATCAAGACTAGACGTTACAAAAGCATGGATGTAGGCTTCAGCAACCATTGGGCTGACACAGGGATTATTGTCAGGAGATATAACGCAGGGGTCAGAGAGGTCTTTAGCGCAGGAAAAGGACCTTCAGCCCACTGAGTCTGTGCCGTTTCAAAAGAACCATGCAACTGCTCCAATTCCATTTCCCAGCACTCAGCATTGAAGGAGGACTGCACTTGCAAGGTGATGAGGGCTTCTGGGGGTTAGTCCATCTCTGAGAAGAAACTTCCGAATCTATGGAGGATGGTTTTACAATTCAGTGACAGGCTTTGGTCAGATGAGCAGTTCACTGTCTACAAAA
The DNA here is from genome assembly GCF_021869965.1 of Rhincodon typus. NCBI lineage: Eukaryota > Metazoa > Chordata > Chondrichthyes > Orectolobiformes > Rhincodontidae > Rhincodon > Rhincodon typus. Next base: position 4,128,446 of record NC_063374.1, on the reverse strand, counting down.
GTGACATGGGGGACCAGGAACAGTTGGTTTAGAGGTGAGGGTGGGGACTGGTCCCCGAATAGTCGCCCGAATTGGACAACGTGGCGGCTCAGTGGTTAGCACTGCTGCCTCAGGGACCCGGGTTCGATTCCGGTCTCGGGCGACTGTCTGTGTGGAGTCTGCACACTCCACCCCGTGTCTATGTGGGGTTTCCTCCCACTGTCCAAAGATGTGCAGGTTAGGCTGGATTAGCTGTGGAAAGCAGAGGGTTATGGTAGGAGCGTGGGTCAGGCTGGGATGCTCTTCAGAGGGTTGTTGTGGACCTAATGGGTCGAATGGCCTGCTCGAATGGGGGGGGTGGTTGGAGGGAGGGGGCGGCGAGGGAGGACGGGGGGGCGTGCAGAGGGGCAGAGATGGAGGGAGGGACGGACAGACAGACAGACAGACGGAGGGAGAGGGAGGGGCAGGAGGGCGCGAGAGGGAGGGCCAGGCGGGGGGGAGGGGGGTGCGCCCTGCTGGAGTTTACACTGAAGGATAAAGAGGGAATTTAGTGAAAGTAAATCGGAATCTTTCCCACGCAATGGCTGAGCGATAGCCGTGGTTAATGGGTAGAAGACAGATAGGTACAGACACACCCCAGGCCCGGGCTCCATACCAAACAGCATGTCCATCCAAATAGGAAGCGCTGTTACTGCCTTCACTCCCCGATTAACACATTCCTCTCTTCGGCCGGAACCTCAGGCAGGGAATAGGCTGTTGACACATCCAACCTGAGGCACAGGCACTCTGCATCCCGTGCCTCTGAGCTAGGAGCACCGGGCTCAAGTCCCACTGCAGCACTTAACCTCAACCCTCCCCCACTGCTACCCTGCTCGGTGCTGCCAAACAGGTTGAATAGCTGATCTCCCAACACAGCCCCCAGAGCATGAGTGACTCCTGACCACTCAAAGTGATGGGGAGGTACTAGAGTCTCCGTCTCTCGAGTTGAACCTACATCTCGACGCCCAAGTTGGGACACCCCCTACCCTTGCCCACAAGATGCGGGATCATCTTTTCCCATATCCAGTGTGGGGTGGGGGGATCTAAACCCACCCAGACCGAAGGCTACGGGGCGAAGGTGGGGCCCTGGGGCAGACTCCCATCAGTGAGCGAGTGTGATGGAAGGACTCCACTGGGTAACATCGCTCTCGAATTCACAGCCATCCAAAAGGGTTGGGAATGGGGGACAAATGGGTAAATTCACATTCACCATCACCAGCCCCAACCGCTGAGTGACCAATCCCATACTTGCCTCTTGGCATGCCACCAATGGAACTACCATGACAGTAATGCTCTGCCCATACTCCCCAGCTCCGCAGCCTCTTCCAGCGCAGATCCCCAGCCCCCCCAAACCACAGGGAGCTCTTGCCCGACCCTCACCCCTCTAATTTTACAAACCCTGGAAGGCAGGAGAGGTTACAGAGGGGCAATTCCAGAGGCAGGGTGGTAGGTCACGGGCACAAGCGTGTTTTTAATGGGGTAGCAGGCTCATGCGGTCGAGTGGCCCCCTCCTGCCGTAGGAAGCACAGAAGATGGAGGCAGGAGGAGACCATTCGGCCGCTTGAGCCTGCTACCCCATTAAAAGAAAAAAAAACACGTTTGTGCCCGTGACCTACCACCCTGCCTCCGGAATTCTCCTTCTGTAACCTCTCCTGCCTCCCCTCTCCGAACGATCCCGGAGCTCGGGGAGGGGGGGGGGGTGGCCTTTCTCCCGGCATGTGTGTGGGGGGTGTGGGGATGAGTTGGAAACAATAATTGGAGGACGAGGCACTCACCTTTCAGGAGGGGCAGCGGGGTCAGCTCCACCTGGCTGCTCTGGTACCGGAACTGGGATGAACCGTGAGACCGGCGCTGCCGGGCCCGGCGCACGGATTTCCGGCTGAAACCGTCCACCTTTTCCGCCGCCGTCACCGGCGACGTCACCTTGGGCTCCATCGGAAAGGTCCAGGGAAAGAAAAAAAAAAGAGGAAGTGGAGGGGGGGGGGGTGGGGGTGGTGGTGGTGGTGGTGAAGTCCTACAGGAGTAACCACAGCGGAGTCTCGCACACCACGGCCGCCTTCCCTCCCCCCCCACCCTCACCGACCGGGAAGAGACAGTCTCAGCAGCTCGCCGTTCACTCCCCGACCGATCCCATTCCCAGCTTCCGGGGTGGTAGGGGAGGTGGGAAGGTGCGAAAACGAGCGAAGTATCCCAAACGACTAGGAAGGGATGAAATTCCAGAGCACCAGCCTCTCCCGCGGCGAATCAGCAGTGACCACCCGTCCTCTCCGGCGTTCCGAACTTCCCGGCAATTCCAAGCTCCACACCGAAAGATTCTGGCGCTCCCAATTTCCTGGCGGCTCGAGATGCCAAATTGAGGTTTCAGCTTTCCCAACTTCTGGGCGATTCGAAATTCCAAAAGGTTTCAGCCCTCCCAATTTCCTGGTGATCTGAGATTCCACAAAAGGTTTCTAAAGTTCAATTCTCATCCCGCAATCTCCCTCGTCTGCTTTTTCTCTTTCCACACTGGGATTTATTGCCAGCTTGGGAATGATTTTGAAAAGAATGCAGCCAGAGGTTCTTCCTGATTGCACGTTTACTTAGTCCCCTTTTTCAGACAATTCCCTGCTTCCTCGCTCTCAGCCTGTTCCACAACTGCAGACACTGCGTCCTCCTGCAATTCCCACTTTCCAGTGACCAAGAGGGGTCCCAGTCTTCACGATTCCCCGATGCTGTCCAGTAGCACTTGTTCCGGGAGTTGGGATAACTCTCCCAGTGTCGATCCTTCCACAGATCTTGAAAGTATACTGGATCAGTATTCCCAGTCCTTACACTTGGGACTAGCTCAAGATCCTCAGACCCATAGCCAAGATTAGCACAACAGTCCCACTCCCGCAGCTGCAATTCGCTCAGGTATTCCCAGTCTGGTAGTTAGGATTAGTGTGGTATTCCCAGTCCTATTGTTGACAGTAACAAACTTCTCACTTCTGTAGTCTGGGATTAAGTAAATCTCCCCTATATTAGTTCAATATTCTCAGTCTTCCAGCTGTCAGTAGCTAATAGTAGGAACGGGGCTTGGTAGCCCAGTCCTGCAGCCTGGGGAAGGGAAAGGTGGGAAACGGGCACAGTATTCCCAGTCCTGGATCAATGGGGAAAACAGAGTTTGGTATTCCCAGTCCAGCCAGTCTCAGTATTCCTTGTTCTCTTGGGGGATATGGAGTTCAGTATTCCCAATATTCCTGCAGCAGTCAGGCTCAGTATTCCCAGTCTTCTAGCAACCAGGCTGAGCATTCCCCGCCCTCCTCCGGCAGCTGGGTTCAGTATTGCCAGTTCTGGGATGTGGGGCCCAGTCCTTCAGCCCGGCTCAGTACTCCTAGTCCTCCTGGGGTCTGGGTTCAGTATTCCTAGAGCTTCTTCAGCAGCTGGGCGCAGTATTCCCAGTCCTCCTCCAGCAGCCAGGCTCGGTATTCCCGGTCCTCCAGCCAGGCTCAGTATTCCCAGTCCTCCAGCAGCAGCTGGGTTCAGTACTCCCAGACCTCTTGGATTACAGGTCTTGGTATTCCCAGTCCTCCTCCAGCCAGGCTCGGTATTCCCAGGCCTCTAGGGGTACAGGTCTCGGTATTCCCAGTCCTCCTCCTCCAGCCAGGCTCAGTACTCCCAGGTTGCAGGCGACATTCCCGGTTTGGTGCCTGTGTTCCAAAGGGACAGGGAAGTTTGGGGAGGGGGGTCGGTGGGCGGTGTGATGTATCCAGGCCCCTGTCTTTCTCTGGTCTCTCCTCAATACAATGCAGCCCAGTGTGCCCCCGGTATATCTGCACCCGGGGACAGGGAAGGGGAATCTATCCAGGCCCCTGTCTATCTCCCTGCTAGATACAATGTAACACACTGTTACCCTCACTGTATCTATTCCCCCGGACAGGGATGAGGAATCGATCCAGGCCCCTGCCTCACTCACTCTTTCCCTCCTCGATACAATGTAGCACTGCAGCCGCGCGCTGACACAATGTAACCTCTCCCCCGCCCACACCACATGATACACTTCCCCGCCCTCCCATTGGCCCGCTATATCCGGCTCCTGCGTCACTGCATCCGAATGACCTCATCGGCAGCCAGTGCACAGGCGCAGAGGGGTGGTGGTGCGCTGCTATACCTGCTGGGAGATGTAGTTCTTATCTCCCCTAGCTCGCATTGGGAATTTCAAGGTAAGGAGGGAAGGAGTTAAGGGGCCTCTATTTGTCTACACACACCTTAAAACACACATATATTAAAGCAGAAACATTTTAAAACATATACCGTCAAAACACACACACATGAAAACATATACACCTTAACAGACACATTAAAATCTATATACCCTAAAACCAACAAAGCATTAAAACAGATACACACATATTAAAACATGTACACCTTGAAACACACACATCAGACTTATAGATGTCTACTGCACTGAAAATTGTCCTTCAGCCCATTGGATCTGCGCTAGTCACAAACGACCACCTAATCCCATTTTTCAGCACTTGGCCCATAGCCTTCTATACCTTGGCAGTGCAATTACACATCTAAATACTTCATTCAATGTGATAAGGGTTTGTGTCTCTCCTTCCCCTACATGCAGTGAGCTCCAGATTCCCACCACCCTCCAGGTGAAAACTTTTGTCCTCACATCCCCTCTAAATTCTGGTCCCATCTTAAATCTTTGTCCCCTGGTCATTGATCCTTCCAACAAGGGGAAAAAGTTTCTTCCTGTCTACGCTCTTCATAATTTTATATGTCGCAAATATGTTAAAACACACACATACTTTCTCAGTTCCCCAAATGTTCAAAACCTCCAGCAGATAAAAACCAGATGAAGAGGAGCAGTGAGCCCAAACTTCATAAATTTTGATTGCTTTTACCTTCTGATGGGGTTTCTGTTATTCATGATGGCCATTAGGTGTAGTTGTCCTTCGATGCTTCCCACTCCAGGTCTGAAGCAGTTAGAACTGGGGAACTGGGAAAGTGTGTGTGTGTGTTTGAGATGTATAAAATTATGAAGAGCATAGACAGGAAGAAACTTGAAGGATCAATGATCAGGGGATAGAAATTTAAGATGGGACCAGAATTTAGAAGGGATGTGAGGACAAACTTTTTCACCTGGAGGGTGGTGGGAATCTGGAACTCACTGGATGTAGGGTACAATTACAACACTTAAAAGGCACCTGGATGGGTATATGAATAGAGATAGTAAGAACTGCCAATGCTGGAGTCAGAGATAACACAGTGTGGAGCTGAAGGAACACAGCAGGCCAGGCAGCATCAGAGGAACAGGAAATGGATGCTCCCACCATTGCCTACCTGCACTCACTATCACCACCCCACCTACCTTCCCCAGCCCCACCCCACCTCTCTCTATTTATTTGAGCCCCCTATCCCTTCCCTATTTCTGAAGAAGGGTCCCGATCCGAAACATCAGTTTTCCTGCTCCTCTGATGCTGCCTGGCCTGCTGTGTTCATCCAGCTCCACACTGTGTTATCTCTGGGTATATGAATAGGTTTAGAGGGATATGGGCCAAATGCTGGCAAATGGGACTGGATTAATTTAGAATATCTGGTCGGCATGGACGAGTTTGACCGAAGGGTCTGTTTCCACGCTGTATACCTTTATGACTCTGTGGCAGGAGATTGGCACAAGGTTATGGAACTGGTGTAGGCACAATGGGCCGAGTGGCCTCATTCTATGCCACAGCAATTCTGTACAGGCTCTGGTATGACAGGTATGTTGATTTCCAACTCATTACCGAGGCTTATTTTGTACTGTGTGAACGAGATGGAATTTCTGTGGTACTGATCCTCCCACCACAGGACGCCTCTCAGCTGTTTTCTTTTTTTTAATTGGCAGGCATCAGCCGTCCTGCCCTTGGAGATGTGTCTCTGCTGTGGCTTCTCCATGCACTGAGCAGGTCGATTCTCTGCCGTGCATCTTGTAGATGGTACACACTGCTGCTCCTGAGTGTCAGTGGCAGAGGGAGTGGATGTTGGTGGATGAGGCTGCTTTGTCCTGATGGTATCAAGCTTCTTGAATATTGTTGGGGCTGCACCCATCCAGGGGCAAGTGGGGAGTATTCCCTCACAATCCTGACCTGTATCTAGTAGATGTTAGGCAGGCTTTGGGGAGAGTCAGGAGAGGCGGTATTCCCAGCCTCTGACCTGCTCTTTAGCCACTGTGTCGAAATGGCGAGTCCAGTTCCGTTTCTGGTCAATGGTAACCACCAGGATGTTGCCTGGCCTGGGGCAATTCAGCGACCGGGAAAGACTGGTTAAGCTGGGATTGTTTTCGTTAGAGCACAAAAGGCTGGAGGTAGGGGATCTGATTGAGGTGTACAAGATTGTAAGGGGCTTAGAATTGCCCTTAGTCAGGGGTCAATACTGGGGACAGTTTTAAGGTAAGGGGCAGGATATTAAGAGGAGGTCTGAGGATTATTTTCACTCAGATGGTAGTGGGTATCTGGAACTCACCCACTTAAAAGGGGTAGGGGGCGGGAAACCTCAAGACATTTAAGAATTTAACCTCCTGCTATATGAAGGATGTTGTTAAACTGGGAAGAGGTGCTAAAACAGATTTACAAGGATGTCACTGAGACCGGAAGGTTTGAGTTCTAAGGAGTGACTGGATAGGCTGGGACCTTCATTCCCTGGAGCATAGGAGGATGAGGGGGTGACCTTGTAGAGGTCTGTAGAGTCATGAGGGGCAAAGATAAGGCAAATAGCCAATATCTTATTCCCAGGGTAGGGGAGTCCAAAATTAGAGGGCACAGGTTTAAGGTGAGAAAGTAACGATATAGAACGGACCCAAGAGAGCAACTTTTTCACACAAGAGGGTGTCGGGTGTATGGAATGAGCTGCCACAGGAAGTGATAGAGGTGGTTGCAAATACATTTAAAGGACATTTAGTTGGGTGCATGGATGGGAAATGTTTAGACGGATATGGGCCAAATGCAGGTAAATGTGACTAGTTCAGTTTAGGGAACCTGGTCAGCACGAAGGGCCTGCTTCCATGCTGTATCCCTCTGTGACTCTATAAGTATTTAAATGAAAACTTCAAGTGTCAGAGCGTACAAGGCTAGGGGCCAAGTGCTGGTGACTGATGCAGGCACGATGGGTGAAGGGCCTCATTCTGTGCTTATAAAAACTCTCCAGGACTTGATCACCCACCCTGTGAGAAAAGAAATTGCTCCTTGTCTCCGTTCCAAATGGGAGATGATTGGGCCTGGATTTTTGCTAAGTTGGGATGATTGGAGTCATGGCTGAGTGGATGTGGGTAGGGAGGAAAGGGCTGCTGATGTCCTGGATTTCTCACTCCCTTTCCGATTTCTGGGAGCTGTCTTTTTAAAGGATATGGGCTGGTTCGGGTCACACACACCCACAGCTGGTTCCACTATGGAGATTGGTAGGGCCTACAGAATGAGTCAGGCCAGCTTCTCAAAGGGTGTTTGGTGATCCCTGGCCCCTCAGAGGTATTGTGAACGCAGTCAGTACATGCAACCACGTGCCCCATGTCACGGTGTGCCTCTCTACCCACCTCCTCGGTGCACACAATGCACCCCATACACTCCTCCATAGCCCCTCACTCTACACCCATCCCCTTGCCAGGCTGAACCCCTCTGCCCAGTCTCTATGCATCCTCCTATCCCCCAATGTTAAGGTGTTTGTTATTCATTCACGGAATGTGGGCATCGCTGGCTGGCCCAGCATTTATTCATAGAATCCCTACAGAAGGCCATTCGGCCCATCGAATCCACACCTACCCTCCAAACAGGATCCCACCCAGATCTAACCTTCTACCCAATCCCTGTAACATTGCATTTCCGATGACTAATCCACCTAGCCTACACATCCCCTGGACACTACGGGCAACTTATCATTGCCAATCCACCTAACCTGCACATCTTTGGACTAAGAGAGGAAACTGGAGCACCCAGAGGAAACCCACATAGATACGGGGAGAATGTGCAAACTCCACAGTCACCCGAGGCTAGAATCAAACCCAGGTCCCTTGTGCTGTGAGGCAGCAGCACTAACCAATGAGCCACCATACCATCCTTCTATTGTCCATCCCTAATTGCCCAGAGGGAGGTTAAGAGTCAAACACAAGGGGCGGCAACACCCTGTCATATTATTATCACCAGACTATTAATCCAGAGATCTGGGAGCTTGGGGAGAATCTCCTTCCAATTTCTTTCTCTGTAGTAACACCTCGGCCAATCAGAATCAACTCCAACATCTTTTCCTCTTGTAGAATAAACTGTTGTGAAAGTTGGAAATTTGGCATCTTTGCATTTGTCCTGATGAGTGCAAGATGATAATCTCTGACATTGCCGTGAAGGAGCGAGTTCCAGAATTTTGACCCAAGTCAGGCTGAAGGAACAGCAATATATTTCCAAGTCAGGATGGTGTGTGGCTCGGAGGGGAACTTGCAGGGTATGGTGTTCCCCTTTATATGCTGCCCTTGTCCTTATAATTGGGGAGGATCAGTGTTTGGAAGGTGCTGTCTCAGGATCTTTGGTGAGCTGCTGCAATGCATCTTTTAGATGATACACACTGCTGCTACTGAGCGTTGGTGGTGAAGAGAAGTGAATGTTTGTGGATGTGGTGTCAATTGATCAGCTGCTTTGTCCTGGTTTGTGTCAAGCCTCTCGAGTGTTGTTATAGCTGCACCCATCCAGGGCAAGAGGGGAGTATCCCACCACACTCCTGACTAGTGCCTTGTAGATAGTGGACAGGCTTTGGGAAGTCAGGAGGTGAATTACTGGCAAGATTCCCAGCCTCTGACCTGCTTCCAACATCCTTTCAGACAGTGTTTCTGATCACCACAACTAACCTTTTCAAAAAAAAATTCTCATCTCCCCCACTGGTTCTTTTGTTGATTCTGTGTCCCTGTAAGTCACTGACCCTCCTTGCAGGGGAAACAGCTTCTCCTTCATGAAGAGGTAGTAAGATCTGCCGATGCTGGAGGTAACACAGTGTGGAGCTGGAGGAACACAGCAGGCCAGGCAGCATCAGAAAAGTAGGAAAGTTGACGTTTCAGGTCGGGAACTTTCTTCATGAACTCTGCCAAACTGCTCATCATTGGGTAAGCCAATTTACACTTTTACAATGCGTCCAAGAGACACTCCTGTAACTGACTGGATGCATCTGTGCATTGTCCAGAATAAGCTGCATAGAGAGACCTGGTGTTCTGATCAATATTTATCAATATTTCTGGTCAATATTTATCCCTCGATGGTCCTCACAGAAAGCTGAGAATCACTACTTTCAGCTCTTGGGATCTGTCTGTGCTGATGCTTTGCCCACGTTTCAGCAGGAGCTGCAGCAACATATTTGTATTTATTAGGCACCTTTTAATTTAATTCACAGGAGCATTGCCAAAGGCTTGGGCCCTTTCCCCTCCCAAGGATATATTAGGTCTGGACCAGCCATTATCTTATTGAATGGGGCTGAACGGCCTACTCGTGCAACTATTTCTTATTGTCTCGAATGTTTTTAAAGGAAGGAAGTAGGTTGCGGAGGCGGAGAAATTCCTGTTGCCGTGATATTTCCGTTCAGGCTCGAGCGCACCGATTAGGCCTCGGTGGAGGAATCGAGGGCGAAAGGACTACAACTCCCATCGGCGCCCGGGGCGGGGCGCACGCGCAGTGGTCCGCCCCGGCCGCAAACCGATTGGCCTGCGTGGCCGGGGGGTAGAGGCCGATTGGCGCATGCTGCTGTCAATCACCCGGGACGGTTGGGGGAGGAGGAGCTGGGGAGTGACATGGAGGATATGTGAGAGGGGACAGATGAGCAGCACCAAGCCCTAGACAGGTAACCCAGCAACTGCAAATACTGTAGTCACGCGGTGGTACAG